>NC_134595.1:34310454-34610454 GCF_037038515.1 Microtus pennsylvanicus | reverse complement strand
ACAGAAGGACATCCAACATCATCTCCCCTTTTCTGTCTAAATAAAAAGAAAGGTTTTAACTTTAATATAGTAAAAATACATATAAAAACAGTTATCAAGCAAGAATTATAGTTACAATATTTAGTCTATTTGTATTTGGAAAGTTTCATATCTAATTTATTTTTTATCACAGCTAAGGAAAACTATTGCTATAACTGTCTTCAACTCTTCAAAGACTCTAATTTGATATATTATTACCTAAGTAAACAGGAAGTGCATTGTAAGAAACTTCCAAAGATCTAGAATTGACAGAGACATCTTGCTGCCTGGACAGTCACCCTAAGTTCTTCTGTAATATTGGGGCATCCATCTTCAGCCTAAAGGCCCATAGTATTCAGCAGACTTTTCCATGAAGCAAGAAAATGGAAGATCTGTTCTGCCTTGTAATGGCAAAGTTCATCAGTTGCTTTCTTCTGTGTCTTGTAAAATATCTGGCAGTTTCTGTGAATCAGGAACCCTGAAGGACCATTCTGTCTTTTGGAAAGTTTAGCAGTCAGTTTTCTATGGGTTCTGCACGTCCAGTTTATATAGCATACCATAATGCAGTCCAGGCAAGAGCAGTTTCTTGCCCAAATGGCTAGCTAGCCTTGTCACATTAAAGGCAAATTCTGTAACAGGTTTCTTCAATGTCCATCAATCTTTCTGAAGTAATTGGTGCTGCCAGAAGCAGACACGTTTCACTATCAAGAAAAGTCTAAGTTCCTAAAACATTTTAAATGTCATATTCTGTGTTTGAAGATTATCTATCTAACTGAAATATATCTCTGTATATCTAGGATACCTAACTAACGTGACTCCAGTTTGACTAATATAGATTAGTCTCTATTAATCCCATCCTCGTTGCCAGCCTACAAAATGGCGCCCATATATTTGGGGCTGACCCACATGACCAGCCACACACTTTGGGTCCAGGTGCTTGGATGCCTGCTCAGGATTAGGAGGAAAGTACCTGAGAACATGCCTGCCACTCAGAAACTCTGCTTGGGGAAGCAGTTCCATAGGGCCTGCTAGGCATGCATAGGCAGGAAAGCATGGTGGATTCCTGCCACCATACATGGAGACATTTCTAGGCCATGCAGCATGCTTCCCAGCATTCTTCTAGGAAGAATGGTGCTTCCCAGAGTTGAGATGGGAGCATGGCTCTCACCCAGTCCCAGAGCTGGTGGCAAACATGCCTCCACCATATTGAAAGGCCAAGAGAGGTGGAGCCAACATCTAGGGCTGCTGTGACCAGGCCCGCTTACCATTTTAAAAGTGTTCTTTGTCAGAAAGGATTACAGACACACAATAAAGATAGATTCAGACAAAAATAAGCCTCTGAATGGATCACAGTGTGTTTTAAAAAATGGATGTAGGCGAGAGAGAGAGAGAGAGAGAGAGAGAGAGAGAGAGAGAATAGACAGTTATAAAAAGAAACAGATTTAAAAAATAAAACAAAGTCTTTAAAGACACAGTAAAAGTAATATAAAGGAGTATAGACAAAGATTAAAGGAGTAAAGAAAAAGAGGCCACATAAAGACGGAATATATTTTGGATTATATATATTATTGTGTTTTCTTTGAATTTTTTGAATGCAGAGAGACATTTGATTCTGGGGTTGATTCTAAGCTAAACCAGCATAAAGGTATCATGACTTCAAAATTTGTATTTAAGGATATGTTGCTTTGGAAAAGAGGTTCTGCTTTTGTTTTCACAGAGGATGGGAACCTGTGATTTCTTCCTGGCTAATGTGGTTAGATGTAACAAGTCCCCCCAAAAGATCTCCATGAAGCCTAAAAACAGCATGAAGCAGTTTGAAGAAAACTATGCCCAAATTCCCAAAATGTTTGTTTATAAATGTTTGTTTTCAATTAAAGGGGGATATAATATAGAGATGAATACTTTACATTGGTATGCATCTTGGTCTATTGATGCAAATTTAAGGTTGATTTTGCTACATTGTATATATGTATTTCTACTCTTGTTTAAGATATTGTGTTAGTGCAGCTAATTTAAAAACATAATGTATAGTTAAAAAATGCAGATTAACAGATAGTCATCTATAATAATCAAACTGTAGTCATGTTAGGTTTCCTAGATATACAGAGATATATTTCAGTTAGATAGATAACCTTCAACACCTCAAAGACTTACAGAATATGACATTTAAAATGTTTTAAGAACATTTCTGTGTGATTATTTGAGTCTGAGCAGTCAGGAAAAGAGCAGTCTTAGCCTACAAACAAACATTCATTCACTTTTTTTTCTTACCAATTTTATATATATATGTGCATGCATGTATATATATATGTATAACATAACAATAATTGCATATATAATAACCATGACATTATTACTCAGCATGGCCCAGGGATTTATCATGGACATAACACTGGTGATTTTTCTTTTTTAGATGGGGTATGACTGTGTAGCTTAAGCTGGCTTTGAACTCATTATATAGCCAAACTGGCCTCCAACTCTTCCAGGCTCTGTCACCCCAGAGCTAGGGTTATAGATATATGCTGTCACCGCCAGCCTGTGATAATATAATGCATTACTCCTTCCTCATGTATTAGCCCAAGTCTTGGCTTTCAACTCTTAGAAACCACATTTGAAGCCCCAAAGACTCTTCTGGAAATATAGCCTTGTACATAGTGCAGAGGGGAGGATCATTCCACTCCCGAAGCAGAAGTTGCCACCACATTCGTGGTCTCTACTTCTCCTCTTCCACCCACTTCTGTCTCTCTCCAGATGCCCTATCTATTAAATATGATGTTCCTAGCACTGGGTTAAAGAACTTCATGTACCTCAGCTCATTCAGTTACTCCCGATGATCCTGAGGTAGATGCTATCAGTGTCAATTTAAGGGTGAGGAAGCTGAAACACAGAAAGGCAGTTTGCCCAAGGTAACCCAATGAATGACAGACCACGAGATTGGACTCAGGTGAGGTCACGCTCCTGACCAGCCAAACTCCTAAACCACTGAATTATCATTTTCATAGACACAGATGGTGACCACAGCAATCCTAGTCAATACTAACAAACTCTTCATCCTTCCCCCCTGAGTTTTAGCAGCACACAATTAAAAGATCAGAAGAGTGCAACGAAGCAGTGATTTGAGGCCCCGGATCAGTTTTGCCTCCTCACGCTTCCCTCTGTGGCCCACAGTGAGTATCTACAGGTTGCTTTTTCAAAGAGCAAAGTGGGTTTGGGAAAATTCCTAGATGTCAGCTTCTGGAGGCTCTTGCTGGGAGTTACCTGTCACAGTGAGAGCCAAGATCACAGGGTAACCGAGCTCATATGCGAGTAAGCTCAGTTGCTATACATACAACCCTGGGATAGCAAACCACACGGGAAAGAATCCAGTTCACAGATTTGCGTTGGGTCTACATCAACTCTAGGAAACCATCGAAGTCACAGCTGAGCCCTGAGTATCAGATTGTTTACAGAGTCAAAACAAGACAGGGAAACACACGGGAAGCAACTGCTGAGGATTAGATAAAAATATGCTCATTGGAATATAAAGAGGGGTAGCCCCCAGCCAGGAAGATTAGCTGCAAGAAAGGTTGCTGTGGATTCCAGAAATTTCTGTGGAAGATTGAGGCAGGAGGGTCATGGGTTTGAGGCCAGCCTTGGTTACATATTCAGACACTTATCACAAAATAACAGTAATGACAAAGAAGAAAAAGTTGCAAACTTTTTCTTTGGTGTTCTAGGAATAACATCAAAGTCACAAAATAAACTATCGGCACTCTAGAGACTGTATAAAATTCTGACCCTTCCACTATTTCTTATTTTTCCTACTCCATGTCTGGGTCTGTATAACTTGCGTCTGACAAAAGCAAAAACATCTTTCAAAAGCCGAATGACGTAGCAGGGAGACAGTCTTATTACGAAACCATGTAGAATTCTGACTGACAAAAAGCCACCAAGAAAGCAGTGAGCTGTCTGTCAGGAAGCCATTGGCTGCTTCCATATTCAGAAGAAAGGAAAGAAATGAAACAAACTGAAAACCCAAACATTTCCCCAGATTCCCTCAGAGAACTGAAGACACAGAGAAGATCTGCCCATGGGAGACACCTATGCTTACCACTTACCAGGAGGGCAAAGCCACCCTAAGCCAGCAAAACTGGTCAGAACTCTCACCTGGAACGTGGGGACGTCACTGGAGACAAGAGTATGAATTAGTCTGAGAGCTAAGACCTGCAGGGGTCCAAGCCTAGGGCCCTCCAGAAACCAGATCTGACTGGCTCTGAAAATCCACAGGCTTCAGGCAAGGGGAGGGGAAAGGAACCCTCTCACAATAGGCCCCGGGAAAAGTAACAATTTTCAAAGTCCAGCACATTCTGTACTCCTAACCAAGGCCGGCCATGAAAGGACACTACTTGACTTGGACTTTATCTTCCTAAGGGAGTCAGGGTAAAACCACAGCCCCATCCTCTTTGGCCTCCTGGTCTCACAGAGCAGAAAAAGAAAGGTCAAGAATTGCTTCTGAAGTGCACACCCCAAGGGGTCCAAGCCCCTGAGAATCATCAGAAGAGTCCAGAACACTGCCTTGTGGTGTTGACATCCTTTGGACCACTGTTGCATGATGGAGCACTGGAGGCTGAGGGTTCAAAACCGAGAGACTGGAAAGGCCACACTCTCTGCTGAAGATGCTCAGCAGGAAGGCCTTGCCTTTCCCTGGGTTCTGCACTGTCCTGACCATCTGCAGCATGCCTTGGCTTTTGCCTGAGAAGAAACACAATTTTATCTCGACCCTTGTGGTAGCTAATGATAATTGTCAACCTGACAGAGTCTGGAGTCACCTAGGAGACAAGCCTCCAGGCGGACCTGTGAGGTGTGAGGTTAGCCTCTGGGCTCGCCTGTGAGGAAACTTCTTGACTGGGTTAGTTGAGGTGGGGATAGTCAACTTGAAAGTGTGTGGCACCTTTCCTTGGTTTGTGTCGGAGACTGTGCAGAGAGAGAGAGAGAGAGAGAGAGAGAGAGAGAGAGAGAGAGAGAGAGAGAGAGAGAGAGAAAGCTGAGCTCCAGTGTTCATTACTCTTCCTTTTCTCCCTGACTAACCCAGTCTAAACCAGTCTAACCCAGTCTAACCCAGTGCTTTTGTTTTCTGCTGCCCTCACTTTCCTGCCAAAGGTGAGCCAAAACCAGTTCCTCTATCCTCCAGTTGCTTTAGTCAGGATAATTTATCACCAGCCGACAGAAAAGTGACAGTCACAGGTCAGGATTTTCAGCTGAGCCCAAGATTTAAACTAACACAGGGAGATTGACAGGGGAATGACCTGTGGGTGTTTTGACAGTATTGCATGACACAGGAGCCCTTGGAAGGATATTGTCTGGGTCCATTTTGTGTCGATAACAAATACCACAGACTGGGTAATTCTTGGAGAGTCCAATTTTATTTCTTATGGTTCTGGAGGCTAGGAAGCCCAAGATTTGGTTCGACTGTAGTCTTCTGAAAGTCCATTCTGCATCCAAGATGGTTCCCTGAACGTAAGGCCCTTACAGAAGAGGAGCAGCAAAAGAAGCTCCTCCCAAGTCTCTCCCATATTAATCAGCACATGAGAACACAGCCCTTAGGACCCCAGCATGACCCATGAGGCCATGGTCATAACATGATTCATAACACTGATGCTGACTAGACAACCAGAGCCCAACACATGAATCTAGGGCCTTAAGAGGACAGAGAGGTGGGGAGAGCAAGAGAGGAAGAGAGAGAGAAGAGAGGGCAAACTGGCCAACAGAGGAGCCCTAAACAAAGAGGTTAAGAGAACTAAGAGACCAAGAGATTGTGTGGTCAAAATGGCTCGGGGGGGGGGAGCTCAGCCCCTGGACAGGAGAGGTTTAGGGTGGGAGGAAGCGTGAGAAGGGCTGGGAAGAGCACAGGAACCAAGTGATGCTGGGAGGTTGGCCTGCATCTGTTTTAATATGCTAATAGGCACCTCAGTTACCATTTGTCCCAGGTTTCTTTGAGACCTAACAGTGTCAAAGAGGCTTGAGCTAAGAGTTAAGTGGATCTGGAGAAGCAAGGAGGCAGATAAGGTTAGCTGAACAAAGCTTGTTTGTACAGAATCTTCTCCGCTTTAGCTTTTTATCCTTGATAGAAGAATATCATTTTCCTCCTGATATGGGGAAGGCCCTGTCCATGCAAGGGAGGCAGCTTTTCTTTATTGTTTTCAGAAGAAAGAACGGGAAGGCTGAATCATCTTTCGTATACCTGCTGTTCTTCCCAAGGACCTTTTACTAAATAGAATCCTTATGTCAAGGTAGTAACACGTATTGGGGTATCATGTCCTAAGTTCCTCCTGCTCTGTATCTTTGTCCCTGTGCATTTTCTTATAAAGATGTGCCCCTGGGAGTAGAGACATGGCTCCTCTGATGGAATACTTGCCTACTACACACAGAGTGGTCCAGTTGAAGACAGAACTGGTCATGACTGTGATCCTAATGATCAAGAGATGGAAGCAGAAAGATCAGAAATTCAGGGTCATCCTAAGGAATCTAGTAGGTTTAAGACCCGTTTGAGCTATACTAGGTCCTGTTTCAACGTGTGTGTGTGTGTGTGTGTGTGTGTGTGTGTGTGTGTGTGTGTGTGTCTGGATTTCGGGTCCTCCCTATATGATCTTCTTACCAGAAATTTTGAGGTGCTTCACCAGAATCACCATATAAAACTAAAGAAACTGGGGTCTCCTCTTGGGGTTCTTAGTCTTATTATAAAGTATTCAAAGATAGACTCAAACCAAAGCTTATACTATTTCATTGGAGTTTAAAAGAAGAATCCCTAGGCAGGCAAATTGAAACTCATGGCAGGTGCTTGGTGGGGAAGAAAGGCGAAGTGAGAAAGCCATGTTGTTTAAGCTGGCATGGAGGTCGACCACATGGCAGAGGAAAGAGAAAGAGCAAGGAAGCCCAAAGCATGCCTCTTTCCCCTAAATAAATAAATAAGCGTTCCTAGGCTCTGGCTGAGAGAGAGAGAGAGAGAGAGAGAGAGAGAGAGAGAGAGAGAGAGAGAGAGAGAGAGAGGCTTCACTTTTCTGAGTCAGGACTCAGACATACTTTAGCCAAATTTCATGGCAGCTGCTAGGGACTGAGCTGGGAAGTAGGAATTCTGGGAAAGAAACATATATTACATCATTAGAAGGCTAATTATTCCTATACTTCTTTAGCATAGCTCAGGTGAACATGCCATAAAAGTGGTCTTTAGCCAGGCATTGACCTGCCTAACTGGAGTGTTGGGTCTCCCCGCAGGTCAGAGATCCCATCCTCTTGGCCAGAAGGATGCAGTTTTCCCTGAACGGGCCCTGGATGCTGCTGCGCTATTCTCCTCTTAACTCATCCTATTCATGGAAAGTCGTTGCCTCCTCCTGCCTTATATGGTCATTCAGTTGTGTCAGTCACTTGGTTAAGGGTCCACTCTTCAGGAAGTGAGTTCACCTTAAGCCATGCTAAGGAGGTAAGAGGAATAATTAACCCTCTGATGAGTGATAGGTTTCTACCAATGCAAAAGGGCAGATCAAACCAGATTAAAAACAGATAAATATAGGTTCATGGAGTGTTGCTCCCGGGTGGACTCACCTGATGTGGGAGTGATTTCTTATTAATAAAGAAACTGCCTAGACCCATTTGATAGGCCAACCCTTAGGTAGGCGGAGAAAACAGAACAGAATGCTGGGAGAAAGAAGCTGAATCGGAGAGTCGCCATGATTCTCCTACCGGACACAAACGCAGGTTAAGATCTTCCCTGGTAAGACACCTCGTGGTGTTACAGGGATATTAGAAATGGGTTATATCGATATGTAAGAGCTAGCCAATAAGAGGCCAGGCAGTGTTTAAAAGAATACAGTTTCCGTGTAATTATTTCGGGGCATAAAATTGCCGGCGGCCGGGTGCTGGGGACGCAGCCCTGCCTCTCCTAATACAACACTCACCGGTCCCAAAGAATGGGGCCAGAGAAGTCAAGCACCCAGGCTAACACAGGGAGATTTTATAGGTCTTAGGCAAGGGGTGCTGATGTGTCAGCCAAAAGCTGGGACTGTGTCCAAGTACTATCAAACGCTGTGCCCCTGGGCAGGCACTTGGGTGGGATGGTCAGGTCAGAAACGTGGACCTAGGCTTTTGGTGCCATTCCTTTGTTCAGAGTTTTCTCAGTGTGGGTAGGGTTGGGGGAAGTAGGCCAGATGGGGTTTCCTAGCTTGTGCAGGGGTGAGCAGGAGTTCCAACCAAACAATGAGGTCATGGATTTTCCTTCCCAGAATTCCCATGCCCTAGCATAATCACTAGAGTTGCCATGAGATAACTTTTGAGTTTGTCCATCTTTCTGAATCCTGACCCAGAAAGACAAGACCACCATTTTCTTCTCTTCTTTCTTTCAGATGCTAGACAGGGCCTCAGTACGCTTTTTCCTGGCTCTCTGAGGCTTTTGATTTATTTTTCACGCTTTTGCTAATGCTCCCCTCCCTACCACATGGCTGCTTGTCTGCCATGCAGCTGATCCCCACGCTGGCTTACCTTTCACGGCATACCTTTTTCTCTTGCATGACCCCTGTTTGCTATTTGTGGTGGTTTGAATTAAGAATGGCTTCCATAGGCTCATATGTTTGAGAGCTTAGTCATCAGGGAGTGGAACTATTTGGGAGGGATTGAGAAGTGTGGCCTTGTTGGAAGAAGTATGTCACTGAGGGGTGGGCTTTGAGGTTTCAAAAGCCCATGCCAGTCTCCTTGTCTCTTTCTTCCTGCTTCCTGCGGAACAGGATATAGGACCTTTACCTCCTTCCTCAGTATCATGTCTGCCTCCCTGCCACCATGCTCCCCACCATGACGATGATGAACGAGACCTCTAAAACTACTAGCTATCCCTAATTAAATGTTTTCCTTAATAAGAGTTGCTATGATCATGGTGTCTCTTCGCAGTAATAGAACACTAAGACAATATTTAAACCTAAACCTTGTACTAGGACCTCAACTGTGGACCAGTGGGTCCACTAGACCCCTTTGTTTCTCTATCCTAATGTAGCCACATTGAATAAATCTTTCTCTGCTTTTCATTTTTAAAGATTTATTTGATTATTATACGTACAATGTTCTGCTTTCATGTATGCCTGCAGGCCAGAAGAGGGCACGAGACTTCATTACAGATGGTTGTGAGCCACTATGTGGTTGCTGGGAATTGAACTCAGGACCTCTGGAAGAGCAGCCAGTGCTCTTAACTGCTGAGCCATCTCTCCAGCTTCATTTTTACTTCACTTCTTTAATTGACTTACTGAGGGGTGTCTTCTCTTGATGACTTTGCTAACAAAGTTTCCCCAAAGCCTCAAGTATAAAAGTCTCCTTGACTACTTGTGTGACTGTTGGGAGGTGGTGGAAACATTAGGAGGTGAAGCAGCACAGAAAATGTTATGCCACTGAGCTGCACACTTGACAGGGATACTAGGGCTAGGCAAGATGGTCCATTAGGTAAAGGCACTTGCTGCTAAGACTAAGGTCCTGAGTTCCATCCCTGAGGTTCACATGATGGAAGCAAAGAACCAACTTGGCCATCCATCTCTCCTTTGACCTCCACCCATGAGCTCCACCTTCCATTGTGCATACAAAATAAAGAGATAAAACGCTTTGTTGTGTTTGCTTTAAAGTCTGGAATTCTGTCTCTTTCCCCCCTTCATTTTCCTTACCTCTTTTTTTTCTTCCCATCACCTTGAGGTGAACAACTTCCTCTGTTACATGTACCCATTCCAGACACAGAAGTGGCTTGGCCGACCATGAACCAAAGCCTCAAAAAGGGAGCCAACATGAGTGTTTTCTCCTGTAAGTAAGACATTTCGTCACAGCAAATAAAAAGCAGGGTAAGAAATCTGTTAACCCTGGAAAATTCCACAGTTAAAATCACACAGCCATGCAGGAAATCACCCTGCACACGTCCCTATCCCCCACTCCCGTCTCCATCCCTCTACCCCACCCCTATCCTCACCCCTTCCCCAACTCTCACTCCCACCCAATCCCACCCCGTTCCCATCCCTCCGCCCTATCCCCTTATCCCTTCCCCCATCCTTACCCACTATCTCATCCCCCCACTCCAACCTCTATGTCCGGTCCCCACCACACCCCATCCCCCACTGCCTCCTTTACCCCTCCACCCTATCCCCATTCCCTACTCATCCTCCACCTCCAAGCCAGGTAAACACTTAGGAAGTACCTTGGATTCTGAGGGACTTGAGGGTGAGACCTGGAGAGTCTGGTTTGATTTTTGGCCAGAGTGGGAACCAAGACGCATGTGACTTTTGACAGGAAGTGGTAATTCTTACCTTGGGGGACCTCAAGGCCTGAGCTCACCAGCCCTGGAAGCCCGAAGAGTGCTATAGTATGGTTTACTGAAAAAGTCCCCTGAGGGTCTTGTGGTCAGAAGGCTGCACTCCCTGTTGATGTGGCTTCGGTCAGGATGTCTGGAGATGCAGGCTTGGGCCAGGTTGTGTAGACCACGTGAAGTGTTTTTGAAAGAGCCCTAAAGGTCACCAATCTCCATGACTACTTCACACTCCTCTCTTCAATCAACACGATCCCGCACCTCTGGGTCTCTGGGCGCTACAGTCAATGAGTGAGGCGGTGCTGTGAAATGCTGGGGCTCTGCAATCAGCTGAAACCACACCGAGCACGAGCACGTAACAGGATTCCAGCCTGCAGCCGCCCCCTCTAGCCACCAAGGGAGTAGAACAATAACGGAGACCAATCTCCTTTTCTGGGGACTGGAAGCCAAAAGGTGGGGAGATATCTCCAGCCTGTGATGAAATAAGTTTTGGTCACTTTATACCCACTAGCATGGCTACAATCAAGAGGAAAGGAGGGAGGAAGGGAAAGAAAGGAGGGAGAAGAAGGAAGGAAGGAAGGAAGGAAGGAAGGAAGGAAGGAAGGAAGGAAGGAAGGGAAAGAGGGAGGAGAGGGAAGGAGGGAGGGGGAAGGAGGGAGGGAGGGGAGAAGGAGGGAAAGAGGGAGGGAAGGGAGGCAGGCAAGCCAGCACCAGGGAGGGAGGATCAAGAAGATTCAGTATTTCGGGAAAACCCTGCCTCCGTTGAGGGACCATATCACAAAAAGAAAACGTTAGTGAGCAGGCGGAGAAACTGCAGTCCTCATACACTGGCTGCTGGTGTAAAATGAGGAGGCTGATGGGGGAACAGCTAGGAAGGCGTGCTAGAACACATGCTCACCACGTGCAAGGCTCCAGCATTGCTCTCCAGCGTTCTCCACAAGAAGATACGTAAACAGTTACCATAAGATCTAGTCACGTGTTCCTAGGAACAGACAGTGGGGTGTGCGCATTCAGACAGAGATTTGCATCTGAACCTCTGAGCAGCCCTGTTCACAAGACCAGACTAAACTGTGGAAGTTGTCCAGATGTCCGTCAGTTGGCAGATGGACAAACAGGCTACAGAACATCCATATGACAGATATTTAATCCTAAAAAGGAAACCAGTACTGAGCAGTACTAATAAGGGCTAAATCTTGAAGAGAAGCCAGTCGCAAAGGGATTTGTATTGTACAACCTGTGTACAAGAAGCATCCAGAACGGGCAAAGACACAGACAGGAAGCAGTTCCATGGCTGCTGGGGCTGAGGAAGGGGAACTGAGAAGAGATCAATTATCAGGAATGAGGTTTCTCTGTGAATAATACATACACAATCTAGGGAGTGTCCTAAAAGTAAATGAATGTATACTTTAAAGTGGTCAAAATGGTACATTTTATGTTACATGAATCTTACCTCAATTTTTAAAGAGCAAGTACTTTTTCTTTTTAATATATATATTTAAAATACATGTATTATTTTATGTGTATGGATATTTTGCCTGCATGTGTGTTTGTGCACCACATGTGTGTCTGTATCAGAAGATGTCAGATCCTCTGGAACTCCAGTTCCGGTGGGTTGTGAGCTAGTAAAATGTTCTGGGAACAGAACTCACTGCAAGAGTGGTAAGTGTCCTTAACTGCTGAGTCAGGACCCCAGTCTCCAGTCCCATGCACCCCATTGTTTTCTTTGAGATATAGTCTTACCATATAGTCAGAGCTTCTGATCCTCCTGCCTCAGCCTTCCAAGTGCTGGGATTACAGGTGTGAGTCACCACCGGCTGACTAAAAACATGTCCTGTGATAAGCGGAAGACACAGAAGCCAACCGCTCTCTGCTTGTGGCATTTCAAAACCTACCGATGCCAAAATCCCTCCCCGGAAAGGTACCTCCAAAGCTGTGGTTGCCCTAACAGACAGGCAGGAGGGGCCGGATTTAAGATGACGTCGCTCTGACTCTGGACTCCGCCCTTGTACTTTCTCCTAACCTTCAGGGTCAGGAGGACATGCAGGATCCAGAAGGAGCATCATAGTCCCCAAGACCGGCAACAAGGCACGACTACCCAGCTTCGGGAGATTCCACAGGAACCAACCACAGAAGGGTTCCACATGAAGGAGATGCACGCTTTAGCACAAGAAGCAAAGAGAGTGAGCGGTGGGGGCTCTCCGTAGAGTGTCAAGCTTAGAGTAAGCAGCAAAAAAGAAAATACTGAACTTGATATTGAAAAGAGAGCAAATCGGAGTGTGGAGGTGTGTCAGTTGTGTGAAAAGACGCACACAGACACAAAAAAGAAACTGGCGGGGCGATGAGTCTTGTAGACTCTGTCTCTATTTTATTTCGGAGTCATATATATGTTTAGCATATTCAAAAGCTAAAACTGAACTTCAAAAGGATGGAGTAACACAAACAGACACAAACCAATCTGGTATTATATTGAAGTGAAAAACCACACAAAACCAGGAATCAATTGAAGTACTCTGATTGCACACAATGGGTTTGTTCTGAGAATATCTGGTCTCTAGAAGATTTACTGATAGTGGTCTTATCATCCTGAAACTCTTTTCTGCACGATATTGTATAAGACAAACACGCACACACATATGTTCTTTACTGGAAAAGAATAAAGCACACTAGCCATCGGTAAAAGTTAAAGGAAAACCCGCAATGTTACATGTGAGATGGAGAAACCGGTTTGAACTCATGATTAGCGACAGAATTATTACTGAGTTCTGTCCACTGAAGAGCATAGTAGCTCTGACAGGCCAGTAACCATGGCATAGGTACCACTAAGTCCTATACACCTTACCACTACAGAAACCAGGGCTCCTTGAAACAGTGGCTGATTCTAGGTTTGGGGCTAACATGCATGTGACAAGCTTGAAATGCCAGGTCTGATCAGAAAGCAAAACAGGGCTCAAATGTAAATGTGATCTTGCCAAACAGATTCAGGAGCTGACCTCAGGATGCTCAAAAGTGGAGGCAATCTGAACATCAAAATGAACAAGAATAGCCAGGCACTACACACATGCCTGATACTTTCAGAGGCAAGATGAGATCAAAGTTCCAGATGGTTCTGAACTGCCACATGGGTTCTGGGAACTGACCCCAGGCCTTCTGCAAGAGCAGCAAGTGCTCTTAGCCACCAAGCCATCTCCCCAGCTCCCGGGTTATTATTTCAAGTTTGAATTCTTGCAGAAACAAAATAACCAACTAGATGTAAAAGGAATGAAATCTTTAAAATATCATTCTGTAGCCCCGGCATTTTCTCCAGGCAAGCATCATCAGTTACAGACAGGGTGAATCTGGCACCCCACTGACCCTCTCGCCATGTGAAGAACCCACCAATTATTGCTTCCACACAGAATGGGGTGAGGCTTGGTGATCAAGTTCGTATCCGCAGCATATCTGATATTATTCGATCTCAATCTGAGGCGGTGAGTGACTACCACAGATGTTCCAAATGCTAAGCCCAAATTCTGCACCAATAACCGTGTTACTAAAGACATGTCTACACCTAGCGGACTTTTCCCAAAAGGAAATGTCACAAAAACAAACAAGAAGCAGTCATGATAAAAAGGCAAGGAAGGATCTAGATTAAAGACAAAATGACTAAACATCACACGTGAATCTTGATTGCATCCTGGGCATGGTTTAAAAAAAAAAATGATCCGGCTGTAAAAAGGCATCGGGAGAATTCTTCAGGGCCCCAAATGCAGATCGTGTGCTGTGTGCTGCTACGACTTCCATCAAAGCATTGTGGTTTCGTGGCAGGATGACCTTATTAGGAGATGTTGATATATTTGGACAGGAGGTATCAAGATGTCAGCAGTTTGCTTGCAGATTGTTCAGCAAAATAAAAGTATTTGGAGAGAGAGAGGGAGGAGGGGCGGGCAATATGTTAACATTAGTTGCAGGATTAGTAAGTCCTTGTACTCGCTTCAAATCTATAGGCTTGGATTTTCAGAACTAGAAGTGCTGGGGAGAGGAGGATGGCAAAGCACACAGAGAATGCTGTCATCCAGCAAGCAGCCAGACCCAAGGCTCCTGCCGCAACAGAGGTTAGACTGACTCTCTCAATGACAGGAGCCTGATCCTCCTTTTGAAGTTGTCCTGAAAGGGTGAAAGTTTTCCATTCGGCTTCCTTGAACCTCTTCCCACCCCTACCTTCAATTCAGCACCTTGCAAAATCCCTAACCCATGTGTACACTGACCCCACCCCCTGTGTACACTGTGTGCTGGTTTTTTGGGGTTTTTTTTTTTTTTTGCTTGTTTTGTTTTGTTTTTGTTTGTCGAGACCGAGATTCTCTGTTTAACTGCCCTGGCTGTCCTGAGACTCACTTTGTAGACCAGACTGGCCGCGAACTCACAGAGATCAGAGATCTGCCTGCCTCTTCCCTGCACCACCACCTCCCAGCAGCACTGTGTTTAGGGAACTGGAAAACACCCCTGGCAGACAGCGCAGGGTGGGGATCTCTGCACCAAGACGTGGTTCAGGGTCTCTGAAGCCTAGGGTGGGGGGTGGGGGCGTCCCAGATCAGTGCTCTTGTCTTAGAACATCTGTTCCTATGTGGCCCCTGGACTCTGCAAAGAAAGCCTCCGCTTGATACCGCCGCTGTGGCTCCAAACGGCACCCGGGGCTGGGAGATGCTATGGGGGGAAAGGCATACGCTCTGTGGGCCTGATGGCTTTGAGTTCACTCCTGCAACTCACATGAAGGTAGAAGGAGAGGCCCTGTTCTATAAAAGTGTCCTCTGGCCTGCACGTGTACACAATGGCGCACCTGCACACACACCAGCACTATACTTTAAAACTTAAGATAGCATTCATTTGCCTGTTTATTCAATTACCTGACCAGTCTTCTTCCAGCAGCACCAGCAATGCCTAGGCAGTTTGAAACACTGGGGAGAACAAGCGACCATGGTCTCTGCCCTCACAGAACTGTGACGCAACAGGGCGGGCAACGGAGGGCCTATCAGGGACGGTGAGGGGAGGAGCCGTTCGAACTGACGTTTGAGTGACGTTTAAGCGGGGCTCTGGTTTGAATATGACTTTTGTGTGTCCGAAGGCTGATGTGTCGGAAGCTTGGGTTTCAACGTGGCGGGACTGGAGATGATGTGGCCTTCCCTAGCCTTTTCTAGGTAGGGCCTTGTGGAAGACCCATCATGGGAGAGTCAGCCTTAGGAGGATTTCATGTCGTTCATGTGGGGTTAAGTCCTGCAAGAGCCAAAGGTTAGCAGAGAGCAAGGTCTGGCTTCTGAATTTCCCTCTTGCGCGTGAGTCCAGCGTGATGCCGTCAACCATGCCGTGATGTAGCCAGAGTGTGCTCCCTCATCAGGGCGGGTACATACTGGTGCTACCCTCTGCAATCTACAGAACTGTGAAATAAATAAACCTACTCCCTTTAATAAGTACCTCAGCCTCAGTACCTTGCAGCAAGAAAGAAATGAAAACAAGCAGGGAATATAATTTCCAGGTGTGTGTGTGGGGGGCGCGTTGGGGCAGATTTGGGAAATGATAAGGAAACCATCAAGAGACACTCTCAGGGCTCCTTCTTATAAAATCGACCAGATGGTGGTAACCTTCATTGGAAAGTTCTAGAGAGGTATGTAGAGGAAGTGGGGCAGGAGGCAGGAGGAACAAATGTCTATGCGGGCCACTGAATACTCACTGGAGAGAGGCCCACACTTTTTTTCTTTTCTTTTCTTTTTTTTTTTTTTTTTTTTTTTTTTTGGTTTTTCGAGGCAGAGTTTCTCTGTAGCATTTTGGAGCCTGTCCTGGAACTAGCTCTTGTAAACCAGGCTGGCTTCGAACTCACAGAGATCTGCCTGCCTGTGCCTCCCAAGTGCTGGGATTAATCGTGCGCCACCGCCGCCCAGCTGAGGCACACTCTTTGCTTGGGTATGTGAACTGTTTATAGATCAGTGGCCACAAAAGCTATGTAAGGCAGGGGCTTGTGCTTTTAAGATTTATTAATTTGTGTGTATGGGTGTTTTGTCTCCATACCAGAAGAGGAAATCGGAATTCATGGGGTCTACAGTTGTAAGTGGTTGTGAGCTGCCACGCACATGTTGGGAATTGAACTCAGGACCTCTAGAAAAACAGTTGATACTCTTAACCACTGAGCCATCTCTCCAGTCCCCAGGAGCTTGTCTTGTTCCTCTTCTAGAAATGACTGCTCTTCTCAGGAAGATATGCTCAGAGTGATCTCAGTTCGGAACTCTTCCTGGTCATAAGGGAATTCTGGCAGGACAGGGCTCTGCTAGTTCTCCCCCCAAAGCAGGGTGTGTGTGGAGCAGGATGTGAATGAGCAGCTCAGGAACACACACACACACACTCACACACTCACACATGTGGGTACATACGCAACCAGACATGATTCTTTGTGGATTTGCTACTCCAAAGGTGTCTGTCAGCCCTGCGGAGGTTCCAGTTCACACCACTCACTCATAATTGACCAAGGAGAAGAAATTCCAGGATCCATACTGGAGGATGGAATCCTCCTTCCAACCACCAATCCTATTACTCCAAAACCAAGAAATTCTTGGTGCAAGAATGTGTTGCATGGAAAAGGCAGCAGTGGTATGGAGTCTCTCCTCCAGGTGGATACCTCAAGGGAGTGAGGAAACGGGCATACGTGGAAGAAAGGCCTGGGGGTGTGGAACAAGCCCCCCACGAATCCGACATGAACGGGAGGTACTTACTCCCTAGGGCTCCTGCAGCACAAGGTCACAAACTTGGTAAAACAACAAAAGCTTCCAACTCTGATAACCAGGACCTCAAAATGGAGCAGTCAGCAGGGCCACACTCCCTCAGGGACATGAGAACAACCTGGTCTTGCCTCCTCCAACCGATGGCTTCTGGTGGCCTTGGCTTGTGACTGTAGCATTCTAATCTCTGCCTCTGCCTCCATCTCTTGCTCTGTGTGTCTTCCCTGAGCATCTTTAGAAGGGACACATCTCATTGAATTGGGGGATTCTTCCAGACAGTGGTCCTATGAATCATTTCCTCTCGAGGTCCTGATATTTGCACAGGACCCTGTTTCTAAAGAAGGTCTCCTTCCCAGGAATTATAGTTTGGCCATGAGACCTTGTTAATAAGCCATTAGGGGCGGGAGGCAGTGGTTAAACTCGCTTGCTTTCTGACTTGGTGACGGCATCTTGTGGTGAAGACCACTCATTCTGGAACTACACTGAGAAACCCACCCCTGCCACAGGTTCTCACCACTAGAGAAAACTAAAAGCATTCTGGGAAATGCGGGTGCACTCCATCTATGCAAATGGTCCTCTCTTCGATGGCTGTTCCCACACCTCCTGCACTTAAGTTCTTTGCTCACTAACCCAGAACTGGAATGTCTCCCCTTTTGTGGAATTTATGGCTTCTGGCATTGGTATTACTTGCCTGACCAGCACCAGTCTTATGCAAATGATTCTTTGGCAATAAATCCTGAGCTGCCATGTGATGGGTTTTGCACACTTTGGACCTGTTCTGTCCCTGGTGCCTAGAAGTGGGGGAGTCACAAAAGTCAGTACATGAAGCTAAAATGCCTGTGACCTAAATCATTCTGTAAACCAAAGGAGCCGAGACCTCTGTGCTCCAGACCAAAACCCACTAGCCACCTCACATTGAAAATAAGGCTCCCATGCCCTGAGCAGGTCTGGCTTGAAATACGGGAAGAGGTAAGAGAGAAATGTGCCAAAGAGATCTATTTTCTTCCTCCACACCCAGATACTGCAGTTAGCTTTCCCACATTGAGGGAATTCAGAGCATGCCATGTTTATGGATGAGCCAAGGTAGGCCCAGCCCCTCAAGGACAGAAGGAAAACCCTTTGCGACTGCTTAAGAGCAGGGCAGGTGCTGGGTTCAAGTCCCTGGGTGAAGAGGGGGACAGGAGGTAATGTCTACTTCTATGGTCTTACTATTCCAAGGGATTCATTCAGAGACCGTTCAATCCCTTTCTGCAAAAGGAATTACTGGTGAAAAATTAACAGGGAGCTAAATCACCTCTTTGTCTTTCTGTGTCTTCCTTGCTTCCGGACTGAGGCTCTCCCCTGACTGGTTCTATCTAAAAGGTCCCAAGAATAGGGCTCTTGGCCCATTGTCCTCCCAAACATATGGATTCTTTCACTCTGAGGATTCCCGGATCTACTCCATAATATCCCAACCCCGCATCCTCCCATCTCCCCACTACCCCCATCCTCATCTCCCACAACCCTCATAGCCCTTCCCTACTACCCAAGAAGCCCAGTACTGTAGTCTGTGCCCGAGGTTAGGGACGGATCTCCCCCAGCACCTGGCCTCTCCCTCTCTGCCGGTATCCCTTCCCTAAGACAGGAGGAATAACAGCTGTGAACTGGGAGACCTCTGCCTGCTGGATCAATTAAAAGCATTCACCGAACATCTCTTACTCAGGACAGCTAGGCCGAAGGGATGAACGGGCACAAAATCGAGCTGCATACGAAAGTAAGTTACAATGCCCTTGTCCTTCCATACCCATTCCGTGGCTCTCTCCCTTCTATCTTGTCTCGCTCCCCTGGTGCCTCCCAGAAGGCAAGAATCACCATCCCTTCAATCTTTGGAGTCAGCTGAGAGTTGAGGGTTCCAGGACTGGAACTGAGTCCCCAGAGGGATTAAACTGAAGAGGAACTCCGAGGGATGGGACGCCCGGGCAATGGGCTAATCCCTACCTAGATCCGACACTGGGCACTGCTTCAGCCAGAGCGGTCCTGAGGCTTTGAAAAGGAAAACATGGCAGGACAAACTTTGAAGAAAGCCCAAACTTTGCACACAGCTCTTCCGGCATCTGTACTGCCCCTGGGGACTCCCCAGGGCCACCTAGATCAAAGAGCAGGCGACAATGCATCTAGTCCCCGACCTGCAACCATGCAGCGCCCCCTGGTGGTGGTGGTTTCTCTGCCAGAGCCCCGGCCACGGCCAGGAAGCAGGCAAGGCTTTTCTTTTCCCTAACTGGGCAGAGGACGTACCTCTAATTCCTCCTATACAAGACAGAACTCGAGGTCCTTTCTCTTTTCTTTTTTTTGAAAGTAATGTGCTTCATATTGCCCTAGAAATACATACAATTTCTGTATTATGTATATTATTAAAGTATAATACATTAATTTCTTCAAAACACAGGCAAATGGAAAGAAAAATCTCATATCAATTTGCCAAATAAAGATTCAGGGCATTTATGGATTTAAGATCTATAAAGAATAATTGCATGGGGAAATTATTTATAACTGATTCAAAACTCATATTTAGGTGCCTTTTGTGTATTTGCTAAGTCTGACAACTCTGTACCCTTCACATAGTTTTCCCTTTCCATTATGGAGGGTTCATAAGGCAAACTGTTCAGGGACTTAATTGTCCTACTTAGCAGCTTGCCAGAAACATCTTTCCCTGCCACCAGGGTGTAATAAGCTGGACTTTTAGATATCTGGAGACTGGAGTCTCCCAAACCCTTCTTCTATCCCCAGCCCAAGAGTCCTTCCTGTTCCTTCCCTGGCTTAACCTGTCTGTGCCGCTCCTGGGGGCGCACCAACCTCAATTCTACAGCACAGCTAAGCCCAGGTGGGGCTATCCTCAGCCCAATGCCTCAGTCTCAAGGCTCAAACCGTGGATCTAACCCCTCCCCTTCGGACCCCTCAGTCACCAGCACCGTCATCTTGTATGCTGCCTGGAACTGCTCAGTTAAGCCTTTTAATTGTGACACAGTGGAATGGTAACCATGGTGATCATTGTGTCAGGCTGTCTCTTCCCTCACAAGGTCGGAAAACTCATACCTATCAGAATCTCTGTCATATTTTTATGGGGTGTGCTCAAAGTGCTTATATATGACAAGCATTCAAAAACCTCATGATAAAAATATACCCAAGAAAAAAGTCTCCCGTATCTGGGGTTTGGGAAGAGGGGTAGGGGGCAAAAGTGAGAGTTTTGGGTATCCGTGGAGAGAACGAGGACTTTGGGTCAGACATACTGGACTCGAGTCCTTGCTTTGCCATTTTCTGGTTAGATGACTTTGTGTATGATAGGCCATAACCACACTGGCTAAGCCAGTGCATCTTTGCCATCGTCCAGGTCTGGTTTAATCTGGTGGTTAAACTTAACCCTGAACTTCAGCCCTCTCTAGAGGCTGGAGAGAACCCATTTCAGCAGTTAAGAGCAGTGACTTCTCTTGCAGAGGACCCAGGTTCATTTCCCAGCTACACCTAACAGTTCACAAACCCCCTGCCACTCTAGTTCCAGGGGATCCAGTGCCCTCTTCTGGACTCCACAAGCACTGCACACATATGGTGCACATACAGATGAGCAGCTATACCCATACACATTAATACAACGTTTTTAGTTAAAGACAATTCTTTCTCAAGTTAAATGTCATATGTGATGCCCAATATGCCCATTAAGTACCAGGCAAATGTCTCAAATATGATCAAGACCTCTCACTCCCAAGGGTGGAGTTGGTGCTTAACCAGTCAAGAGGAGGTTTTATTTCCCAGTCACAGTTGCTCATGCAAGATGAACAGAAATGATGCATCCACCTTGAGCTGTCTTCCTCTCCTTCTTTTCCAATCCTTCTGCTATCCAGGAGCTAGGGGCACCTTGGACCAGCAGTCCTGAAGGCAGGAAAGAAGGTCCACCATTGAGTGTGGCAAAGGGCCTATATCACTGACAGATGAAATAAATGGATATTACTTCTAAGCCCTGTGTTTTTGGATCTCTCCACTACACCAACTTAAATGCAACCAAGGGTTTTAAAGGTGCCAACCATCAAACCCATATTATTTAACACCAGCTGATGCAATGGGGCTCTTGTCTTTAGTACCACTTTTGCCAAAATCTCCTTCTCCCATTAAAGGATGGGGCCTGAGAGCCCTAGGGACCAAATGACTCTCATCTGATCTTCTGCCCACCTCCCAAAGGTCTCATAGGGTCTGGCAGACCCGCCACATCTCTGACCCCCTGCCACACTGTGGCTTCAGTGTGCCACAGGCTGACGAAGGGGAATGCCCCATGACAAGCCTGTATAAGGAACTTCTGATAGCTCCAATTGAAGTTGACCTGATGAGCATCTGTAGAGGGGACAGAGATGTTCAAATCTAGAGCGCCTGAGACCACTGCTCCTTCCCTAAGTGATTTGCCCCAATGTAGGCCATCTTCATATACAACTGGATTAGAAAGCGAAAATGGAAACCTAGGTGAGGCTTCCTGCTGCCATGGTAACCTCAGTCTCCCCTCACGCTCAGGACTTCATCAGCTCCCTAGAAAAAGGCCAGCTGTGGTGGTACCTTTCAGATTTGCTCAGTTAAACAGAAGGGTCTTGGAGTCTGGCTGGAGTGTAGCTGAGTCTCCAGGATGGGAGCAAACATCACCACTGTCTAGTCTGGCTCAGCCAAGGCAGGTCATTCTGGCTTTGCCTAGACTTGCCCTCTAGGACTTTGGACTTTTTAGTGGGATTTCAGCTCTGGGTTTTATAACTATGAGCTTTGATTATATATATATAGTAAATATACATATGTATAATTTCCCGATACAAGGGTTCTCTGTAAAACAAACCTGGCTGTTCTGGGACTCATTTTGTAGACCAGGCTGACCTCGAACTCATGGAGATCCGCCTGAGTGCTGGGATTAAAGGCATGCAACATCACCGCCTGGCTTGTTTTTGCTTTTATATTTAAAAAAAATTTCAAGGCTCATTTTTACAAGAAAATTAACAAAAGGAACAAATTACTCCACTACTAGAATCCGAGTCTCTGTGGTTGTGTCCTGTGAAGACCACATCTGGTCCGCAGCCACTGTTTTTAAAGTGTCTTCCTTTTACGTGGAGGCTTTAGCGAGTCCATCCTTCTGCCTGCAAAGATGTGCCTGTTGAATTCACCTCACACACACACACACACACACACACACACACGACCCCAAGGTCAGTGTGTGTGTTATCCCAGCATCCAACATCAGTTTCCCCATGTTTAGAAGATTAGTGGGTTAGAGGCCCTTGGTTGCCTGCGGCAGGAGGTTGTAAGACCGAGGGGTATTGTGACATGCTCCAAGGAAAGGCCGTTTTTTTTTTATTTGGCCAACAGAAGTCCCAGCCCATTGGGGCAAGGGAGCCGGACCAACATGGAACAGGGGCCTGGGGAGCAGCCCTCAAGGACCCCGAAGAAGAAGGTCGAGGCTCAACCAGAGACCCCGAATCAAACTATCTCGGGTCGCGGTCGAGTGCTGCTAATAAGAGAGTTCTTGAAGCAGGAAGAGAGCTACACGACCCTGCAGAACTTTCCGGGTCAGCCTCCGACGGATCCGAATGCTGAGCCCGCCGACAGCCAAGCAACTGACTGCCAAAGTAGTTCCAGCAGTACCAGGCGGGGACTCAAGCGTACCGGTAACTGCTTGGCAGACAGCCCAGAAGCCCCGGCCGCCAAATACAAGCGCCGCTCGGAGAAGCCGGAGAAGCCGGAAAAGCCAGAGAAGCAGCAGCTCTCGAATCTCAATGAAAAGGACTCGCCCGATTACGAGGCATCTCGAGATCTAAACCGGGCTTCCTGCTCGGAGACGGCTGAGATTGCCGAAGTAGGCTCGGAGCCCGGCAAGCAGCTGCTCCTGGTGCTGTGCCACGCGTCGGCGCTGGACACGCAGCTGCCCCGGCTGCAGCTGCTCCTGCAGCAGGTGCGCGCCCAGGACCGCCGCCCGCCAGCCGCGCTCCTCGGGATCCTCGTGCAGCCGCGGCCGGATGAGGAGGCAGAGTCGCGCCGCCGTCTGGAGGACCTGCTCTGCAGCGTTTTCGCTTCGGAGAATCCAGGGGTCGAGGTGCACACAGCAGTGTTCTGCCCCAGCCGCTCCCAGGGTGTCCTGGACGTTCAGCGCGCTGCCAGTCAGGGGCACGTGGGCCCCCTAGTGGATCGTCAGACCCAGACGGATGGTGAGGAGCCCGAGGGTGGAGACTGGGACTGTTGTTCCCGAGAAGTGGGCAAATCCCTGACCTCACTGCCCCGTGTTGACACCTCCAGAAGTTTGGGGTGCAATCTGGATGGTAATAAACCAGCGTCCTTTTCCCAAAATGTGCGGGCTGGGACTATCTGAAGTGTTCAAGTTAACCCGGAGGGGTCACCTCTCCCACCCATCTGCCCTACCCACAGCTTAGGAGAAACCATGATGCGGTGTTGTGGGATCTATAATAGCCCACCCTCTCCTCTCCAAACCCAGGGATGTGCCCTTCCCAGGTCCTTTAGTGGGCTCCTATCTCCTGTAACTCCTTCAGGGGATAAAAATGTCAATAAAAACAGCCTATTGTGAGCCAGCCACTGTGTGAAGGGCTCTCACCTCCAGGCTTCACAACAGCCCTCTAAGGTTGGGACTTCAGGAGAGTTAACTGGTTTAAAACTGCAATTTTACTCAAAGCCCCTAATACCCTCCCTGTGGCCCTGGGGGCTAATTTGAGGCCTAGGGTCCTTGAGCAGTAGACTCTTAACATGAGTTTCCAGCACTCTGTTTCCAGAAGCCCCTTTTGGGGACAGCGCAGAGACCAGAAAAGCGTTCTGAGCGCAGAAGCCTTGGTGTCCCGTTACAGAGGCTCTGCCGTCTTTCAGCTAGTGGCCAAGCTCCCTCTCTTTAGACCAATTACCCTCCCGCGTGACACTCAAGGATGGAGGGCTGCTTGGTGCCATATTCAGCACCAAGAGGCTAGCTTCGAAATAAATGGGGACACACTCATTCTCGTGTCCCGAGCACACTGAAAGGTCAGAACCTCAGGGACAGTTGAAGGATAGGGTATGATCACTTTGGGATAGGGTATGATCCCTCTTAAGACCTTGTCACCTCACTACCTATCCCCTCAACCTTTTAAACCCATTCTTTTCCTAAATAGCCACTGACAGGGCTATGTTTCACATGGATAGTTTTAGTGTGCCTGGTTAAGAAAAGCCCCCCCGCTCCGTGGGTCATTCCGATTGTGCCTCTCAGGGGGGGACTACAAAAATCCTAGTCCGTCTTTGGCAACGGCCTCTTAGTAGGGAGTCTCCCAACTCTGCCTAGAGCGATTCCCTGTGCTAGTCCTATAACTTTCACTATCAACTCCGACAGCTTGTATAAAACCTGCTGGCTAAGCAAAGCTAGAAGGAGGCAGCTGCACTAACTGCTCTCTAGAGGAGCCAGGCTCTCGGCAGGG
The DNA here is from genome assembly GCF_037038515.1 of Microtus pennsylvanicus. Classification (NCBI taxonomy): domain Eukaryota; kingdom Metazoa; phylum Chordata; class Mammalia; order Rodentia; family Cricetidae; genus Microtus; species Microtus pennsylvanicus. The sequence continues at coordinate 34,585,948 of NC_134595.1, read as the reverse complement.
AACGAGGAAGACTTCTCCCAGCTTCTGAACCACGCATTTTCTCCTTAATGGGAGAAACATTCCCCAGTCCGAATTCTGCCATCCATCTCCCAGGAACCCAAGCCTGTGTGTCCTGTGCCCTGTGGCCTCTCTTCGGGTGAAATGGAATAGCTGTTGTATGGCTAGTAGGACATTCTACCATATATAAGTCCCTGCCCCTGTTATTCTCAGCCAGGAATAACGTTGCCACCTCCTCAAAGCTCTGGGGATATTTAGCCACACCCAGAGATGTTTCTAGTTATCATGGAGGGGTGCTGACCAGTCAATACCAGAGAGGATGGAGAATTTTCTATGACACGCAGCGCAGCCTCCCCAGGGAGACATTACTCAACTCAGCATCAATCATGGCTGAGGTTGAGAAACTGGCTTAAACCAGGCTGAGATCCTCCATTAATATCTTGCAGTGATGAGCATCATTCAGACTTCCAGTCTCTCTGGTTCTGAATGGCATCCCCTCAACTGGTCCATCATTCTTGCCCTGAGGAAGCCTCCACCTGCCCACTGGACCCTCTTACTCCAAACCAAACACACACACACACACACACACACACACACACACCGATGCCACTGATCCAAGTTTCTCAAGTTTCTAATTCTCCATACCTTTCTTCAATCTTTTCATGCAATAAACTTTTTTTTTCAATTCGTTAATTTCAAAGCCTGTATAATCTGCCTGCTAGATTCACAAAGAAAAAGAACCCTTAACTGGAATTTAGTCCTAAGTGTGCCAACAATCAGCTGGGGGTGAAGAGGCATTTGCATGTAACTTAACTTCTCTAAACCTCGGTATCCTTTTCATAAAATAATAATAATATAATTGGCAAAGTCTTTGCTGGCTCTAGAAGCCTGAAGTCAATCCTCTCATTTCATTATTGACATCTGGTCTGGCCTTGGTGTGAAACTGGCTTGCTACCTCTCCCCTGACCTGTGTCAGGTCTCCCCTCCCCAGCAGTTGTGGGACTCTGGGTAGGGCAGGTCACTTACCTACACAGCTTACCTAGTTAACTGAGGAAGTTCTGTCTCTCACGAAGAGCACATTTTCTGCTGTGGTGGGTGACATTTAGGCTGTATTTTCAAAATGCCTTTCCCGCTTCCATCCTAAAATGAAAGTCACATTGTTGATTTTGAGGAAGATTCATGGTCTATTTGACCCATCCAGGCTCTTGGGAGGTAGTACATCTGTTTCACGAATGTAATGAGCTTCAGAAATTATCTGTTTTCTGTGAGTTGGCTTAAAGTAGAATTCTTGGTCAAATTCAAGGGTTCATATAAAAATTCAGACACACACGTACCCATGTACACCACACACACACACACACACACACTGTCCCTGGTCCCCTCCCAGGACGAGGAGGAGAAGGAATTTCAGAGATGACAGAAGGCAGTGGGCCCTAGGAGGTAAAGTGTTAAAAGAAGCCAAATCTTCAGAAAAGTTCCCTGAAAACTTACTTAAACAAATGGCGACCATAGATGTTTGTGTTTGGGGACAGACATGTGGAAACCAGTGACAGAGCTAAGAGTTCCATCCAAAATGTCTCCCGTGGACCCAGGAACACGCAGTGGAAAGGTGCCCCAAACTGGTGCTCTAGTCACAGAACCAAGGGGATCCAGCTGTCCTAGGCCCACTGTCTTAATCAGGCCCTGAAGAGATAGGGCTGCTGCTGCCCCCTGCCTGTTCCGGCGAGAAGTCCTGGAAGAGACAAGATGATCCAGTGAAGACTGCCAGAGCCCTAGCCTTGGGATCCACCCTGGCTTTTGTGACCTCACAGGAGGAGGTATGGGTGACTCTTGTCTGGGGGACCTTGCTCCAGTCAAAGACCAGAGCCGTACAGGTAAGGGAGACGACCTCCCTAGGGAGGAAGCCAGGAAATTCACAGCTCCATGTAGCTCCTCCGTGTTAGCCTAGAAGGATCACCATGAAGAAGGTCAAGAAGAAAAAGTCCGATTCCAGGCGCCGCAGGGATTCCATTTCACGGCCGGCTAGCTCCGACTCCTCACAGCCTCCCAGCTCGGAAACCCCACCGACATGCCCAGAGCCCACCTTGCCACCGCCGCAGCCACAGCCCTGCCAGGAGCCCACCCCACCACAACTTAACCCTGAACCTCTACTGCAACCGCCTTCACCCCCAGCTCTCCCAGCTGCAGAACGCCGGGCCTCGACGCCATGCCTGCTACCTGCACAGGTTGAACCCAAATCAAGCTGGGAAACCAGGAAACCAGGTGGGCGGACTTCCTGTTTGAGTACTTCTATCCTTCTCGCTGATGGGGTCCCAGACCCCAGTTCTTGTATGATGTTGGTGTACAGTTAGTATGTTACCTGAGGCCATGTTTATGAAGGATGAAGGGGGAGTAACTACCAGAGAGGCCAGAATTCCTGGGTTTTGTCATTCCATACATCCGAGGTCTCACTGGTTACTATGAATACATAGTAACGTTAAACTTGGCTCTATGGTGAGATTCTCTCCTTAGCAATCAGTCAACAACTATTTAGAAATTAAAGACAAACTGTCTAGAAGAAGTGAGGCTGTCATATGCCTTAAGACTACATTTTTGTCGGGCTCTTCTCATGAGAAACCTGACTAGCACAAAGAAGATAGCCCAGAGTGAGGCGACAATTTTTGAGAGAACTGGGGTTTCCTGTTTATCAGGTGGAAGATGGGAGAAAAGTTTTTCCATGTTGTCCCAAGAGGTCTGACCTTGAACCCACAGAGAGGATAGTGTAATAACATCCAGGATTCCTGGCTAAATTCTAACTTCAGATAAACCACATAATGTTAGTATATGTGTTTCAAATAAGCATCCTGTATTTCTGTTTGCTAAGTTGTCAACCTTTCCCACAGAAGAGACTAGAGAAGAATCTGATCAATGTTTAAAACAAACAAAGCAACAACAACAACAACAAAATAACATTTTGTAGCCATCAGCTCTGTCTACAATTAAACCGCTGGCTGACTGCCAAAAAGCGATCCCCATCTGCTTGGATAGCCAATGAGAGGCCAAACTTTGGACAGTATGAAGGGGACTAAAGTGGAGCTGGGATGCTTCAGACTGCTAAAGACAATGGCGATAGCCAATCAAACTGCCCGCAGGCTATTCTTTCAGTATCTGGCACTCAAGCTCAGCCAACTAACTTAATCATCTTATCTGATGATACTGCAGGGATGGTATTATTTCTTTGCCCATTTTATAGATAAGGAAACCAGGGTTTAAACTAGCTAACAGGCCCTGGAGTAGCCGTTGGTACTGCTGAAAAGGGGACTTCATTCTATTCTGACTCCAGAATCCTTACCCTTAACCACAGCTAACCTTCCAATGCCAAGAAACCAGCTAGTCTCTCAAGAAGCACATCTTTCTCTGACCTTTCCTTGAGCTGCGACGGGGTGCTCTGTGTCCTTGAGCAGGCCACGATCTGTGGGCCACAGCAATCCTAAGACAGTCTGAGTCAAAAGTTAATGAGAGTTCTAAATCCAAGGACTTGCCAGGACACCAATGCCTCTGTGATTAAACACCACGTCCTTGACCTGTGGTGGTTGGATGTGACGTGAGCATGAACCATGGAGACAAACATTTCTGGATGATGACCTCAGAACTGGTGTCACCAGTAGAAGGCAAACTGTGCTGTTGCCAATCTTTTAAGTCTTGAAGCAGTCACTTATAAGGCAGTGGGGTATTGAAGGGGTGAAGAGGAGGCCCACGGCATTTGTTAACTTTCTCATCACTGTGACCAAATGTATGAAACAGCCAAAAGGATGAATTATTCATGTTGGTTCACAGTTTTAAGGTTATCCTTGCATCATGGCAAGAAATAGCTCAGAGTAAAGCAGCCAGGAAGTGGAGAAAGGAAGGACAAGAAGGACAGACATATCCTGCAAAGACGTATCCTGGTATATCTTCCTGTTAGGCTCCACCTCCTACCTTTTATTAACTCCCAATAAGGCTACATTGTGAATCCATGGAAGGGATTAATCCGTTCATTAGATCAGAGCCTCCACAGATCTAATTTTTCTCCAGAAACACTTAATAGATGCACCCAGGGGTGCGCATTACAGACAACCTTGGCGTTTTCCAACCAGTCAAGTTGATGAGATTCACCGTCACGTTCATTGAGGTTATAGTGGGCACCTCATGTTGCTTCCCAGGGAATAGTCCCCCTCTGAGAAAGAGCAGGCAGAAAGGTTGGAAATAGGGGCTGAAGACTTTTAAATATATAATGTCACTTTCTATAACCATACCTTTTTAACGCAAAATAATGTTGACTCAAAGCAGTACCAATCCTCCGTTACAGTGACATCATTAAAAATGACAATAACATGTTGGAGATTTAGAATTCAGAATATACACTGTTAGTAGGATTGTAGAGTGAGATGGGTATTCCTGGGAAGCAAGCTGGACGTTACCATGTGACCCATTCCATATCTGAGTATCCACAAGAGAGAATTAAAACCACACCCAGACAGAAACCTGTATGTGAACGTCCTAACAGCACTGTTGATAATAGCTAAAAGTTGGAAACAATCCAGTGCCCACCACATGATGAATGGGTAGTGATTAAATGTGGTATAAAATATCAGAATACAATGAAACACTACTTGCAAAGGAAAAATTATGTGCTTTATGGATAACCTCTACAACACAAGTGAACCTTAAAATATTAGTCTAGAGAAGCCAATCCTCCCAAGAGTTAATATATATTGTTTGATTTCATTTGCAAAATGCCCAGAATAGGTTAATCTGTTGCCTGGGATAGGAAAGAGAGAAGTGGGGGTGTCTGATGATAGGGTGAGGTTTCTTCTTCAGGAGATGGAAGTGTCCCAAAGCTATATAGTTGTGATGGTCACACAACTTCACAAACATACTAAAGTCACCTAGCACACTAATAGTAAATTAAAGGACTTGGAGAGTTATATCTCAATTTCAACTTTTTAAGCTGAAAAATAAAAGCATTATTTGTAGAATCCTTGCTTTCCCCATTCCAAGAAAACCATGTGTTCTATAGACAGACTAAGCAGGAAGTGTACTGAACCTGCTGGCTGACTAACCGGCTTTACAGCACTGAAGACTGAAGCCCTTGTCAAACCCAGTTGGAATTATCCACTAAAAACCAGCTTGGCCAGAAACAAAGGGTAACATCTTCCAGTTCTGCTAAGTCAGGTCCCAGAAGAACACAGAAATGGTAGGATTAGGGAACTGTTTCTGCAGGAATAAAGCGATGTAATGTTTGCCTTCAGGATAAACTGGTGCCCACGACGTACATGAAATAAAACAACACCAACTCCAGGACTCTCGTTGCAGCCTCTCATGGGCAGTACCATCGCCTGCTCGCATCACTTCCTACCAGTTCCATAGGAAGGACTTCCACTGACTTAAAAGTTAGAGATCTTGCTCTCAGCACTCGGGAGCCAAAGGCAGGATCTCTGAGGCCAGCCTGATCTACAGAACGAGTTCCAAGACAGCCAGGGCTGTCCCCCTTGTGTTTGAGAAGGGACAGCCCTGTAGGCTAGCTGCCTTCTTATCGTTCAATCTCACACCTTTGGGGTTTCCTGTGGTAACACTGCAGCTGCCGCGTGTGACTTCTAGGGTTGTCCTCAAGACTGGGCCCCATCCCCAGGAACATGGTGCCGCCCTCATTTCTCTCGTTCTCTGTCCAGCAGTGCCTCTGACCTATGTGGCTCCACGCTCCTGTTCCTGTATGGCCTGCCCTGGCAGCTCTGCTTGTATGCGTCGTCAGGGGCTGTGTCACAACCGCATCTTCGATGTCCTCCTGCCTCGGGACTGGCAAGCCATGCCGGGGAGAGGATTCCCAAACCTTCTCACCTTCTACAGGTTCCCAAGCAAGTGGGAGGGATAAAGCCTTGAGCGTAGAGTTCCCAGGGCCAGGCTCCGTCCTCAGACCTTAGTAGCAATCATGTGTAATAAATTCCTTCAGAAACCATAGGTCTTTCCAAAGGAAAGCTTTCCCCTCTAAATATCCAATTCTGCTTTCGTGGGCAGACTCTTGTGGTACCTTTTCTCTTTTCCACAGAAGCCCTCACTCCTGAGAGCACCCCTCCACCTAGCCTATATATATAAACTCCAGTCACCTGGGAGCCTTATGATTACATGTTGGTTGTCCATTCGCTTCCTTTTTTTGGTTCATACCATACATAGGGAGCATCTATTTAGCACACTGTATGTGAATTATCCCTGGAACTCATCGATAAACCTGATTATAACTCACACGCCCCTTCTACTAATAATAACAAAACCTGCCCCATTCAGAGTATGCCGTGCTGTTACCACGAACATCCATAAGGGTCATATGTTCCAGACTGGTCTGTTATTGCCAGCCCCTCCTCCATCATGGCATCACCTTTGCCTTGATGTTCCTCAGCAGAAATGTATCTAGCCACTGTCACTCATGGGAAGACCCTCGTCCATGTTAAGACCAGACTGAAGATGTCTTCATTCTTGCAGGGCTGCTGGGTTACTTGTTGGGGCTAAGAGAGGGGCCTCTACCCAGATGATCAGTCCCACTTGTGCTCAAGATGTCACAAAAGCCCCTGGCAAAGGGCCTTCCACGTGGAGGCCTTCTATCTTACATCAGGAGTGCGGCTCACTGTCCCACATTCTTCTCCTCTCCTTACCCTTGCCAGCTCCCTCTCCTGCAGAATATGAAACACACACACGGGGGGGGGGGGGGGGCTGCTCTAGGGAACAGAACATGCCTGGTATCAGAGATACCAGCTAGTCAATCTCGTCCCATCCATCTGCTGCCAGGTGGTGATTGGGTTCCCATGGGTAAAAAGAATCAAAGTCTGCTCTAGCTGGATGCTAGGCGCTATGAGAGTCACCTAAACAAGATCTTCACCTTTCCGACGTGTTCAACCCGGGCGGTAGCTAAGACACATGCATTTAGAAACCTCTACACAAAACACGTAGTGTTGGGTCCAGGAGGGCGCCTGGGAATTTTAGACTAAGACAGCGCCATGTCAGGGTCCACAGCATTGTGTGCCCAGTGTATGAGCCAACTCCAAAAGCGTCCTGGGGTCCTCTACTGCTTAAGATGAAGAGGAGGGGTCTTTTAAGCTGTAGAAAAAAAAAACAAAACAACATTCAGACTTAGGAAAGCGAGGGAAAGAGGCCTGGATCCCATGGCCAGGGAGAGACTCATGGTTTTTATTTCGTTTCCCAAGGGAAAGACTGCGTCCACAGTCTTTACCTTTTCAGAGGACTTAAAATAGGCATTCATGTTAGACAAGGATCCCTGCTTTGGTCAGCTTCCTCTCAGACGGGCTGCTTCATTTCCGGGATGTCTTCCATTTACTAGTACACTGTTTTGCTGTCCCAGTGGTTGCAAGGGTGTCTCTAATCTGTGCTTTCCTGATATCTAAATGTCTCTGAAATGCCTCCGAGAGTTGTTGTGAAGCTTAAAGGGGACGTTGAGTGGGGGGGGTGTCTGGTACCTGGCCCGGCACATCATGGTCTGGACCACCCTCATCCTATCACCCCTCTAGGCATCAGGCCTAGGCCAGCCCACCTTCATGCCCCAGGGGTCTTGCTGGAAGCTTTGAAGGAAGGGGCGGGGGCACTCGTTAGGATACCCTTTCCTTCCTTTAGAAGGACGATGGGACCCTCTAAGTTCCATTGTCTCCTTCCAGGACACAGACACTAAACTTTTCTCCCCCAACCCCCCTTCCTGCTGTGCTTTGCAGAAAACCCTCAAGGAAATACTGCACTTCCCGTAACGCACATACTTCAGACTCTCGGGACTGTTGCTGTGTCACTGGGGGCCCTGGGAGCTGCCTACTTCATCGCTGAATCCTTGTGAACTGAACCCCAGGCCCATGGTCCGGCAGGTAGGAGGATCTCCGTGTTTCTTTCCTCTAGATAGAGCTATCTCAAGGTGGACTAGGCCTTCAGCCTGTCAGGGAAAGCTCATCATCTAGGCAACTCATTCCTGACTCAAGATAGGCTGTCCCGGGACCATTTATGAGAACCATCAGGACAAACTCCTACCTTCTCTCTCGTCCCCTGCCCTGCTATGGCTTCCCTAGCCCTATGGAAAGAAGTAGCATGGTTGGGGTTAGGTTGCTCACAATTTGCAGTCTTTCTTAGAATGTTTAAGAAAACTGGCTACCCTTCTCAACATCTCTAGTCCTACCTCTCTTTGGTGGCTTAGCTCCCTCGGTGTACCCCCCAACTCCAGTGACTGTTTCCACTCACACCAATGTCCTCCAGCCTGTTCCACAAGGTTCTTTGGAATGTGTGTGATCTCTCCTGCTCCTTATATCACACCATCTCTGAGTATGGGGATGTCTTCAAACGCCATTCCGTTTCACCTGAGCCCCCTGAGCCCCAGAAGCAGAGCCAGAAACAAGGACTGGATACACCCGATACCTTAAGGAAGTACTCTCAGGAGAAAGCCAAGGTGGGTGGGAAGGCAAGAGCAAGAAGGGAAGGCCTCAACCTAGCTCCATGGAGCCCCAGAATGTTATTTGTACAATAGAGCCGCTCCCTCAAGAGACATAAGGCTTCTCCTTCCATGTCCCTGTGCCCCTCGATCAGTATGGGACTGTAGGGGTGTAGGGAGCAAATTTGGGTCTTGGTGGAAAAATCAGTTCCTCATCCTGAGTGCCAGCCACTGGAGGAAGGAGTAGCCCTTGGTCATCAGCAGCCAAAATCTACCATTCAAAGAGCCAATGCATCTGCTGAGAAGGGAACTGGGTGAAGTGATCGCCAAGAGCACCCACGGTCATCCCAATAGCTAGGTCTTGATCAATGAATGCTTTAAAAGTGATGGTTGAGGGAGGGAGCGAGAGCCAAGGGAGATATTTCAACCTGACCCTGAGCCGTCTATCATCCATAGGAGTGGATGGGTGATAACTGAAGTCAAACACAGGTCTGTGAAGCAATGCTTAAAATATTTAAATATCCAAATCCTGCAAATGGCCCCAGTGGGGGTCATTTTGCCAGAGCTCCTGATGTCCAATCAAGAGTTATCTGAGGAATAGTAAACCACCCTGCCCTCCAGGAAATAGCGCATGCAGCACCTAAGAGCCTTGGCTTCCCTCTTCTTGCTGGGAGTGAGCAGGAGTTTGAGGGAGATAGTTGGCGTCTGCTGTGTTTTGTTATCATACCAGCATGGCACCAGAAAAGTTGCTGGATTTGGAGTTAACGTGACAATCTCCAGTCTAGACTGTGCTGTTTGGATTCGGTGTTAGATGCATGTTCTTAACTTCTCTGTCAGTGTTATCTCTAGTGGAGAGTATCAGCTCTCTCTGAAAACCACGGACATGAGGAGTCAAAGAGAGAGACTCAGAGGTGCCCTGTTCAGGGCCATGCCCCAGGGTGGGGATGACAGTGGCACTAGCCACATAAAGGATGCAAGCATTTCATCTGTGAGATTTCTTGCAGCATCACTGCTTAGAAATATGGGTTCTGCAAGCATGCAGACTTAGGGTTAGATGTTCCTTTGGCATCCAGTGCCTGGAGCCTGGGGCAGTTTCTGGCATCTCATTCTCTTCCCGTTAAGTGGAGATAATACCAGCAGAACTCTCTTGTTGGGAAGACTGAATTTTAAAAACTGGTAATGGCGAGATGTCTCAGTAAGTGAAGTATTTGCCTGGCAAGCATGAGGATCTAAGTTCAAATCCCCATCACCCATGTAAAAAGCCAGAACCAACAGTGTGATCCCGATGCTGGAAACTTGCAGGCAGAAGGATTCTTAGGGCTCTCGGGTCAGTCAGTCTAGTCGATCCCTGATCTCTAGGTTCAGCGAGAGACTATACCTTGTCTCAAAATAAGAAGAAAAGCAATTGAGGAAGACTCATCGTGTTGACCTCTGCCTTCTGTACATATATGTCAATCTGCATACATGCAGAGACAGATGGGTGGAGAGGGAAGGGGGAAGAAAGAAGAGGAAGAGAAAGAAGAGGAAGAGAAGGAAGAAGAGGAGGAGAAAAGGAGGAATTTGAATTCTAAGATGATTGACTTTTTTACAAAAAGCATTTAGTTGTTGAACCCACATAGGGAAGACTGTTAAAGTGGAAAGTTGTCTAGATAGACGGCAAGAGATTGATTAAGCTAATAACTGTGTCACTTACCTATTATTTATCTTTCCTTACAGATCCAGTGTCCATCAAAGGATCTCACTTGTCACCAAAATAGAGAAAGAAAAATATCTTGTCTCTTTTCATCATTTTATTTTTTTATTTTTGAGACAAGGACTTCCTACGTAGTCCAGGATAGCCATTAACTCCTAATCTTCCTAGCAGAGCCTGCAGAATGCTAGGGTTTCAGGTGTGTGCCACCAGACCCAGGTAGAAATCTGTCTTCAGTGTGTTTTACTCAGAAATATAAAAGTTGGATCCGGCACCCAGTCATGGAGGTAAGAGCCTTGAGGATGTTTCAGTCTGAGTAGGAACCTACCATTCCTGGCTTGGCCTCTCACTAGGGAGAACCACACTGCACACATTCAACTGGACAATGTGTTTCTACTTTTCTCACTCTAAAAGCAAGAACGACCAGGCTCAATTCAACGCCTAATTTAACTGGTCAGCCGCACATCAGGCCAGTCAACAAGGGCAGGAGGGACAAGCTAGTAAAAAGCCTGTGTCCTGGGAGGCAAGGGCCCTGAACCTAGCAGGGCTATCTCTAGGAAATGGCCCCTCTCAGCATTACTTGTGATGGGGTCCTGATCTGTTTACACCCTGTGACTACTTCTGGTCAGTGCTGGGTGGCTTTTTCTTCTAATTCTTAAACTGTCAGGTAGAATCTTAGTCTACAGTAATCCCAGCAAATACTCCTGGAAGAGGCAGGTATTACTTGGAAGGGAGACAGACAGCACTGGAGACAGTGGCCTCCGCAGGCAGCTGGAGCCAGACCCTGCTGGTGCCACCTTGGAAGACGGCAGTAGACACCGTCAGAATAATCCCACCCAAAAGAAAACTAACAGTGAGTAGCCGCTGCTACCTACTGTTGATGGCGGCCTACCAAGAGGGAGATGGCTGTACTTGCATCCTCAGGAGAGGAATCCTGTAGACAGAGAAGAGTAGATGGCAGAGAACGCCGTGCCCAAGCCTTGTGGGGCAGGTAAGGGTGGGATAAGAACCTGCTGTTCCTCTAAGAGTTGGCCAAGAGGGAAATCTAGCCAGACTGCCCCCAGTGAGGCAGGGGACTGCTCTTCCTGGAGCAGTGGATAGAATTGAGTGGATAGGTCAGGCTAGTTAGTTACAGGAAGTCCCCAGAGCCTGTGAATCTTTAAGGTGATCCAGCAAACACCACTAGTTGAGGGGACAAGTGATCGGAACTGGGGTTCCCTCCCTGAGCCCATAGAAACGTTCTCTGAGAAGTCAGGCTCTTAAAGAATGCAGAACAAGGGACCCAGGAGGATCATGTTTCTGCCCTGTGCTGTGTGTGATATGAAGAATCCCACAGATCTCAGAGACCCTGTGACCACTACCTCCGCAAGGCCCGACTCCTATGACCAAAGACAAACTCCTTTCCCTGGTATATTAATTAGACCCTCTTCTGTTGTAAATGACAACTTGGCAAACCCGTGACCCTGCTTAAACCAGCCCTCTGCCCAGCACACAGGCTTACACAGCTATACTTGGAGCCGCTCGCCCACACAAGTAGTTCTCTCTCTCTTAAGTCTCCCTCGATGCCTCGTGTATCCCAGGCTGGCCGTGTCTTCCAGGACGGTCTCATGTATCCCATATCCCCTCTGTAGGAGGAGACCACATTCCCTGAGGAGACCTTGAATGGATCTCCCTGCCTCCACCTCACAAGCACTAAAATTGCAGGCTTACACCACCATGCACGGTTTATTCAGTACGTGGGATCAAACCCAGGACCTCTCTCATTTTAGACAATCACTTTACCAACTGAGACACATCTCTAGTCCCAGACTGACTTTCGATGCCTGACCACAGACTCCCGGTGGGGCTGCAAGCCGCTAGGAACCAGATCACCTTATATTCCCCATGCATTTATTGGTTGTCCTCCCCTCCCCCTCCCCCAGTCTAAAAGAAACTGCCCACAGCACCTCTGTAATGACTGCCCATTACCCTGTCCCTGAGGCATTGACTGATTTGATGATGCTGGCCACAGGCCTGTTCTAGAAACCAAGATAGATGGGTTCTTCAGTCTGGCTGCTTTTTATTAAACACAACGGGTTTTTTTAGTATTATTATTATTTGTTGTTGTTGTTGTTGTTGTTGAAAAAATTTCCGCCTCCTCCCCGCCTCCCATTTTCCTCCCCCTTCTCACACTCCTCTCCCCCTCCCCCCACTCCTCTCCCCCTCCCTCTCGAGTCTGAAGAGCAGTCCGGATTCCTTGCCCTGTGGGAAGTCCAAGGTCCTGCCCCCCTCCATCCAGGTCCAGGGAAGGCTCCCACAAAGTCAGTTCATGCAGTAGGATCGAAACCCAGTGCTATTGTCCTTGGCATCTCATCAGCCCCCATTGTCTGCCATGTTCAGAGAGTCCGGTTTTATCCCATGCTTATTCAGTCCCAGTCCTGCTGGCCTTGGTGAGCTCCCAATAGATCAGCCCCACTGTCTCAGTGGGTGGGTGCACCCCTCGCGGTCCTGAGTTCCTTGCTCATGTTCTCTCTCCTTCTGCTCCTCATTTGGACCTTGGGAGCTCAGTCCAGTGCTCCAATGTGGGCCTCTGTCTCTATCTCCATCCATCACCAGATGAAGGTTCTATGGTGATATGCAAGATATTCATCAGTATGGCTATAGGATAGGGCCATTTCAGGTTGCCTCTCCTCAGCAACACAACGTTTTGAATTTATATTTCAGTCCTATATGTAGCAGTTGTTCTCTTTTTATTTCTAAGTGTGTCACAATCTATTTCTTCATTCTTCTGCTACTGATATAATGTCATTTTTTCAAGTTAGGGTTCTTAAAATAAATTTAATATGCTTGTGTAATTTTTTTTAATGGGAGCAACGTTTTCATTTCGTTTAAACATCTAGAAAAGAAATTGCTGGGTTTTAGGGTGGGCACAGGCTTAATTGATTTGGTGAGAAATTTTTTGAAGTGTTTGCACCATCTCAGCTTCGTCTACCAGAACTGTGAGTGCTCTGAAGACTCCACACTGCCTAGCCGTTCAGTTAACCAGAGCGTGGTGCTCCTCTAGACAAACAAAAACCTTTCTACTGGCCCACTGTCTAGATCCTTTATTAAGGAATGACAATAAATGTTTAGTTGTGAGAGTGGTTTTATAGTCAGTGTTAAAATAATCATTTATGCTGAGCCAGTGACCTCAGCTGGAGCAGGCCTGAGGCAGCAACCTCCACAGGAGCAGGTACAAGGGAATGACCTCTGAGGGAGCAGGCCTGAACCAGCGACCTCTGCCTGAGCAGGCCCAAGGCAGCTGCCTCAGCAGGATCAGCCCCAAGCAAGCAACCTCTATGGGAGCAGAGCAACGCATATGACTTCCAGGGCATCTGAAACTATCGACCTGACTACACCACCAGGAGTAACCTTCTGAGCCTTAGATCCCCTGGCACCTGGAAGATTGATCACCAGAGACACAGCCCCAACTACACCAATCAGAGGAAAAGATGGTAGACAAGGTAAGAACACACTCAACACCACAAAGAGCAACACGACACCAATAAAGACTAGTGGCCCTACAACAGCAAGACTTGAACACCCGAATATAGATGAAGCAGAAGAAAATGACCTAAAAAATAAATGCAGGAGAAGGTTTAAGGGCCTTAAAGAGGAAATAAAAAATTTTGTCAAAGGTATGGGAGGAAAAGACAAATAAAATATAGGAAGAAATCAAGAAATTCCCTAAAGAAAATCAAGAAAAAGCAATCAAACAGATGAAACAATTCAAGACTTGAAAACTGAAATAGAGACAATAAAGAAAACACAAACAGAGGGAATTATGGAAATTATGAGAAAACAATCAGGAACCACAAATACAAGCATAAACAGCAGAACATAAGAGGTGGAAGAGAATCTCAAGCTCTGATGATACAACAGAGGAAATAAACTCATTAGTCAATGAAAACATTAAATCTAACAAAATCTTAAGATAAAATATCCAGAAAATATGGGACACCATGAAAAGAACAAAAATAAGAATAATAGGGATAGAAAAAGTCTAACTCAAAAGCACAGAAAATATATTTAACAAAATCACAGAAGAAATCTTTCCCAACCTAAAGAAAGATATGCATATGAAGATACAAGAAGCTTACAGGACACCAAATAAACTGGATCAACAACAACAAAAAAGTCCTCTCGCCACATAATAAAACACTAAAGGTACAGAAGAAGAAAGAATTTTAAGAGCAGCAAAGGAAAAAGGCCAAATAACATATAAAGACAGACCTATCAGAATTATGCCTGACTTCTCAATTGAAATAATGAAAGTCAGAAGGTCCTGGTTAAGTGTTATACAGACATTAAGAGACCACGGATGCCAACCCAGACTACTGTACCCAGCAAAATTTTCAATGACCATAGACAAAACAAGATATTCCATGACAGAACCAGATTTAACCAATACCTAGCCACAAACCCAGTGCTATACAAAGTACTAGAAGGAAAACTCCAACCCAAGGAACTTAGCAACATCCAAAAAAAAAAAAAACCACAGAAAATAGATGATCTCACAGCAGCAAATCCCAAAAAAGGGAAAAACACAAAATATTACCAACAACGAAAACTAAAATAACAGGAACTAACCATCACTGGTCATTAATATCCTTTAATATTAATGAAATCAGCTCACCTATAAAAAAGACACAGGTTAACAGATTGGATATGAAAACAGAATTCATCCTTCTGCTGCATACAGTAAGAAACACACAACCTCAAAGACAGACTGCCTCAGAGTAAAGGGTTGAGGAAAATTTTTCCAATCAAACGGACCTAAGAAACACGCTGGTGTAGCTATCCTAATATCTAACAAAATAGATTTTTCAAACTAAAAAGAGACAAGGGCATTTCATATTAGTCACAGGAAAAAGCCATCAAGAGGAAATCTCAATACTGAACATCTATGCCCCAAGTACAAGCCCTCATATGTAAAAGAAACACTACTAAAGCTTAAATCACACATTAAACCCGACACGCTAATCGTGGGAGATTTCAACACTACACTCTCACCACTGGACAGGTCAGTCAGACAGAAAATTAACAGAGAAATAAGGAAACTAACAAGTTATGAATCAAATGGACTTAACACACGTATATAGATCATTCCATCCAAACATAAAAAAATATACTTTCTCGACACTTCATGGAACCTTCTCAAAAACTGACCACATACTAGGTAACAAAGCAAACTTCCACAGATACAAAAAAATATTGGAAAAGCCCCATGTATCTTATTGAATCACTATGGCTAAAATTAGAATTCAATGACTCCAAACTCTACTACAGAGCTACAGTACAGAAAAGAGCCTGGTATTGGCATAAAAACAGACAGGAGGACCAATGGAACCAAGTCAAAGACCCGGATATTAGTCCACACACCTATAAACACCTGGTTTTTGACAAAGGGGCAAAAAATATAAACAGGAAAAAAGAAAGCATATTTAACAAATGGTGATGGTATAGCTGGATATCAACATGTAGAAGAATGAAAATAGATCCATATCTATCACCATGCACAAAACTCAAGTCCAAATGGACCAAGGACCTCAACATAAAGCCAGCCACACTGAACCTCATAGAAGAGAAAGTGGGAAGTACACTTGAACTCACTGGAAGAGGAGACCACTTCCTAAATATAACCCCAGCAGCACAGACACTGAGAGAAACAATATGTGGGACCTCCTGAATCTGAAAAGCTTCTGTAAAGAAAAGGACACAGTCAATAAGACAAATGACAGCCTACAGAATGGGAAAAGATCTTCACCAACCCCACATCAGACAGAGATCTCATCTCCAAAATATACAAAGAACCCAAGAAATTGGTCATCAAAAGAACAAATAACCCAATAAAAAAAATGGAGTACAGACCTAAACAGAGAACTCTCAACAGAGGAATTTAAAATGGCTGAAAGACACTTAAGGAAATGCCCAACATCCTTGCTCATCAGAGAAATGCAAATCAAAACAACTCTGAAATTCCATCTTACACCTGTAAGAATGGCCAAGATCAAGAACACTGATGACAACTTATGCTGGAGAGGTTGTGGGGCAAAGGGAACACTTCTGCATTGCTGGTGGGAGTGCAAACTGGTACAACCCCTTTGCATGTCAGTGTGGCGATTTCTCAGAAAGTTAGGGAACAACCTTCCTGAAGACCGAGAAATACCACTTTTGGGTATAGACCCAAAGGATGCTCAATTATGCCACAAGGACATGTGCTCAACTATGTTCATAGCTACATTGTTTGTCATAGCCATAACCCGGAAACAACCTAAATGCCCCTTGACTGAAGAATGGATAAAGAAAATGTGGTACATTTACACAGTGGAACACTACATAGATGAAAAAATAAATAAAGGCATCTTGAATTTTGCAGGCAAATGTATGGAACTACAAAACATCATATTGAATGAGGTAACCCAGACCCAAAAAGACAATTATCACATGTATTTACTCCTAAATGGTTTTTATACATAAAGCAAAGAAAACCACCCTACAAATCACAATCCCAGAGAACCTAGACAACAATGAGGACCCTAATAGAGACATATATGGATTTAATCTACACGGAAAGTAGAAAAAGACAAGATCTCCTGAGTAAATTGGGAGCATGGAGATCATGAGAGAGGGTAGGATGTGAGGGGAGTGGAAGGGAGGGAAGCAGAAAAATATATATAGCTCAATAAAACCAATTTTATTTATTTTTTTAATATTTATTTATTATGTATACAATGTTCTGTATGTGTGTATGTCTGCAGGCCAGAAGAGGGCACCAGACCTCATTACAGATGGTTGTGAACCACCATGTGGTTGCTGGGAATTGAACTCAGGATCTTTGGAAGAGCAGGCAATGCTCTTAACCACTGAGCCGTCTCTCCAGCCCCCAAAACCAATTTTAATAAAAATAAAAAATAATTTATATATTATAACATATAATGGGTATAATATATATTGTATATATATATATATTATGGGTATGGAGATGGTGGAAATTCAGAGGAAGTTAAAATGGGTTGATTGTTGTGGGAACCTGGTGAATAGTGGGTCATTTTTCCTCAGGGGTTCATTGGCATAGCACCCCGAATATGCCACTCTGCATAAGCTGAAAAGCCATTGAGAAATAGCTCTGTAACCTCTCTGCACCACCTAAAAACAGAGCATAATTTTTGCTATTACAATGAGATGACCACTCCGCAGGATGGGGTGAACAGTCTTGTCGCTGGAGACAGCTTACAGGGAAACCACCCCACACGAAGCCCACCTGCCACTAGTGTTCCCACATTTGTGCCCTTCCACAGTCGGCCACCACACAACTAGCTCGTGAAGCGGCTCTTTAAATCCTTCCTTTTGTTACTTGGCTGCACGCCCTCATGTGTGCACGCACTGCCTTGGAATAACTTGGTTTTTCTCTTGCTAATCGGCCTGTTGTCGGTCTAATTTGGAGGACACAGCCAACAAACCTAACACGGGTAAATGAAAAGGATTTTTTCCCTCAAATTAGATAAGAAGTTTTTCATTCACCACCCCCCCCCCAAATCTGTATGTTAAAACCTAAGCCAATTCCCAAAATGTCAGAATTAGAAGGTGAGGCCTTTGGAACATGATTAGGTCATGAAGGTGGTGCCCTCATAAATGAGTTTAGTACCCTTAATAAAACAAAAGTAAAAGGCCTCAGGGCTGGAGATGTGGCTCAGTTGGTAGCGTGTTTGCCTAGCATGTACAAAATCCTGGGTTCCACCACTGGGACAACGTAGACCAGTGTTCTGGCACTTGCAATCCCAGCGCTCTCCAGATAGAGGCAGAGAATTAGAAACTGAAGATCATCCTCCTCTGCTTAGCAAATTCAAGACCAGCCTGGGCTACAGGAGACCCTGTCTCAAGTCCAGTTGTGTCTCCAAAAACTTTCTCCTTGCTCTCATGTCTCGCAACACTGAAGACTCGTGAAAAACCTCTGTGATCTCAGGAAGAGAGGAGACCTCGCCCCACCAGTAGGCCACACTGATGCTGTGATCACCACCTCTGGGTCTTTCCAATCCAGTTCCAACACAACCTGCCTGGAGATAGATCCTACGGGATGAGGCTCAGCTCTCAAGACTGCTTCCATCCAGCAGATTCCAGACCCAGGTCTTGCACTTCTGACCCACTGGCAATAAATCAGAGTTTCCCCCAAGGTCTCTTCAGTTTTGGGTTTGCTAGAACAACTCTAGGGACCCAAGGAAACATGTTTATTCGCTTATAAAGATCTGCAGAAGCTGGGCAGTGGTGACACATGCTTTTAATCCTAGCCCTCGGGAGGCAGAGGCATGTAGACCTCTGAGTTCGAGGCCAGACTGGTCTAAAAGCTCCTAGCTACCTTGCCTTGGCCTCTGCTTAAGTCACTTGCTCAAGCTGGAGTTCACCCTATTGAAAACTGCAAGTTTCCAACAACACAGTACCTTCTAATATACCATAAACTACCTCCAGGCAAAATAAAGCCAATTTTGGTCTTTCACAGGGCTCACATATCAGATATCCCACATACCAAATATTTACATTATGATTCATAACTAGCAAAATTACAGTTACGAAGTAGCAACAAAATAATTTTATGGTTGGGGGATCGCGGCAACATGAACTATATCAAAGGGCTGCAGTATTAGGAAAGTTGGGAACCACTGGTCCAGGGGTTAGACATCTGATCCTAGAATAAAATCCTCTGCCAATGGCTGAATGCATTCTGGTGGGGGGGTGTCAAAACTGAACATCTGGACTCCTCAGCTCTGTGACCCCCCAAGTGCACACACCGTGTACCTGCAGCAAGAGCTAGTACTGGGGACCCTCAAACACTCTGTCTTCATCCTTGGGGGGCAGTCACTAACCACAAACTACAGAGGGAGAACCTGTGTCCTGAGGAGAGGAGTCGTGAGCAAGGACAGATAGGAGCTAAACACCTCGGCCTTTCTCATAGTGATCTCCAAGGGGTGCTGCCTGCAGGGCCTCAAGGACCTACCATGTGTTCTTATACTGGGGCCAAAGCCTTTGGGGAAGGCTTGGCGTCACGTGTTAAATGTCTTCCTTCTCCAAGCTGTTTCCGCCTCTCGAGAACAAAGATGAACTGAGGGTCAGTCCAAGGCACCATTCATAAACCCCACAGGTGACTCCTAAGGTGAAAGGGTTGGAAAGGAAAACCCTTATGAAGAGGGAGGTGAACCCCCATTCAAACTGGAGCAGCCAGGCCCCGCCCACCAAGGCGCTCAGCCGGTACAAAGCCATATTCTTGAGCAAGAGGAGGCTCAAAGCTGGGAAAAGAAACCCTCTTGGGCCTTGGCTGCGAGTTTGCCTCTCACAGCTTAGCTCCCTGGAAACCTCCAGGGAGAAGTGACTCACACACACACATCCCAGCATCCTCTGCTCTTGGCAAAGGAGGCTTCTTGGGGGAGCTGTTTGGGGGAGATGCAGTGTGGGTGCTTTCTCTTCTTGCCCCCTCACTGTTCACAAACACAGAAAGACCTCATTCACAAGCCGGCTATTGAAACATCGCTGGAAATGCAAATTGCTCCGAAGTGGATTCTTCTTTTCAAACACCAACGTTGCATATTCCTGATGAGAGCTGCTAAGCAGGCTGGGCTTCCCGAGGGGGGCGGCTCCTGAAGAACTAAGGTCTGCATTTAAAGGAAGCAGAACGTGGGGCTAGCAGCCAAGCAGGAGGCTCACCCCTTCGGGAATCTGCAGATGTCAGGCCTCCGGCTTTGCATGCTGAGCCCAGCCCCTGCCACTTTCGTCCTTTCATTTGGATGCCGCATTAATCGTGGATGATTAGGGACTCTATTCGACGTAGCTGTTGCTCATCTATAGTTCAAATTCAGAGAACTGGATAAGCCACTAAATGAGCCAATAGTTCCTCTCTGCCCCAAGAACTTGAAGGCTCTGGATACAGTCTCCCACCCCAAACTCTGAAGATGGCTGTCAAGAAGCATAAGGTTGGCTAATTGTGCTCCCTACACTCCTCTGGTGCTCCCGACCCAGGCCCCACCCAGTATCCTGGGACCCCTTCCTCCCCACAGCTTTTCCCTGAGGGTAAGGTGTTCTCTCCTCTCAGGCATCAGATAGCTCCTTCTCTCCTCTCCATAGCTCCCCATTCCCCACCAAAGAACCACTTGGTTAAAATGGGTGTTTTTTCTTCTGGGTTCTGTAGAATTTCATATCAAAGATTTGTAGCTTGCTTTTTCCATTTTCCAAGAGAATATCTTTACAAAAATCTCTTTGTTTTCGGGGAAGGGGTGTTTTGGTTTTATTTTGTTTTGTTTTTTGACAGGGTCTCACTGTGTAGCCTAGCCTAGCCTAGCCTGTGTACACTGTGTAGATCAGGATGGCCTCAAACCCACAGTGATCCTCCTGCCTCTGACGCCTGAGTTTTGGATGTGTACCAACATGTCCAGCTTTGTTTGTTTGTTTAAGATAGGGTCTTTCTAGGTAGCCCAGGCTGGCCTAGAACTCATGATCCTCCTGCCTCAGCACCTACAATAGTACTGGGATAGCAGGTGAGTGTCATTAAACCCAGCCAGTTTCTCACAGTTGCATGATGATCCAGCATATGCCTAACCCGAACCCTAGCCTGGTTTATAACAGATCAAGCATAAGTCAACCAGGCTTGCATTAGTATCTGGCTCACCATACTGTTCAGTGAATTCTGTCTATGATGTCAGTAATAGTCACAAATAAAGGAGAGGAAACCAGATTCATCTGCCTTAAACAACAGGGGTACTCTAATGGCTTGTGTAACTATAATCTATAAGTAGCAGGCTTTGAGGAAGGTTTTAGCCTCAAACTCCTTTTCTTCCCCGCTCCCCTTTTGCCCTCTGTGGAGCTAATTTCACCCTGTGGTTATGATGGTTGTGTTGAAACAGGAAGATGTGATTCCTTCCTCATCCATCATGAGGGCCTGCCCTCCTACAACAAAAGACAGGCCAACAAAAGCACAATACATTTGCTGCATCGGTTTTACTTCAGTACTGGCGACCCCAGGTCTAATGAAGCTCGGCTTCAATTCCACCGTTCAGGAGGTGGAGGTAAGCAGATTTCTATGACTTTGAGGCTAGCATGGCTCACATAAAAGAGTTCCAGGCCAGTCAAGGCTATGTAGTGAGAGCCTATCTCAAAAACAATCTTTTTTCAACCAATAAACAAATAAATGAAGCTGGGTGGTGGACACACTTTTAATTCCAGCACTCAGGAGGCAGAGGAAGGCGGATCTCTATGAGTTCGGGGCCAACCCAGTCTATAGAGTAAGTTCCAGGACAGCCAGGGATACACTGAGAAATCCTGTCTCAAAAACAATGAAAGAAAGAAAGAAAGAAAGAAAGAAAGAAAGAAAGAAAGAAAGAAAGAAAGAAAGGGAAAAGAGAGAGAGAGGAGAGAGAACAAGAGGGAGAGAGAGAGAGAGAACCAAGCTGCAGGGAAAACTGTTTCCAGACTTAGGTCTGGACAGCCACATCGACATGCGACTGGACAATGCAAAGCTAACAGAAGGAAGGTGAAGCCCAGCAGGACCTGTCTTCTCAGACTCTCGTTAGCCTGGGTGTAACACTCCCCCTGGCTGGGGTGGGGGGAGTATCTGGAATGATAACTAGCCCTTAAGGGAGAAAGTTTTCTGACTTCTAGATTTTTATGGCTTAGGGGAAGGTTCTTGTTCCTGTGACCCACCTTGAGGAAGAATTCTGGTTTCTCTGACTTTGGGAGGGAAGGGCAAACAAGAAACAGGAGACTGGCCGAACTTCTTTTATTTAGTTCAAAGGAGCAGACCAAAGCACCATACTTTGCAGTATTGTTTGCTGAGCTCCAACAGCTGCCAACAATACCTGAGGCTACAATAGATCTTTATCCCTGTCCAGAGAGCATGCCTGTGAGCCTGTCGGTCTCCTAGCATCCCAAGCAAAAGTTCTATGGTTCAGTCTCCTTGGGTCAACTTAGGTCGCATGAACTCCCATGACCAGGGCCAGGGACCTGGAATGACTCAATAGACCTATGCCATTCACAGCCTCTTGGTTTCAAGTAGGCTGCCTGAAGGATGGCAGGATATTAGAACAAAAATCCAGATGTTTTAATAGAAAGCCATGGGATACTGAGGGCTTCAACATATGTCAGTTCTCAGTATTTCTTTTTTCTTTTGAAGGGATCTAGAGACTTCTCCGGTGTCTCACTTCTGGAAAGAGCGCTGCAATGGGCATCCTCCGCTAGACATTTTGGAAAAGAACCTTCTCCGTACTGTTCTCTGGTTTATAAACCTCTCCCCTTGTCCATGCCCAATTCTTCAAGGTTGCCCCCACTTCTCTCCACACCTTCTCTTCCCTCCTCAAGCAGGTTACCTCATACTTCACTATCCCTACCTACCCAGACTGGTCCAGATGGCCTTCTGAGGTTGGAAAATCTGAAACTTGATTCTCATCCTAAGACAGTCAACTGCGATGAAAGGGAATTCACATTAAATCAGATATTCTGACTGGATGCACCCACCCACCTGGAGTCTTTAATCGACTTCTTAACTCCTCACGTTAAGCCAAACACGTTGATAGGAATTTGTCTGGCCATCAGATAAATTGCCCTTTTTGTATTCTGTGAAAACACGGAAGCCTGTAGAAATATGACTGAAGTGGATACAGTAGCATACTGCCCACAGATGAGCTGACTACCTGGTGTCTTCACTGCTGGCCATTTAAGGAGATACCTCTCTCTCTCTCTCTGAGCATTGTTTTTTGTTTTTTTGTTTTAGTTTTTGAAAAATAACAAGGAAACTCTATTCAAAAGCACAGCAACGGCACAGATGACAAAGGCACAGCCAGTGAGCAGTGGGCCACTTGAGCAAGAGCTCCCTCAAGGCCTTGTCTTTCTTTTTTTTTTTTTAATATTTATTATGTGTACAATATTCTGTCTGCGTGTATGTCTGCAGACCAGAAGAGGGCACCAGACTTCATTACAGATGGTTGTGAGCCACCATGTGGTTGCCGGGAATTGAACTCAGGACCTTTGGAAGAGCAGGCAATGCTCTTAACCACTGAGCCATCTCTCCAGCCCAGGCCTTGTCTTTCTATTATGGAATTCAAGAGAAGGAGTTTGGCTACTAAGCGGAGAGGCACAAGTGGGTCTGTTTTGATTGACAGGTTTCAATCATGGAAGCCTCTACTGTATGCGTCCTTACCCACAATGCATCTGATTTTAACCATACACACACCTCATCATAGGGTCATCAAGGATGAGTCAATCAGTCTGTTGTTGGAAGTGGGGCATCCTTGCAACTGGATGGAAGTGGGGAGGGAGGGTCTCAGGTTGCTCTGTGCATTGTGAGGAGAAGGGCAGGTGGGGAGGGTCCTTGCTTGTCAGGTTCATTATTTTTATTTATTTTTTATGGCTTTATAAATAATACCATTCAAAATTTCCACTTCCTCCCCTCCTCCCCTTTCCCTCCCGCTGCCCCACTCTGAGCATTGTTTTAACTAAAGAAAGCTCCCTCACCCAAGATCATACCACTTCCCAAGAGGCAATGTGGGCTGACTGACAGGTCCGTGTGTGGTTAATAAAAGTCTGGATCTGAGACTCGTTTGGGGATAATTCTGGAAGACCATCCTGCTGAAGGGAAAGCAAAACAGAACAAAACGAACCAAGGACATGACTGTTCCTAGGTATGGGTCAGGGAGGCAGTTCATTGTAGATATGAGGGAGAGCACAGCCAGAGGCATCCTGAAGGGTCCAGACTGAACCAAGTGGGGGGGGGACAGGGGGCCCTGATCAACAGAGAAAGAGAAGAGAGAGGGAGCAAAGAGAATATCTGGGAATCCAGAGACCAAGAGAACCAATAGAGGCTTGTAACAAAATGGTTAGGCTATATAGGAATCAGAGGCACGGGGAAGGGGAAACCCAGTCCCTAGGGGAGGGAGTTGGAGGAGCCAGGACCCTGTAACAGGTATTGGCTATGCTGAGAGAGACCGGCCCTATAGGCCAGCGTCCACTTTGATGTGATCAGTAGGCACCTCAGTCAGCCATTTGTCCTGAATTTGAGACCTAACTCCAGCTCCAAGGCTGCTTGTGTTTCAGTCACCTGCATCCACACAAAAACCAAAGTTAGCACCTTAAAACAACGGTGTGTGATTCCCCATGCTTTACAAAGTCCAGCTGAGGCTCTTCATGAAGCTTTGGATGGAGAGTTGATTGGAAACAAGAACCCAGGACGTCTCTCAGCCTCGTGGTTTCTCTCCACAGTGTCTGCACTTGTCAGTCATCTGGTGTCTCTTTACAGGCAAGAGCTGAATTCCAACAGTGTTTCAACTGGACGCACCCCAGTGTTCATCCATGGCTCCCGTTGGCTTGCCTTATTTTGGCTAATGTCCTATTGGCCATGGCCTGAGCCTTTATGAAACTACATAAGAATTTTAATAGCAGAAGGTGTGGCTCCCCCAAGGGCCACCAGTTCAATAATCTATCACAACCTGCCTTCTGACTCCCTCCCTGATTCACATCTACTTGTAAAATGAATCTCCCCTGGAGCAAAACCTTATCCAGAGTATCTTAAAGCAATTGGACTCTGGTTTGAGGTCCAAAGGGTCACCATCAAAGTCAGATCGCAGGGTGAGTCAGGTGAAATATTTCAAGGGCTATTACAGGATGCAGAGATCTGTGAACTACCAAGATGGCTTGCCTCCCCTGCACACAAAGGAAAAATTATGACGGGACAGAGACAAGAAAACTACAAAATTCTCCCACTCAAAAAGGTTGAGTGAGGACCAAGGGGGCTCATTATAACCATTAGTCCATAGCAGTTTTTAAAAACTCTTTTACTTTACAGAGGTCTGAAAAACTTCTGTAAGGCAAGGACACGGTCAACAAGACAAAACAACAGCCTACAGAATGGGAAAAGATCTTCACCAACCCCACATCAGACAGAGGTCTGATCTCCAAAATATACAAAGAACTCAAGAAATTGGTCATCAAAAGAACAAATAACCCAATAAAAAAAATGGAGTACAGACCTAAACAGAGAACTCTCAACAGAGGAATCTAAAATGGCTGAAAGACACTTAAGGAAATGCCCAACATCCTTAGTCATCATAGAAATGCAAATCAAAACAACTCTGAGATTCCATCTTACACCTGTAAGAATGGCCAAGATCAAAAACACTGATGACAACTTATGCTGGAGAGTTTGTGGGGCAAAGGGAACACTTCTGCATTGCTGGTGGGAGTGCAAACTGGTACAGCCCCTTTGCATGTCAGTGTGGCGATTTCTCAGAAAGTTAGGGAACAACCCTCTGCAAGACCCAGTAATACCACTTTTGGGTATAGACCCAAAGGATGCTCAATCATGCCACAAGGACATGTGCTCAACTATGTTCATAGCAGCATTGTATGTCATAGCCAGAACCTGAAAACAACCTGAATATCCCTTGACCAAAGAATGGATAAGGAAAATGTGATACATTTACACAATGGAGTACTACACAGCAGAAAAAAATAACAACAGCTTGAATTTTGCAGGAAATTTGGATGGAGCTAGAAAACATTATTTTGAGTGAGGTAACCCAGACACAGAAAGACAATTATCACAGGTACTCACTCATAAATGGTTCTTAAACATAAAGCAAAGAAAACCACCCTACAAATCATAATCCCAGAGAATTTAGACAACAATGAGGACACTAAGAGAGATTTACATAGATCTAATCTACATGGGAAGTAGAAAAAGACAAGATCTCCTGAGTAAATTGTGAGTATGGGGACCTTGGGGGAGAGCAAAAGGAGGGAGGGGAGAGGCAGGGAGGGGAACAGAGAAAAATGTAGAGCTCATTAAAAATCAATTTTAAAAAAGGAAAAATTCTTTTATTTAAGAATCTGCTTGCATCCCACAACTTCTGATATTTTATTTTCACTTCATTTTAGATTTGTTTATTTTGTTATATGTGTATGAGTGTGTAAGTATGTGCACCATGTATGTGCCTGGTGTTCAAAGAGGTGCCCTTTAGGCCATCAGATCCCCTGAAATTGGAGTCAAGCCACCATGTGTGTCCTGTGTAACAGCATTAAGTGCTCTTAACCCCTGAGCCATCCCCTCAACTCCCTGCTGTCACTTTTATTCAATTAAAAATATTTTTCAATGTTATTTATGATTTTTAAAAACTGTCCCATGGATCAACTCAAAGTTCAGTTCTCATAAATTCTAGGAATTTTAATAGATACCCAACTGAGATTGATTACAGCTTAATATTTCTATGATTGATTGCTGACTTAATACTTCACACCGTGTGTGAAGTGACTCTTCGAAGCTTTGTTTGTTGCTGTTTTTGTTTGCTGGTGTTTTAAGGTAGGAAGGGTTATTTAGGCTCACTGTTGAAGAGTACAGCCCATTGTGTCATCAAAAGCCTAGGGCAGCAGGTGTTGCATCTGCAGCCAGGAAGCAGGGATGAGGGTCAGCCCTTTGAAAGTTGAGACTTGTTTCATGGCCCAGCCTATGGTCTCTCCGTGAGCGCTCTGTATTTTTTAATTCAGTCTGTCAGTCTCTGCTTTTTATGGAAGTATTTCGCTCACTGCTTCAACTACTAACATCTCAGGCTTTTCTGTGTGTCCGTTATGTTTCTTTTCTTTTCTTTTTTTTTTTTTTGGTTTTTCGAGACAGGGTTTCTCTGTGGCTTTGGAGCCTGTCCTGGCACTAGCTCTTGTAGACCAGGCTGGCCTAGAACTCACAGAGATCCGCCTGCCTCTGCCTCCCGAGTGCTGGGATTAAAGGCGTGCGCCACCACCGCCCGGCCCTTATGTTTCTTTTCGTCTACTTGTCCTTCTGTCTCTTGCTTGTCTATCATTTAGTTTGCCAATGATGTCCCCTGCTAGTGTTTTTGTTTTTGTTTTTGAGACAGGATTTCTCTGTGTATTCCTGGTCGTCCTGGAACTCACTCTGTAGGCCAGGCTCTGGCCTCAAACTCAGAGATCCGCCTGCCTCTGCCTCCCGAGTGCTGGGATTAAAGGTGTGCACCACCACTGAGCCTCTGTTAGCTTTTCTTGGTGTTGGTTCTAGTATATTTCCTGGAAACCAAGAAAGGCACCTTTAGTTTATCTGTGCCCTAAAACTGCAGCTTGCCTGCCTAGTCCACCTCCCCCAACCCCCACTGCCACCTGAGCGATCTGTTCCTCATCTCCTCTTTCTCAAGTCCTTCAGCTCTTCATTCACCTACCACATGCGCACTTGAGAGCAACAGAATGCAGGAAGAAGGTCTGTTTATTTGAGCAATGCTCTCCTCAGCTTTAGAGCAGTTGTGGGGGAGACGTCCCTCCCATAGTCTCCCCTGTGCAGCAAACAGAGGTCCCCCAAAAGCCCATGGTCTACCTCTGGTCTTTTCTCAGGGTAGACTCAACTGTCTCAATGGGCAATTCCCAGAGCTTCCAGCCCCAGATAACACAGCAGTATCTGGAAAGAAAGAAACTTCCAGAAAGTAACTGAGTGCAGGGACTGAAGAGAACGGAGACTAGGAAGGCAAGAGGCTGTGAAGAGCTCAGTTACCATAAAGCTGCAAACAAGGGTGATTGGAGGATGGAAGGGGGAGAGTTCTAGAAAGCTGCCCAGTCACCTAGAGGAGCAGATTTCCATGAAGTCACCTTAGGGCTGTGGGCAGGACACCAGTGTGGCAAGTTGAGTGTCTGCATATAGGATTATCCCCTCCAGCCCCCTCAGTCAGTGCAGGCACACCCCAGGGCCTGACTGCACCTGCTCCCGATACTGCTAAGTACTCCTGGGCCTATCAAGAACACAGTAGGGGTTTCCTTATGCCAGGTCTCTGTCTCCTGGTATTCTGTGTTTGTTCTAATTTTTCTATGTTTCAGGTTTTTGTTTCATTTTATGTGTATGGATGTTTCACCTGCATGTATGTCTGTACACTATATTCATGTCTGGTAACTGCAGAGGCCAGAAGGAAGCGTCAGATCTCCCTAGAACTGGAGTTCCAGATAATTGTTGGCTGCCATGTGAGGCCTGGGAAAGAAAACCAAGTCCTCTGAAGAACAACCAGCGCTCTTAACTGCTGAGTCATCTCTCCAGTGCCTAGTCCAGCCTTTTTAACACACCTTCATCAAGTAAAACTGAGATGATTACCTCCAAGTGAAGGCCAGCTGGCGTGGAAATATGTTTTCCTATGCCAGACTGAAACCAACCCTCGCCAAGTAGATGAAGAAATGAACTCTTCCAATAGTGGTGCCCTGTCTGGCCATCCAGCAGCCAGAACACAGCCTGGGGCGAGTCATTGAGTACCCGCAGTCCCTGCCAGAATGGTTTTGGTCTGTACTTTCTTCTATCGCCCCTCATTTTTTATGGGTCCTGGGGTTTCTCTAATTCCTACTCAGGCAGCTCCCAGTTCTCTCGCTCCCACCTACGACTGCATGGCCCATAAAACAACAATCAGGCAAAAAGAGACAGCCCAGAGAAGGAGAGAAGCAGGAAGAAAGAATGAACCGTGGAAAAGGAAAAACAATGAAAGTGAAAACAGGCGGAAAGAGAGGAAACAAGGAAGAGGAAGGAGGCACCATGAAAAGGGGTCAAAAATGTGCCCTTTGTTTTCCAAACTAACCCTTTCTTGTTACCCTTAATCCTCACTGAAATCCTGCTGAAAGCAGACAGCAAGGGCAAATGGTTTCAGAAATCCCAGTCTCCGATTGCAGCCATAGAACACCAGAAAGAAGAACTCTCCTTGGTTTATGTTGCTTCCTGGGGTGTGGATGGCCAGGAAGAAAAAAGATTCTTGGCATTCTGCCTGGTTTTTGTTTTTAAAGTCTCTGTAATTTCCTGTTAATTTCCTACCAGAACCTTTGCTGTGTAAATAGCACAGGTAAAGATAAACTCACTGGCCCTGGACTCCAACCTTTGCTTAACATTCCCTCCTCTATCTGGTCTACCTCGTACCCCACCTCTGGAAAGTTTGGAATTTATTACCAGGAGATTGAGAGCCCAAGAGGAGAGGACAGTCAGGAGTGCTCCACGATATGTCCATACTCCTTAATGAGGTGACCTTTCTGTTCACCTGGCTCACACCCTGGCCTGGCCATCCTCTTAGCCTGCGCCCACTTTCAAGGTAAAAGCGTCCTTGAAAAGCGAGCCCCTTCTACGTATATACCCTGACTGTGCTACAGAGGAAGAGGAATAAGGATGCTAGGAAGCTAATGTAAAAACAGGAGAAACACCCACAAAGGCCTCCACCTCAAGGCAAATTAATAAAAGGGGAAGGAGAACTAGGGCCAAGTTAACATCTTAGGCGTGTGCTCTGGTGTCTGGTAGGAATCATTACCCGTCTCTAGTCCCAGCCCCATGCATGGCACTGATAGACAGAGCAGGATACAAGCCAGGAATGAGGTGAGAAGCCACAGCAAAGGGGTCTTGCACTCCCTTTTCTTCCTTGTATGGCTTAGGGATTCTAGCTGATGAAAAGAACAGGGGCCAGGAGAGAGAGCCAAACTTCTGACAAGTGATTTAGTCCCTTGTGCTTGCTGTACGTCCTAATTGGGTTTCTATTACTATATAAATACCAAGACCAAAAGCAACTTGCAGAGAAAAGAGTTTATTTCATTTTGCAGATTACACTCCATCCTCGGGAGAAGGCCAAGGAAGTAACACAAGGCAGGAACCTGGAGGCAGGAACGGAAGCAGAGGCCATGGAGAAGTGCTAAGTACTGGCTTGCTCTTTGTGGTTTGTTCATCCTGCTTTCTTACACCAACCCCACCTGCCCAGGGCTGGCACTGCCCACAGTGAACGGCACCTTCCCATATTAATCATTAAGCAAGAAAATGCCCCCAGAGACTTGTGTGCAGGCCAATCTGATAGAAACATTTACTTAACTCAAGTTTCTTTTCCCAGATGACCCTAGAGTGCGTCGGGTTGACGAAAACCTAGCCAGCACACGCAATTACTTTTCTTGATGCACTGGCAAAAGCGAGCTGAAGATTAAAGGGTTTGTTTTGGCTCATGGATTGAGAGCATGGTCCATTGTGGTGGGGAAAGTGTGGTAGCAAGAGAAGGAACAGCAGGAACACATGGCAACTGGTCACGTTGTCTCCATATCACCAAAGCAGAAAGTGTAAAATCCAACAGGAAGTTCTACAGCTTCAGAAAGGCTGTTCTAACTGTGTAAACGTTCGTTAAGGTGTGTAGACTTTGGGTCTGGTTCGTTTCTGCGTGTGATTTTGATTTTAGTTGCAAGGGTTTTTTTTTTTAATAATAAGGTTTTACAAGAGGAATTTTTCTTTGAAGCAGAGAGAGATGACTGTCAGTACTCAGCTCACTTTTTCCTTTTTCACTCTGTATAGGATCCCAGCCAATAGGATGGGGCTGCTCACATTCAAGATGGGTCTTTCGTCTATTAAATCTCTCTGGAAACACCCTCATAGATGTGCTTCCCAGGGGATCAGTTGACAGCGAATCAATCATTACAAGTCTATCGCTTGTCAATTTTATACCTAAACACATGACTTTGTTAAATGCTATTTAACGTATTGTGTGTGTGTGTGTGTGTGTGTGTGTGTGTGTGTGTGTGTGCACCCACACACAAGAGTGTAGCTGCAAACATGTAGATGCAGGTGCATACATGTCACCACATGCATGTGGAGGTCAGAGAACAACTCTCTGGTATCTTCCGCTACCTCATGGGATTTAAAGATCAAACTTAAGTGATTGGGTCTGCAAGTTAGGCCTCTACCCATTGAGCAACCTTTCCAATCCAAGCACATCATCTTTTCTTAATTGATTTTTATTGAGCTCTACATTTTTCTCTACTCCCCTCCCTGCCTCTCCCCTCCCCTTCAACCCTCTCCCAAGGTCCCCATGCTCCCAATTTACTCAGGAGATCTTGTCTTTTTCTACTTCCCATGTAGATTAGATCTATGTATGTCTCTCTTAGGGTCCTCATTGTTGTCTAGGTTCTCTGGGATTGCAAGCACATCATCTTAAAATCATAACTTCTCATCCTCCGGGTTTTGCAAACACATAGCAATCTATAACACAAAATGCATTTATTCCCATTTCCAAAACCCCCCACTGTCTTGACAGTTCCAAATTATTCAAAAGTGTAATTGCAAAGTCTCCCTCAAGAGTCACACAACTTCTTAACTAATTACAGTGGGCCCCTGTAATACACACACACACACACACACACACACACATATATATATATATCTCCAATGTATAATGACACAAAATGAACATTCCCATTCCATGAAAGAGAGAAATGGGGGCATAGCAAAGAAAAATCAGTCAAAGCTTAAGGGAAACCTACTAGGGAAAACACCAGGTTCTTCAGCTCTATGTCCTGAATGTGGGGTTCTTTATGACGTCATCTGGGCTCCAACAGCC
Organism: Microtus pennsylvanicus; assembly: GCF_037038515.1. NCBI lineage: Eukaryota > Metazoa > Chordata > Mammalia > Rodentia > Cricetidae > Microtus > Microtus pennsylvanicus. Next base: position 34,554,459 of record NC_134595.1, on the reverse strand, counting down.
CCACTTGCTGCTCTTTCTCACTGTAAACCTGGATTCTCACGGTGATCAGTAGCTACAGCACTGAGTGCTATTTGTGTTAAAATAGCCTCTGTCTAACAAATTATTTCATTCCCTTTTGATTCAGCCACACACAAGTTCTCAGGGCATGGGCAGAATGTGGTCATATTCTTTCACAGACTAGCACCTGGATAGCCCCTCATCTGACTCGCAACAGAGTTCCGGTTTCCCTCTGGGACCTTCTAAATACAATCTTTCCTGTCTACCTTCAAAGAGTTCTGCTCTTCTGCTCACCCACCGGAATGGGCCACTAAACTCTGCTCAGAGCATTTGGGGTTTCTCTAGCACACAGCACTAAACTCGTCCACATCCCTTCCAAAAATGAATCCCAAGGATCTACAAACCACATGGTCAGGTGGATCACAGAAACAGCCCTTTCAAGTACAACGATAGCCATCGTTTTTCTAGCTGCCGTGACTAACTACCTGACTAAAGCAACTTAGGGAGAAAAGGGTTGCTTTGGATCGCAGTTTGGGGTGTAGTCCCTTACACCCAGAAAGACAGAGCAGCAAGAGCCTCTCGGCTGCGGTAGCAGGAGCCCAGGCATCTGGTCACAATTGCTTCCAGGGAGCAAGCAAAGAAATGATTGCTGGGGCTCAACTCCCTTTCTCCTTTTCCCTTTTAATTCCATCTGGGAGCTGTGTGTGTGTGTGTGTGTGTGTGTGTGTGTGTGTGTGTGTGTGTATGTGTGTGTGTGCATGCGTTTGTACATGTGTGTGTGTGATATTGTGTGTTATATGTGTGTGATATGTGTGTGGTGTGTGTGTGTGTGTGTGATATGTGTGTGGTGTGGGGGGGGTTTCAAACCACATACAGGATAGGCCTTTACTCACTTCAATCACTCTGGACACACCCTCGCAGGCACACCCAGAGTGTGTCTCCAAATGACTTGAAATCTAGTCAAGAAGACAGTGAAGATTAACCATCAGACGTGCCGCTGTCCTCCCGGCCCTTAGAGCTTTGTGCATGCCAGTACTCTACCACGGAGATACACCTCCCCGCCCCTAGTCTCTTAATGGAGTGTTTGATTTCTGTTCTTTTCCAGTGTGGGAGACACTGATGGCTGGAACTTTAGCTGTCATTCTGGTGGTATGATGAGAGAATAATCACTGTTCTAAAAACTGAGTCCCCAAAGACCTAGTAAAGAAGAGTTCCATGAATGAGAACCAGATAAAATATATGTTGCCTTAGGTGGGTGTTGATGGTGCACACCTTTAATCCCAGCGCGAGAAGCAGAAGCAGAGGCTGGTGGATCTCTGAGTTCAAGGCCACCCTGGTCTACAAAGTGAGTTACAGGACAGCCAGGACTACACAAGAAAACCCTGTCTTGCTGGGTGGTGATGGCTCACGTCTTTAATCCCAGCACTTAGGAGGCAGAAGCACAGGGATCTCTGTGAGTTTGAGGTCAACTTCTTGAGGTCTACAAGATCTAGTTCGAGGACAGACAGACTCCAAAGCCACAGAGAAACCCTGTCTCGAAAAACCAAGAAGAAGGAGGCAGAGAGGAGAAGAAATATGTCGCCTGCCTCCAAATACCGGCTAAAACCACTACTAGACTCTTAAGGAAGGAAGGGCTGCATCTTGGGCACCTTGGACTGCTCTCTGCATACAGTAGGTATCCAAGAAAGATTCGTTTTATGGACACGAAAACCCCTCCATGATGTTGGAACATAGTTATAAGGGGTAGGGAATAAGCCGGGCGGTGGTGGCGCACACCTTTAATCCCAGCACTTGGGAGGCAGAGGCAGGCGGATCTCTATGAGTTCGAGACCAGCCTGGTCTACAAGAACTAGTTCCAGGACAGGCTCCAAAACCACAGAGAAACCCTGTCTCGAAAAACCAAAAAATAAAAAAAATAAAAAAAAGGTAGGGAATAAGGTATTTCAAAGAGAGGATTGAGGTTATATGATGAATTAAAATTATATGGGCATTAAAATGTCTTGACACCAACAGCCTTTGGGTACAATTACTATGTAGGGAAAGGAAGGAGGAATAAAGATGCTAGATACAAGCCATGGGGGTCTTTTGAATTTAAATTGACACTAAATAGCATGTAAAAGTCATTTGCACCAACTCCTCTCCTGTGTACAATAATAATCACGTTTGCCTGGGGTGACCGCGTTTGCACAGGGCGGGAAAAAGAGTTCACAGGACATTCCTTTGGACAAAGCTGCCCTGGTCCATGAAAATCATAGAAAATATGTTCCTGCTTCTAACCTGGTTTTCTTCTTTTTTTAATATTTATTTATTTATTATATATACATTCTTCTGTCTGCTTGTATGCCTGCAGGCCAGAAGAGGGTACCAGACCTCATTACAGATGGTTGTGAGCCACCATGTGGTTGCTGGGAATTGAACTCAGGACCTTTGGAAGAGCAGGCAATGCTCTTAACCACTGAGCCATCTCTCCAGCCCCTAACCTGGTTTTCAGACAGACAGACACACAGACATAGATGCGCACCTACACATACACACCCAACACCAGAGCATGCCAGCATCCCACATCTAACTCCAAATCAATGGTTCTCAATACTGCGACTCTTTAATGCAGTTCCTCATGTTGTGATGACCCCCAATCATAAAATTATTTTCATTGTTACTTTATTACATTAATGTTGCTACTGTTATGAATCACGATGTAAATATCTGTGGTTTCCGATGGACTTAGGCGACCCCTGTGAAAGGGGTTGAGAACCACTGCCTTATATTCTGGTCCATAGGGAACAACAGTCCCACAGTACCTCAGGCAGTACCCAGAAGTCAACAACTATTTGTGGAAATAGTGGCCTTGGTCCATTTGAAAGGAGTGTCGATGGCTGAAAACGATCAAGATCACACGGTAGAGGAGCTATGCCCTAGGTGATGGTTAATTCTAACTGCCAACACAATTTAGAATCACCTAGGAAGCCAGTCTCAATGCAGAACTGTCGAAGTCAGGTTGGCCTGTGAGCAAGTGTGGGGGTGGCCGGGATCATCTCAATTGACTTAATTGATGCGGTAAGACCCAGCCTGAAAGTGGGTGACACTATTCCTTGCTGTGGTTGTACAAAAGGAGAGTTTATTGCTCTCCACTCTTGACTGTGGGTGTGATGGTGGCCAGCTCTCTGGAGCTCCTGCCTCTGTCACTTCCCTGCAGTGTTTGTGGTAAGGATATTTTTATCACAGCGACAGAAATGAAAAACTAGGACCCCTGCTTCGCTTCCCTCGCCCACTTACTCTTCTGCGCCATCTCGGTTCCAAAGCCTACACCACTGGGAAAGTAGCCCCTAACCCAGAAGCTAGGAACGGTGACACAGGTTTATAATTCCACATTGAGACTGAGGGATCTCCAGATTCTAGGCTAGGATGGTGAGGTCGTGCGTTTTGGCAGAGGGTGGAGCGAGAGATGGCTCCACAATCCAGAGCACCTGACTGTTTCTGCAGAGGACCTGGATTGAATTCCCAGAACATATTCACAACTCCGCTGGTGCCAGTGCTCATACACGCAAGCAACACACTCATACACATAAAATCAAGTAAGTAAATAAGTCTTTTTGAAAAGTAAATAAATCTGCTCCGGGGTTCAAAACCATCTTATCTTGAGGGGGTACGTTTGTGGATACGTTAACGTCCACTCACCCTCAGCCCCACAAGAGCCCGCACCTACTAAGTGCTCAGGAAGTGTGTACTGGGTGTCTGAATGAATGAATGAGTGAATGATATTCAGCGCACTGGGACAGAAGCGCGCAGGACGCAGCCAGTGAGCCAGGGGGTCGGGGAGGCTCGGCCCTCGGGGGCGTGTCCGTAGAGGAGGCTGCGGAGCTCCGGGCCCCGCGCAGGACGCGGAGGCCAGCATGGAGAGCGAGCTGGAGCCGCTGGCCCTGCAGCCGGCGAGCCCGGCCGAGCCGCACTTCCAGGCGCTGGTGGAGGCTGCGGGCGGCCGCGGGCAGGTGCTGCTGGTGGGAGAGCTGTGGGAGCGCGAGCAGAGCCGCGAGCTGCTGCGAGACTTCTCCCGCGCCGTGTTCCCTCCGGAGCCAGAGCCGGAGCCAGCGCCGGGCAAGTCGGGAAAGCCCGGTAAGCCGGGCCACTACACAGAGGCCGAGAGCGCAGCCACTGCGGCGGCCATCGGGCCGCAACGGGCTCCGGGGGCAAAGGCAGCGCGCTCCATCCGCTCGCCGCTGGTCTTCGTGCTGTGCCGCTCTTCATCGCTGGCCGCCCGGGACCCGCGGCGCCTCCTGCGGGAGATGCTGCGGGATGTGCGCAGCCGGAGACCGGAGGGCGCAGCGCTGGTCGGAGTCCTGGTGGCCGACGCGGGAGCGGAGGACGCGGTGGTGTCAGGACTGCAGCTGCTGGAGACGCTGCTGCGCTCGGTGTTCGGCCGCCAGGTCGGGGGCCCGGTGCAAGCTGCCGCCTTCCGTCTCGGCTCCCCGGCCTCCAGCCTGGCGGTCCAGGAGGCGGCCTGCAGGGCCCTGCAAGCTGCCGGGCCAGGTCGACCAGGTGAGGCTGCGCGGGATCGGGCTGGGTACCGGTGAAGGCGTCTAGGGGAAGACTTCAGTTCCTTTATTCCTGTTGAACCCCGTTAGGCCACCCAACTCTGTTGTGCACCATAGTAAACTGAGACCCGGAGCAGAGAAGTCCCTAGCACAAGGCCTTTGAGCCTAAGGTGACCTGATTCTAGAAAGAGTTGTGTCGATCCAGACTGCCAGTGAAATGGAGGACAAGGAGCCTAGGGTTCAGCTGGTCAGTAAGTGGATAGAGTTGAACTGTTTTGAACAAAATGTACAAGTTGTAGGAGACTGAGGATAGCGGAAGAAGATGGAAACGTCTCGGGGTGCAAAAGTTTGGGTGGTGTGCTTGGGGGATGGTGAAGAACTGAGACGGGCTGGGGGTGGTGACTGGAGCTTTAGGGCACGGTGCAGGCATGGTTGTCGCAGGAGTTGGGGGAGAGCGTGAGCAGCGCCGAGAATCTCTGTGTGGAAGGGTGGGAGGCCGACACAGTTCCTGGCAGAGGCACGAAATAGGTGCCAGGAACCTGGTGTTGGTAAGCAAGCGCAAGGGACCGAGACCATGGTGACCTCAGTGATTCCTGGCTTCCCGCCTACGCTGATCTGATCGCTGCTGCCAGGCGTGGCGGGGTCACCTTTTTCTTTCACACACGCGCTTAAAGCGTAGAAAGGAGTGAGAGCTTCTCCCAGCCGGGGACTCTTCCATTACAGCCGGGTCAGGTGTCCCGGGGCAGCAGGTTTTGCAGGAACTCTGCAGTATAGTGGGATTAAAATGTGGACCTTCAGTGGAGCTGGGGCAGACTCTGGGAGATCTTTGCACTGTTCAGCTCCCTTCCGTTTGACTCTTTACTATAGTAAGCTTCCCAGTTAATAAGTGGCTGGGGGGGGGGGGTGTTGCAGGGCATCTGCTATTGGCCATTAGTCAGCCACTGGGAGACGTCAGACCTATCTCAGCGGGGAGACACTATCTGATGTTCCAAACGTCACACTTGCTCCTGCCAACCTGGCAAATTTCTATCATTGGAGGCTTCCCTAGCTTCTGGTCAACTTGCCTTCTATGGAGGATGAACGGTTTCAGCATCCTGAAAAGTGAGGGAAATAAATTCCCCGTGTATACTCCTGTTCTGAGCATATCCAGCCAGCGGATTCCTTACTTGGTCTTGAGGGAAAGAAGGGAATTCACACAAATTCTCCCTAGACTAATGAGCTGGCACCTAGAAAACTCTAAACCTTCCTTCTCTTAGCTCTCAGTTCCCCCAGGCACGCTTAACTCTGGCCATGGTTTTGTGCACCTGACTGTGACCCAGCCCAGAGACTCCTCTCTTCTCTTCCTTCTATAGCTCGCCCCACCCCTCCATTCAAACGGGGGCGCCTTCTGAAAAGCCTGCACTCTCTCCTGCCCGCAAACTCACTAGTGAAATGCAGAATCTTTGATCTTTGGCTCTCTCAGCAAAGACCAAATGGTTTCATCACTGCTCTCTTGTGAGTTTAACAACCCAAGGATTCCCGTTTCCTAACTCCCTGCCTGGCATCCAAAATGGATGACTAAATCCTTGCTTTGAAATAAGCACTGGCACATTGGAAAATGGCACCTTAGCAGATGTATCATCTTCTGCTATGTCCGACTCTTGCCAGCTTTTATAACAACACACTAAGAAAAACAAAAACTTCAAGGCCATGAGTTAATTATAACTCCTTGTGCATGCATTTCCTTGCAGCTTTTTTACAACAGTTTATGGAAGTCAGGCATGGTAAGCCGCGCCTTTAATCCTAGCAGCTATAGGCAGAGGCAGACAGATCTCTGTGAGTTTGAGGCCATCCTGGTCTACATAGTGTGTGTCAGGCCAGCTGGGGCTAAGAAATGAGACCCTGTCATTTAAAAAAAATTAATCTATTGGTGTTCTGAAATTCTTTGAAGCAAGGCACAATGATGCATACCTTGTAATCCCAGCATTTGGGAGGTTGAGGCAGGAGGATGGAAAGTTCAAGGACAAACTAGACTACATAGTGAAATCCTGTCTCAGAAACAAACAAAAGGATGGATGGACAAACAAATGAAGGATTGGGGTAGGGTATCAAGGAAAGAAGGCGGGGTTTGAACTAAAACTGAGGGAGAAACGACTGCTCTCTGAGAGGTTTCTTTGGTGGTACGCGATTGTGATTGATTTCATGTCATTTTGTTGCTATGGTTCCCCCAGCATGTGCACATATCACAGAAATCTGTGAGGCTGAAGTAAGATAACCAGACAGATGAAAGCAGGGAGGTAGAAAGTCAAGACTCCTGGGTTGCTGAAGAAAGTCTCTTGGTTTTGGAGCAGGCACTAGCTGACCTCTGCCTTGGGGATTTGGACTCTTTCTAGCAGAAGGTGCCTGGGAAAGACCAGGCCTCCCTGGCCTACTGACTTGCTTTTCCTGGGGTCCTCGGAACCAGAGGAAGAACCAAGGATATGCCACCTCCTCCCAAGGCCCAGCTCAAGGTAAGCACATTGGCTGCCTGGATCCTGATACAGGGGCCTTAAGGACACACTTCCTCCGTGCTGAGAATGACAAGAGCACTCGGGTGCCTGTCCCTCCAAGCAGGGCTCAGGCTGGCTCAGGAAGGGCTCCTGCCCTAAGAGTCCTCCAACCTAGTGAAGGCAGGAAGAGAGCTGGAGGACAGGAATTCCACATACATAGTGAGGGATGTGAGGACAGGCCAGTGGCCCCCGAAGAACATGAGTGTTAAGGAGCTAGTGGCATTTCAGCTGAGATACAGGGCTTCCTGTATGCAGACATGGGAAGATGCAGAGAGCACCCTGAGCAACAGTTGCTAGCAGATATCATATTCAGAAAAGGAAGCCCCCTCAAGGGTGCTCAGGGCTGAGGTGCAGATGACAAAGGAAGGCCTTGAAGTGGAGAGCTGGGCCACATGGGGGCCAGGATGCCCTTCAGGGGCACAGGGTCTTAGACACAAGCATAAAGATGGCAGCCTGTGGAAACACAGATCAGAGGCAGATCCAGCTAGAGAGGACCACAGCAGCCCCTAAAGGGATATCGGGTGACCTCATCCACAAAGGCTGGGAGACTAGAAAGGAGGTAACTCACCCAGAGTGGTTTCCAGGGTAGGGTCATCTTGCTGGTAAATGGAGGCAAGGAAAGAGCAGGGCACAAACAGTGAGTGGAGGCACAAAATAAGCTTTTATTGTGTCCCTTATTTAAAACTGACCCTTCACTGACCTAGCAGCCTTCTTTCAATGCCTAATAATTTGCCACAAACAGTGGCTTAAAACACACACACTGAGCTAGGAGGATGGAGTGGGTAAAGGTGCATGCCACCAAGACTGAAAACTTGAGTTTGATTCCCAGAATCTATATTGGGGAAGGAGAGAACTGACACCCCACAAGTCATCCTCTCTCTCTCTCTCTCTCTCTCTCTCTCTCTCTCTCTCTCTCTCTCTCTCTCACACACACACACACACACACACACACACACACACACACAAACACACTAAATAAGTAAATTAAAAATGACAAAACTGAGTCGGGTGGTGGTGGCGCACACCTTTAATCCCAGCACTCGGGAGGCAGAGGTAGGTGAATCTCTGTGAGTTCGAGACCAGCCTGGTCTACAAGAGCTAGTTCCAGGACAACCTCTAAAGCTACAGAGAAACCCTGTCTCAAAAAACCAAAAAAAAAATGACAAAACTGAAGATGCTCAAAGCTCTTATATAAAATAATAGAGTAGCAGTTCTGGGGAGATGTCTCAGTGGTTAAATCAATTGCCAGGCAAGGATGAAGATGGAGTGTCGAAACCCACTAAAGACCAAGAGAGTGTGCCAGTAGGCCTATAATCCCAGCCTCAGAGGGAGGAAGAGGAAGCAGAGGAACCAAGAACAGGCAAACTAGCAAAACTGGTCATACTTACAAGTTCTGGGTTTGCTAGATAGACCCTTCCACAATGGATAAAGTGGAAGAGCAATGGAGGAGGACTCTTGACGTCAACCTCAGGGGAGCCACCACGTGTATGTGCATGTATGCATGCACAGACACTCACTTGTGTACTGGCACCCACACAAATGCACCCACATACATGAAAAGACATGTACATGTGTACATACCACACACAAGAGAAACGAGGGGGCACCGTGCGTATGTTTAGCCTATGTACATCCTCCTGTGCATCTCAGTCATCTCTGGATTATATATAATCCCTAATAGAATGTGAACATTATGACAGCACTTGCTTTACTGTATTTATTTATGTATGTGTGTTGCCTCCATGTATGTATATGTACCATGTGCATATAGTGCCCACTGAGGCCAAAAGAGGGCGCTAGATCCACTGAAACTGTAGTTACTGACTTTTGTGAGCCACCATGTGGTTACTGACTGGGAACTGAACCCAATTCTCTGTAATAGTAACAAGTACTTTCTACTGCTGAGTACATGTGTGTGTAGGTGTTTAGTTTTATAGAATTTTATACAACATCTTTCATTTTAAACAAAACAAAGCACCTTTTTGTGATTCTGGGAGATGGACCTACAACCTTACTCTGAGCTACATGCACAACATTTGTTGTTGTTTTATTTGGTTTTGTTTTTTATTTATTTATTTATTTATTTATTTATTTATTTATTTATTTATTATGTATACAATATTCTGTCTGCGTGTATGCCTGCAGGCCAGAAGAGGGCACCAGATCTCATTACAGATGGTTGTGAGCCACCATGTGGTTGCTGGGAATTGAACTCAGGACCTTTGGAAGAGCAGGCAATGCTCTTAACCACTGAGCCATCTCTCCAGCCCCCTGGTTTTGTTTTTAAAATGATCTTTATGTAGTCCTTGACAATTTTATACATGTTGTTTTGTTTCTGAGACAGGGTTTCATATATTCTAGGTTGGCTTTGAACTCAAGTGTTTCCAAGGATGACCTTGACCTTCTGATCCTCTTCCTTCACCTCCCAAGTGCTGGGACTGCAGGCAGGCACCATCACTCCCGGTTTAGGTGGTGCTAGGGCTTGGACCTAGGATTAATGTGTGCTAGGCAAGCACTCTACCCATTGAGCTGTGTCCCAAGCCCCATTCTTAATGCAGAGCTCCAGCATACATAGAAACCATAGGTTGTTTGCCTCATGAGTTTTCTTGATGCTGAGGATCGGTTGCACAGTTCCAGCTGCAGGTGGGGAAGCCAAGACTCAACCAGTATAAGCTGTAAGAGACCTCACTATCTCTCATAAAAACAGTGGCAGTGGCATTAGAGTTGGTCAGTGTCATCCCAGGATCTCACAGACCCCATAAGGACCTGGGACTTTTCTTTCTCTCCGCTGACCCATCATTTCACCCTTAGACCGGTACTGAGATGGCAGCAGGAGTGTGGAGATCACTCCTAAGCATGTCCTTGCAGACACAGCTGAAAGTGGGCTTGTTGGGTCAAAGGGGGGGTCCCTATTCTAAAATAGTTTTAGGCCTGTGTTTTGCTTGGCTTTTTACATTTCCGATGTGCACATGCCATGGTGTGCTTGTGGAGGTCACAAGACAATTTGAGGGAGTTGGTTTTCTGCTTCCACCATGTGGGTCCTGGGACTCAAACTCGGGTTGTCGGCGTTGGCAGCCAAAACCATGACCTGCCGAGCCATCTGACATCCAAAAAGTCCATTTTGGCTTTAAACGTAGATCTTGGGCCAACTTCTTCCCTTTAAGTGCTGGATATTGACTCATAAACTTGATCTTTTTATTCTCGAATGTTCCAGAACACCTCCAGGTCTCGAAGGAGGAGCTTGCACTGACAGCCATGTGTCCCAATGGAGACTGTGAAGACCGAGGGAGTGGAGCCAGAGCCCAGGATGGAGTTATCCGCATGCCATCTGAGCCCTTGGAGGACACAAGATGAAGGCTGAACCCCTGGACTGGCCCTAACCTGCACTCTGGGGTCTGGACCTTCTCAGTGGGCTTCCATGTCACAGTGTTGACCTCGGCAGCTGGTGACTGACTGACCACAGAGACCCCACTTGCTTGGGGACTGCCGCTTTCACTGTTGCCAGTGAGGCAGCAAGGCCCATGGGACCTGCCCCACACTTAGTGTTTCTTCTCTCTGTGAGCAAGGTGATCCTGTCTCTCTGTGCCTTCATTTCTCAGAGCCAAGGAGCCACTGCACCGCTGTGCAGACTTGCCACTCTGTCTGGGGCTTCTGTTTCCCAGGAAGTTGCCAGCCCAGTGGCTTTCCACCAGGGACTAGGATGCACCTCCAGGCAATACTGGAAACTTGTGTGGGGACAATTAGTGGGCATCTCACAGCCTGTAGGACGGTCCAACCCCAAATAACCTATTTTCTCAGAATACCAGTTGTGACAGTTTCAAGAGATGGAAGAGCCAATCCTTTCTCCCTGTCAGTCTGTGAAGAGATCCCCTTGGCTTTCCTGGGTCCTTGGTCCCCAGAACAAGCCAAACTCAAGACCTGACTGTTGCCGTGAGGGGGCCTGTCAGGTCAGAGCCGAGATGACCTGTGTGTTGCAGGGCCAGAACCGAAAGTGCCTTGCATGCTGTGAGAAGAAGGGGCCTCAGTCTTTCCCGTGTAGACACTGATTACTGTGCCAAATCCTCTGTGGAAAAGTTTTCTGGGAGCTGCCTAGAGCACCAAGGACAAGGAAAGCCAGGGTGTTGGGGTGTTCAGTTCCCCGACTTACGTTAGAGCTCAGGTCCTAGCCCAAGTATTCTGGAATCTTCCTTCTGAGGCTTTGAGTCACAGAGGGTTCACGCAGAGGCAACTGGGAATTGCCTCTTGGCCTTGCCTGCCCCTGGAGAAATCAGTCTTTGGAAGGGGAAGGGCCCTACTAGTTTTCCCTGATGTGAGAAAAGCATTGTCAGAGGGAAGTGGATAGACTTACATATTCAACTGTGTTCCACTCTGCAGATACCCAACTGCGCTGTGCTTGGCGTAGCTCCCTGTGAGGAGATACACACCTTTGAGTCATCATTTCAACTCTTTCTGTGACAGTACCAAGGGAGGGGACCCTCCGTGCTCTGTGCCTCAGTTTCTTCTTGGTGATCCACAGCCTAATCCTGTTCCCTCTCAGTCTCGTGGAGAGAGCGTGAGGTGCAGAGGGATTGGCATCTTCCTGGCATGAGGTGGAAGCAGACTCATTTTAATAATGCAAGGTTGCCCCGTGGGAAGTGGTCCAGCTAGCATATTTTATTCAAGTGTGAGCTAGAGGCTGGGGTATAGTTCAGTTAGTTAGGGAGAGTCTAGCATGTTAATTTGATCCCCACAGCTATATGATCTGGAAGAGGTGCACATGCCTGTATTCCTGGTTCTTGGGAAGTAGAGAGAGGAGGATCTGAAATTCAAATTCACCCTCAGCTACAATATGAATTGGATGGAGGCCAGCCTGGGCTACATGAGATCCTGTCTCGAAAAAAAAAGCAATTTTGAATTATCAATTTGACTTGATTTTGGTTTTATTGGGTTTTTGTTTTGTTTTGTTGTTTTTCAGGACAGGATTTACTCTGTGTTACAGTCCTAGCTGTCCTGAAACTAGCTATTGTAGACCAGGTTGGCTTCAAATTCACGGAGATCTGCTTGCTCTGCCTCCCATGCTGAGATTAATGGTGTGTGTCACCACAGCCCAGCTTGATTTTGTTTTTAAATGGGAAGACTGGTGTATCTGAAGCTGCTATATTTTTTGTTACAATGTTGACCTATGCAATCCTATGTGATCATTCGGTTGAGTTCCATTATTTGAGCAAGAAAAGGGGCTTGAAATTTAAACTGGGAATTTGTCTAAGAAGTTACAGAGTTAAAAATCTTTTGTATTTGTTACCCATGTTAGAAACTTGGGAAACAGCACATTTAAATCAGCCGAGTTTCCTGGGTGAGGAAGGCTGTACCTTCCTCTCCGTCCTTCACTTGGAGCCCCATCCCTACCGTACCTCGGGGCCTTTCGAGTTTGTCACCTCTGCTCCAAAGGGCGATCCGCACACCATTCACCTTAGTTGTGGTCTGAGTTGTCTGCTGTCTTGTCCCTGGTTGCAAAGGTCGGTGTACGGAGCCTGAGCTTTGTTTCCCAGCTGGTGAAACAGGTGTAAGAAACAGCATCCTGCTGTGCATCTTAGTACTGTTTCCCAGCGGACAGCAGGACGTGGGCTTCACCAGAGATGGCCTTGTGGGGCCCTTCCGGAGGAAAGAAGGAAAGGAGGGCGGAGACCTGGAGGAAGGCAGGGGTCCCTGAGAGCCACATGTGAGGACCTGACCACCAACTCCACTAGGTCCTGGGGTTCTAACCTGGAATGCAATGGTAGTTCCTCTGCTTTTGACATGAGTCCTGGCTCCTTAGATCTAATAAACCAGACCGTGCCTCACTGGTATCTGATAGAAACAGAATAGTCTTCCTTTTCTTCTCTAACACTATCTTCACGGGGGTCTGGTGAGGAGGGAGTCTGAGTAAATAAAATACCCCTAAAAGTCCTCCAGGCCCAGGTGATCTCTTCACAGCCCATATCTGGAACTGCAAAATATCTGGGGGACTGGAAGCCAGTATTAAATAGATTTGTTTATTTATTTATTTTTACTTTTTACTTATGGTGGCGCATACATACCACAGCACATGTATGGAGGTCAGGACGACTTGTGGGAGTCAATTTCTTCATCCACCATGTGGACCTAGGGGATCCAACTTAGGTCATATGGTTTGGCAGCAAAATATTTTGCCCACTGAACCATTTTACAGTCCCAGAAGTAAATGTTTAAAAGGAGATTCTCTTTTTAATTGAAAGACAGCATGGTTTTGATATACAATAGAGGGTGCAGATGTGTATGCATATGTGTGTGTTTAAGCAGAGCTAACCCAGACCTTCACTGGCTTTCAGGCAAATCTTTGTTGAGATTTGTGTCATGGTTTCTCTCCTGTTCAAGTGTTTGCCTCCAAAGAGTTCCTGGCTTGTAAAAGCAAATCTTCAGGAGAGCCTCTAAAGGAACCAAATGTGGTTGCTTTGGGCCTGCAATATCAGTGAGCTCCTCTTTTTCTGCAAGAAGCAAGGACCAAACTTCAGCTAGACGGTAACGGCCACTGACCACTGAAGATGCAAACGCAACCTGTGCTTTAAAATGCCAATGACGGCTGGCCAGTGGCGGCGCACACCTTTAATCTCAGCACTTGGGAGGCAGAGGCAGGTGGATCTGTGAGTTCCAGGACAGCCAGGACTACACAGAGAAACCCTGTCCCAAAAACCCAAAGCCAAAAACCCAAAGCCAGTTACAAGGTAGGGCTTGCTTCACAGGGCCAGGTCGCCTGGACTTTGTCCTGTTTGCAGGGTACACAGAGGCTGCCCTGTGAGGGGAGGAAGCTGTCTTCTTTATTGAGGGCTACGCCAGCACTCTGACCTGATTTTGTGTGTTAGTGGATCAAGCATTGGGACAGAGGTGGAATTTAGCCAGGAGAGCCAGTCACTTGCATAACCTTGGTGTTGGAGCTAGGGGAAGTTGGTGGTACGGGACCACCAGAAATCTATGTACATCCTATCTGCCTTCAACTTCGAACCCAAGTCTTCGGCCTCACACTCATGGCTGCCTGTAGGATGCAGTCGCAGGTAGGTTCAGAGTCACAGGAAGTACAATAGGTGAGACTGAGAGGGGAGAACAGGGTGTGTTGGAAGGTCACATCCAGGTGGGTGTGGTTTTGGTAAGGCTGAGAACCCTATCTACCTTCTTCCCTGGGATCTCCAGCTATGACTCCTACCCAAAATGCTTAGCAGGGCTTGGAACAGCCTGCTTAGTCCTTGTGACCAAGCCCTGGTTTTGAGATCTAGTTACAAAAACTGGGTCTATCTCTGTCTCTTCGTTAGGATTTTTACTGCTGTGGAGAATCAGTGTGTCAACAGCAACTCTTATAAAGAAAACATTTAACTGGGGTGGCTCGCTTCCAGTTTCAGAGGTTCAGTCGTTCTCATCATGATGGGAAACATGGCCCCGTGCAGTCAGATGTGCTGGAGCAGAGAGGGCTACATCTCGCAAGCCACAGGAAGAAGACTGAGACACCAAGCAGTATCCTGGGCATAGGGAAGCTCCCCCACAGTGACACGCTTCCTCCAAGAAGGCCATACCCACTCCAACAAAGTCACACCTCCTAATAGTGCCCTCCCTATGAGACTGTGGGGGCCAGTTATATTCAAACTACCACAGTCTCTTAGCCCCAAGTTCTTCTCTTCATCGCCAGTGGAGGAGGTCTTCATGCTGAGGGTGGCTTATATCATTGCTCATACTGCAGGCAAACTTCACTCTGGCCTGCAGTCCCTGTGGACTGCCTGCTCCAGAACCCATAGATGTGGGGGACAGCTACTCTCAACCCCTTGGTCCCTGACAAGAGGGTGCCTCCCCTTCAGCCTACCCAGAGCCAGGCAACAGGAACAGCTCCAGAAAGTAGGCAAGGCCCTGAAGGGCCACACTTGGAACTAGAGGGCTTAAGAGGAATCTATGGCAAGGTGCAAGTGAAACTTCCCATTTTCTAGTAACCACCTTGGGGAAAAAGGCAAAGAAACAGGTAATGTTAATTTAAATCATGAGCAATCTTCATTTTTTGTTTGTTTGTTTGTTTGTTTGTTTGAGACAAAGTCTCACTAGGTAGAGCTCTTTCTTGCCCAGAACTCACCATATAGACCAGGCTGTCTTCAAACTCATGGAGAGTGAGTCACCTGCCTTTGCCTCCTAAGTACTGGGATTAAAGGCAGGTCACCACGCCCAGCTGAATATACTTTTAAAACACATTTAAATTTAATGTGTATGTATGTGTGTGTGTGCCTGACTGTATGTAAATGCATGATGTGTGTGCAGAAGCCCGTGGAGGTCAGAAGAGACATTGAATCCCTAGGGAGATTGGAGTTACCGATGGTTTTAAGTTGCTGAGAATTGAACCCAGCTCTCCGGCAAGAGCAGTAAGTGTTCTCAGCTGATGAACCATCTTTCCAACCTTCATTTTCTTTTTTCTTCTTTCTTCTTTTCTTTTCTTTTTGGTTTTTTGAGACAAGGTTTCTCAGTGTAATAGCCCTAGCTGTCCTGGAACTAGCTCTTGTAGACCAGGCTGGCTTCAAACTCACAGAGATCCACTTGCCTCTGCCTCCCGTACTAGAATTAAAGGCATGTGCCACCACTACTTGACCCAACCTTTGTTTTCTTAAATACAGGGTCTCCAGTATCCCAGGCTGTCCTTCAACTTGTGCGTGAGGATGACCTTGAATAAACTGACCCTCCTACTTCCACCGCCCTAGTGTTGGGTTTACCTGTGTGGCACTATACCTGGTATCGTGTGGGCATGGGTGTGCGTGCGTGCACACACACATACACAGAGGCCAGAGGACGGCGTGGGTATACCCTTTCTTTACCATTTTCCATCCCATTCCCTTAAGACAGGGTGTTTCATTGAACCTGGAACTCACTAGTTTTTCCCTAGGGTGGTGGCCAGCAAACCCTAATGCTCCTATCTCCTTACCTCTCCCAGGGCTAGAGTAACATGTATGTGGGGCCATGCTTGGATTTTTATGTGGGTGCTAGGGGTACGACCTCAGGTCATCTTGCTTGGGCAGCAAGCTCTCTTACCCAGTGCACCATCTCCGTAGCCCCACACCTGATTTTAGGCAATGCTGGGGATCAAACCCAGGGCTGTGTACATGCTAGGCAAGCACACTACTAACTGAACTGCACCCACATCCCATATAAACTTTACTAAGAGCAAAATTCTCTTTCAGTTGGAAATGAATAATAAAGCATTTTACATGTTTAAAAGCAAACTCTCACTACTTAGCCCAAGCTAGCCTTGAACTTGGCTGTGTAGCTCAGGCTGGTCTGGCATTCATGATGCTCCTGCCTCCGCCTTCCAAGTACTGGCGTTACGAGTGTGAGCCCCCACACTGTCTCCACGGCATTTTCCATCCTGTTTTACCAAATCACTGAACCCTGCGAGAACTTTAGTGCTTAATTCATGGCCAGCAAAATGGCTTAGCACGTAAAAGTGACCACCGCCAAGCGTTTGTGTCTGAGGTGGATCCCAGTGACCTCTATGGAAGAAAGAGAGAACCCGGGGCTAGAGAGATGGCTGAGCACTTGCTACTCTCATAGACGATCCCCAGCACACACATGATGATGTACAACCATCCATAAGTTCAATTTCAGGGAATCCGATGCCCTCTTTTGACCTCTTCTGGTACCAGACGTGTATGTGATACACACACATACATGCATACAGACTAAACACTCAACCCTGAATTAAAATAACTATTTAACACATGCATTTATTTTCCGAGAGAGAGATCTGACTCCTGTAAGTCAGTCTCTGATTTCACAAGCACACCTTGGCACTGAAAACACTTGATTTAGAGTCCATTACATTTAGTCATAAGAATATTCACACCCTCAAACTGTTCCATCTATGAAGCTTTCCAGTAACCAAGTTGAGTATTTGTTCAATTGGAAAAAAATGCAGTGAATCGAAGTTCATTTGACATACCAGTTGATTACATTAAATCAATAAATTTTCTACTTCAAAATAAAAATTTAATGTTAAATGATTAAAATTAAATGCAACCTACGGTTTTGTTCCCTCATGGCGTGTGCCTTACGAGCACAAGGTCCTGGCTTCAATCTTGAAAAATCAAACAAAAATGCAATGTAGCTGGGTGGTGGCGCAGTTAATCCCAGAACTCGGGAGGCAGAGGCAAGCGGATCTCTGTGAGTTCGAGGCCAGCCTGGTCTACAAGAACTAGTTCTAGGACAGGCTCCAAAATTACAGAGAAACCCTGTCTCAAAAAAACAAAAAAAGCCCTAAAAATGCAAGACAACTGTCTTGTAGTTTCTGGTGTGAACAACACTGAGAACCAGGAAGACACTAAAGTCTTACAGGGGGGGCTGGAGAGATGGCTCAGGGGTTAAAAGAAGTGGCTGCTCTTCCATGAGTTCAATTCCCAGTAACCACATGGTGGCTCACAACCACCCATTATGAGATCTGGTGCCCTCTTCTGGCCTGCAGGCAGACATACAGGCATAAAAAATAAATAATTAAAAAAAAAAAAGACTTTCAGAGGGGTTCAAGGTGATTCCTAACCCCTAATTCCCGGGAGGTGGCTGGCCATTCCAGAAAGAGAGAGAAAGGAACAGAAAGTGGACGCTCGTAACCATCCCACCTGGACATTTCCCTGTGCCTCTCCCTCCCCTCGCCCTCACCTTCAATGATCATTCGGTGCCTCAGTCTACCCACACCAATTTCAGCCGTAGACGGGCGTTTGGCATCCACACGAAGGGATTCGTGCCATCAGCTGAAGGTCACATTTCTCCTCCCACTAATAAAAACTTTATCTCTAAAAACACGTGGCACTGGTCTTCAATGAAACAGTCCCAGCCGGACGGCTGAGTTGCCTTGAAATCTGCGGTGGTCGGTCGCCATTCAGCAGTAGAAACCAGGAGCCTCAGGACTCAAACGACGCTCAGCCACTGCGCCACTCTACTGCTGGGGAGGGCACCAGGTCTGTGGTTCCCGCCCAACACTCTGCAGGATTGACGCCCAGGGCTGGGGACCTCGGCCACGCTACCAGCAAGGGGCCTTGAGACCACCAGAGGGCGCTGTGAGACCCGCCAATTTCCTGCCTGCGTGTTGGGATTCAAACCCTGAGCCTTACCCATGCTAGGCGAGTGCTCAACCACTGAGCTACACCCTAAGCCCCCAAAATATTTTTAATTAATTGTCAACATACCAAATTCCAGATCTGGGGCGATGGTGCTCTATTAGTTGTCAACATTGTGCACTTTTACCGTGCAAGGAGCCGTGGGTTCCCTTCCAACATTGCAAAAACAAGTAATTAACTGTATATAAAGTAAGGACACGGCTGCTGCAAGGTACGGTTGGAGGGAAGGTTTTTATTTGTAGATATGAGGGAGGGTCCAGACAGAGACAGCTGGAAGAGTCGGGAGCAGGGAGAGAAAGTAGTAAACCCAACACGGTCATAAGGGAGGGATGTTCAGAGAGGAAGAGAAAGACAGAAAGACAAAAGAATCCTCCCAGAGAAAGCGGTAAGAGAGAGGGGGGCCAAAAGAGCAAATGGCCAAAATGACGAGAAGCTGGAGGAAGAGCAGTTCTGAGCTAGAGTAGGTTAGGGTAGGAGGCAGGGTGAGGAGCCAAGAAAAGCCACGGTTACACACAGGCTTGGAAGCCAGCATTCGCTTTGGTATGCTAATAGGCACCACAGTTAGCCATTGGTCCCGTTTCTTTTGGACTTAACACTGACTAAAACTAAGTAGCTAAAAAATAAAAAATAAAATAAAAGTTACGCTCGCACCTGAAATTGTCATTTCTGACTTTCTTGGGGAAGGCTTCGACTTCACAACGGAATGCCATTCTTGAATGGCATTGCTATAAACTCCACAGAAGCCGCGTCCTACACAGACCCCTCTACTCCCTATTGCTGCCTTTGATGTTATAGCTGTCACAACCTAACGTAGTATTCTCGTCCTCCCTCCCGCCTTATCCTTCGCAGGACCTTGAGCATAGTAAACAAGAACTTTGCCACTAATCTGTATTCCTAGCACCCAAGCTCTGATTTTCTCCGAAGTACTAGGGACTTAAGTTGGGGCCTCATGCGTGTTACCCAAGGGCTCAACCACTGAACTATATAAGTGGTCCTTGAGCTGGTATTTTCTTAACAGAGCCTACTTCCGTTCTTCTGAAAGATGGAAGGAGAAAGAGCACCGACCCAAACCGTCATGGCCAAATTAATTAAAGTAAGCAATTCATTAAAGCAAGTTTTTCAATTCAAGTACTTGGGTTTCCTCTCCCTAAGGCGGGGTTTAAGAGGAAACTCTTGGATGTGAACAAGACAAGGTTTTTATAGTTCAGGGGTAGGGGGTTTCCAAATGGGGAATTCAGTGAACCAAATAGAGTTACAGGGGCAGAACATAAACATTCAACCCCCCTGAAACAAAGGCATGATTGCAAGGCGGGCATAACAAGGTGATCATATAATCTTTTGAAACAAAGGTAGGGTTGCCAGTTGGTTATATATAACTTTTTGAAACAAAGTCACAATTGTCATTCCTAGAACAGGCAGTACAGAACCATTTGTAGTTAAGGTTACAGGTAGGGCATAGCCCAATCCTTGAGAAACAGCGATTTAATCACAAACAGGAATGAACCTAGTTGGTCTTTACTATAAGATGGCTTTTAAGCCCAAGGTGGAGGCAGGCTGGTTCTTGAATTCACTTTTGTGTGACCTGTTGGCAGTTGCCTGTGACCTCTCTAGGGGTTTGGGAGCTCACAGCAAAGTTCTTATGTAGTATGTGGGAGGCCCTGGGTTCCAGCACCAGTCCTGTCTGTTTATACTAGATGTGTAATCTCTGCATTCCCCAACTGGAGGCAGGAGAGTCATGAGTTCAAGGTCATCCTCAGCTACATAATATGTTTTAGGACAGCCTAAATTCTCATTGTTTATCTATAATAGACTAATTATTAATTCATTATCATAATAAAGTCCTATGAGAATTTTGTATTTTGGAGGCAAACTTTTTTATTAGAAAGTCTTTTTTTTTAGATATATTTTAAGGATTTATTTATTTGTGTGTATATGTGTGCAGGTCCTTGTGGAGGCCAGAAGAGATCATCAAATCCTCTGGAGCTGAAGTTACAAGCAGTTACGACCTGCTTAATGTATGTGCTGGGAACTGCACGTGGGTCCACTGGAAGCTTAATCACTAATGGCGTCTCTTCAAACCACCGCCAGCCCTGCTCTTTTAAGACAAGGTCTCTCTCTCTCTCTGTAATCCCTACTTGACTGAAATTCACAATGTAGATCAGGCTGGCCTGGGACTCACAAAGATTTGTCTGCCACTACCTCCTAACACCTGGGAACTCTATTTTTGTATGTGTGTGTTCATATTGGGGGAGGGGAGGGGTCCTCCGGGGGTGGCGGCTGCACAAAAGACACCAGCGTGGAGGTAAGTTTGTGCCAAGTAGGTGTTTTCGTGCAAGTAGGCTAGAGGTTGTCATTGGGTGTCTTCCTCAAATGCTTGTCCTCCTTTTTGGTTTGTTTGTTGTTTGTTTGCCCTGCGACAGGGTCTCACTGTGGAACTCTGGTTGTTCTGGAACTCTCTTAAGTAGCCGGTACTGATCTTGAACCCACAGAGACCTTCGCTTCCTTTGCTGTGATTAAGGTGTGAGTCACCACACCAAGCCACGTCATTTCTTTCTTTTTTTAATATTTATTTATTTATTATGTATGCAATGTTCTGTCTGTCTGCAGGCCAGAAGAAGGCACCAGACCCCATTACAGATGGTTGTGAGCCACCATGTGGTTGCTGGGAATTGAACTCAGGACCTTTGGAAGAGCAGGAAATGCTCTTAACCACTGAGCCATCTCTCCAGCCCAGCCACGTCATTTCTAGAAACAGGATCTCTTACTGAACCTGGAGCTCACCAAGTCGGGCGGGCCCCAGAGAGGCGCCTGTCTCCACCTCCTCCAGCACAGAGACTCCACCCGCCCCAGGGAATCCAAATTCAACCTCAGGGGCTTGTGCTTTCGTGGCAGGCACTGAGCCGACCAAGTCGTTCCTCCGGTCGTACCCACCACCACCTTTCCCCGCTTAGATAGCAGATCTTTATATAGCCCAGCCCGGCCTCGAATTCAAGATCCTTCTGCCTCAGCCACCTTTCTAAGAACGTACTTTGCTACACTCCCAACCGTCTTGAGTGGGCGGGCATTGCCGCAGTGAGACCTCCACAGCCATAGGTGGCGCTGCGAGCATTGTTTAGACCTTCCCTAAACCCTTTCTTCTAGCAATGGCGGGTGATGAATGGGCCTCTTTTTTTTTTTGCAAGGGTGTCTATTTTGAAGCCTGATGACAGGTGCTGATCAATGTTTCTTCCCAGCCTGTCAGAGCTCTGATGACCTCGCGGAGAGTTATAAAAAAGCAACGGCATGGTTTTTGCCGTGTTGCATAGTTCCGAGTGGCGGCAGCTGCCCAAAAGACACAGGCGCGGAGGCGAATTTGCGCCAAGTCTCAGGCGGAGGTGCGGGCAGCCCTAGGGCGGGCGGGGTCCTCGACTAGAAGCGAGCCGGCGGCCTGTGGAGGGGACTGAGTGAGCAGCGCACCCGGGAACCTGGAGCCGCGGCGGAGCGAGAGGGCCCTGAGCTGACAGATCCAGGGCTTGGCCAGGACTGTGGACTAGAGGACGGGCGAGTGCAGGGCGCAGCCATGATCACTTCAGCCGGTGAGTGCGGCCGGGAGCAGGCGCCCCAGGGAGGAGCCGCCACCGCGCCGGCGTTTAGCTGAGTCAGGGCGAGTGACTGGGCACCTCCGGGTCGAGCGCCGGCCTGCGCGGCCCCTCTGCCCGAGGCCCACCCTGGGCACAGGGGCTTGGAGGCTGGCCAGGCCACTGCAGGCCCCTTGGGTTTGGAGGAATCGGACCAGGTGGCCACTTGGGCATCCCGCTCCAACCACACCCCCGTGCCAGGACTGGACCGGGCTCCTAGGCGGTCGCTGGACTTCAGGGAGATTTCCTTTCTTCTCTCTGTCCGCTTCTTGGACAAGTGACCCCCACCCCCAAGCCCTTCCCCTCAGGTGTTTCGAGTGGGGTGGGCCCCGATGCCATTGTAAGCATCGTAAAGCAGCTCCTGGTCTCGCACCCTAACTGCTACACCAAGTGCTTCTGGCTCGGGCTAAGATACCTTCTCCTGGAAGTCCGAATTTAGATTGAGGGGGCTGGGTTTTGGGGCCACCGTAGTCACTTAAGAACCTCATTCGGTAAAAAGCAAATTTGAATGGAGAGCTACTTTAACTCTGTGTGTTTAGATGCTCGGGGCTGCAGCGCGATTCCAATACACTATAGTTCTCGTTCTCTCTCTTTCTCTCTCTCTTTCTCTCTCTCTCTCTCTCTCTCTCTCTCTCTCTCTCTCTCTCTCTCCAATACACTATAGTTTTCTTTCTTTCTCTCCTTTCTTCCTTTCTTTTCCTTTTCTTCTCTTCTCTCTCTTTTTTTTCTTTTTGGTTTTTCGAGACAGGGTTTCTCTGTGTAACAACCCTAGCTGTCCTGTAATTAGCTCTTGTAGACCTGGCTGGCCACGAACTCACAGAGATCTGCGTGCTGGCATTAAAGGCGAGCGCCACCACTCCCCGGCCACTTGTATAGTTTTACACGTAGGTACTTGTAGTGTCGATTGTAATGGGAGGGTGTAGAGATTAACTTCTAAATGGAGATTTTCAAGCCCACCGCATCCCGCGCATTGCAGACTGATTTGCATATAGCTGTCCCCAGCCTTGATACTTTTTCAACCTTGGCTGCTTACACAGCCTTGCGTGGTTGTCCTTTTTATTCTGTATACTTTGCTCTACATGTATTTATTTTGAACAAACAGGTTATCCATCCATAGACAGTGATCTGTTTAGTGGGGAGCTTGAGACCATCTTTTTGAGGATTGAGTAAGGAAATTGTAGAGATGCTAGGAATCGTAACAGTTCTCTCCTCCTTCTTTGTTGTTTGTTTTTCAGACAAGGTCTCACTGTGTAGCTTTGGCTGTCCTGGAACTCACTATGTAGACCAGGTTGTACTCACACTCACAGAGATCCCCCTGCCGCTGCCTCCCAAGTGCTAGGATTAAAGGTGTGCGCCACTACACCCTGTGATGGTTATTTTCAAACACGTGGAGAAGTGTCGCCTGTACGTTTGGTTAGACTTTTGTCCTGAAGGATACAGGTGATTACAGATGAATTTCAATTTCCCATCAAAGGAAGCATATTTTTTTTCCAGTTAGCTCAGGAGGTAAACTCTAGATTTCTTGCCACTGTATAGGCTTAGGTCCAGCCATTCCCCCAGGTTGTCAGTAGATGTTGGCTTCATTAATCTCTGGGTGCTTAAGTGTCTGCTGTTGGAGTGGACCCAGAAACAGCGATCTCATTTGGGATGTGGTCCAGGCCACCTTCATCTCTTCCTACATTATTATACTAGCCTCAAACTTTTGTTTTTCCACCAATACTTTTTCTAAGTCCATTCTTCTAATTCTTGGAATTGCTTTGGAAGCCTTGTATAGCATTTCTTCTCAAGAACATCAATGATGGTTAGAATAAAATCCAGACTTCTAATACCCTCGTCCTTATTAAACCATGACCACACTAGACTTTCTGTTCAGTTTCTCTCCTATTCGAGAGTTCTTGCAGATCTTGCCCTACTCTGGCCTTTTCTTTCACAAGGTCTCTTAGATCTTCGGTCTTCAATGTTCATCTCAGCCTTATCGCTCTATTAAAACATTCTGACTCCCCTTGGCAGTCACCTCTCCATCATAATTCTATAATGACCTTGTTAATTTGCCTTAATACTATTAGACTGAACTCCACGGTAGAATTTTGGGCAGGAAATGTTTCCATAATTTTTTGGGCATTGCGGAGTGTGTGGCTAATGTTAAAAAGTATGCCTCAAATAAAGAAATCAGTGCCAACTTTTTAAAACAGACTGAAAGGGAACTTGGTGAGAACATACGGAATTTTAGCTTCTTTGTGGTGTCAGGGCTAAGGATTTGAGTCCTGCCCTGAAATACTGGGTTGATAGCATAGTGTACATTTATAGCTATCATTTAAGTTTATCGAATTGCCAGCTTCTGCTCCAAAATTTGTCACTTTGTTTCCTGTCAGCTCAAGTTGCTTAGGACATGGCTTAGGATCTATCCTGGGTGTGACACAGACCAGAGTCAGGGTTCTAGTGTGTCCGTTCATTTGCTCATTTACTCATTCCACGTGTATCAATCTCTGGAAACAGTGGTGGGTAAGAGACTGATATATGCCATTTTGGTTTTTTGGTGTTTTGTTTTCAAGAGATTTATTTGACTATGAAAAGGAAGGGGGACAGAGATTATTAACTACTCGATGGAAACATGAAATTGAGTAAATTAGATTTAGCACAAGCAAATAGAGGAAGTAATGCTGACAAACTTTGAAACAATACTTTTCTACCCTCTGTCTTCTTCTGACCTCCAGAATTGTGTGTGTGTGTGTGTGTGTGTGTGTGTGTGTGTGTGTGTGTGTTTGGTTGTTTGGTTGTTTTTTTGTTTTTCAAGACAAGATTTCTCTGAAACAGTTTTGGCTGTCCCGAAACATGCTTTGTAGACCAGGCTGACTGCGAACTCACAGAGATCCACCTACCTCTGCCTCCCAAGTACTGGGATTAAAGGCCTGCACCACCAATGCCCACGACCATTTTCAACTTTCAAGTAATATTTCCAGGACATATCTCTATATTGATAAATAATATAAAAATATTGCTATTAATTGAGCCAGTAATCTAAGGCAGTTATGATATAAGCTTTTATTTTTATTTAGATTTATTGTATGTGTGTAAGCATTTTACCTTTGTGTATGTATGTCTACTACCTGTGTGCATGCTACCCATGGAGGTCAAAAGAGGGCATCAGATTCCCCCAGAACTGGAGTTACAGATGGTTGTAAGCTGTCATGTGAGTGCTGGGACCTGAACCTTGGTCCTCTGCAAGAGCAACAGTCCTGACTGTCCTGGAACTGCTGTGTAGACCAGGCTGGCCTCCAACTCTCTGAGATCCACCTGCCTCTGCCTCCCGAGTGCTGGGATTAAAGGCGTGTGCCACCATCGCCTAGCAGCAACCAGTGATCTTAGCCCCTGGGCATCTCTCCAACTCCATAAAAAGTTTTTTTGTTTTTAAGATTTATTTATTTATTTATTATATATGAAGTGTACTGCTTGCATGACAGAAGAGGGCACCAGATCTCATTATGGGTGGTTGTGAGCCATCATGTGGCTGCTGGGACTTGAACTCAGGACCTCTAGAAGAGCAGCCAGTGCTTTTAACCTCTGAGCCATCTCTAGCCCCTCCATACAAGTTTTTATAAAGCGCATTCTTAGGTCTTTGCATGAAAAAAAGCACATTCTTGGTCTTTTCCTATCTAAAGTTGGATTCTGTTTCGTGTTTAAGTAGAAAATATTAGTGTAGGAGTTTATAGCATATTTGATTTGGCTGAGCTCCATCACTGAAGGCTGATATTCTGTGCCTGGACAGCCATGTAAGGAATTAATCACAGCTGAAGCCACATGGGAGAATCTAGAGATCCATCTCTTCTGGCAAAAAAGCCATGCCAATAGAACATTCATGTGGTAGGCAATAGTGTCATTGGGATTAAGTGCTGTATAGTCATTCTGCATGTCAACCATTCTGGCCTGCCATCTGTTCCACACACACCCACTCTCTCACACACACTAGTTACTTTTTTATTTTAACAATAAAAGTGTTTCAATAGTCAAGGCATTTAACGGTTAAATTGATTTCATTTTAAGTTTATTTTTTCTCCTCTTTGTTCTGGGTGTGTCATGCCAACCCAGCACACCAAGGCTTTGGCCTTTAGAGCAATGAGGTGCCCTTGTTTTGCTGCTAAACATTGTGCCTTTTCCTTCATGGCTCCCCAAATCTGCTGAAGCTGTTTGCCCAATCTGTTTTCCAGGTGGAAGAAGCTACCTCTTTGAACTAAAATGACAGGGACTCTTTAATTAACCAGTTTCAGTGTTCCAGAATGATTTTATAACCAGTGGAAAGCATACTTAAGAAAACTTGGTTTTATTTATGGTACAAGGACAGAATTTCCCACTATCATTTTCTTAGTAATCTCTTGTGTTCTTGGGAGAAGACAGCGTTCTTTTATTCTGGTTACTGCTGTCGCTCTGAAGCTAAGGTGAGACATGTGGAGAACATCGTTTGGTGAGACTATTATCATTTAGTAAATTTGTTGTTTGTGGGCCAGCAAGATGGCTGCATGGGTAAGGGCTCTCACCTCTAGGCTAAAGGGCCTGAATTCACTTTCTGGAGCCCAAATGGGAGAAGGAGAGCTCTTACTCACACAGATTAGGAAAGTTGTACGCAGTGTGGCATGTGTGCTCAAACTAATAAGTAGATAAATGTAAAAATAAATTTTGTAATCTGTTATTTGTGAAGGAAATAATTGAAACATTATTTTTTCTAAGTTATTTTACTTCATTTTTTGAGTCAAAATCAGCCTCAAACTGGATTCTCCTTCTCCACATGGCAGGATTACAGCATGTACCACCACACTCAACAGTTGTTAGTTTATTTTGAGTGCATAAATTTTATTCTGAAGTTGTATAGAAATTTTTCCTGGCTTAGTCAGTATGTCAGTGAGTTTTATCGAGCTGTATTGAGCACAGGAACCACAGGAACCCTGGGTCTTAGCCCCTTATTTTCTGATAAAAAAAAGTTTAGAGACAAGAAACAAGACCAAGATTACACTTGTAGTAAGTTTCCAAGTAACAGTAACACTGTTGGACCAAGAACCATACTTTCAAAACGGTTGGGCTAAGCAAAAGATGATCTATGGGAGGTTGGTGAGATTTTATGTATTGATACAGATAGATATAAAAGCTCCAAAATATAAATTTCCACAGTTGTTTTGAAATGTTTTTATTCATGGACCACTGAGGTAGCTCAGTGGGTAAAGCACTTTCCCCAAGCCTTGGCCCTTGTGGTGAAAGAGTAAACCCATTTCCACACAGTGTGTCCATGGCACATACATGTCCCCCCGCCCCGACACACAGTAAAAAGTTGGTGTGTGTGTATGAGAGAGAGAATATTAGATTATGTATGAGGTATATACACAGGTGTGTGTGTGTTCCTGCACACAAACAGAGGCTAGAGGAGTACATTGGGTCTCCTGCTCACGTGCTTTCCTGTGCTTTCTCTGTCTCCCCTTCTCCAACCCCAGCTCTCTCTGTCTTGTTCCCCTGAGACAGGGTCTCTCACTGAACCTGGATCTAGGCTACAGGCCTGCAAGCCTCATTGATCCTGCTGTCTCTGCCCCATTCTACTAGAGCTGGGATAGTTGGTACATGTGGCCATGTGGAGATTTAAACTCAGGCCTTCTTAAGCAAGCACTCTTACCTGCTTGGCCATCTCCCTAACCGCATTAACTTCTACAGTTTTAAAGAAATACAATTGTTTCCCTAACGAAGTTGTACTTTTTTCTTTGTCTTTTGTGTATATATGCAGTGTATGTATGAATGTGTTTTGAGTGTGCATGCACACATATGTGCCAGTGAATGTGGAGGCCAAAGGTTGTCAGATGTTTTCACTCTACACTCTGGTTTTTAGATGGGGTCTCATGGGGCACAGAGCTCACCAGTGGGCTAGACTCTGGCCGGCAAGCTCTGGGTCTCCATGTCTGTGTGTCTGTGTTATGTGCCTATGTGTTTATGCTGAGATTATACCTAGCTGTTAAGTTCACTGAGTTCAGGGTTGACAGGAGGCATCTTCTGTCACAGTCCATCTTTTTTGAGACAGGGCACCTGCTTGTTTCTTCCTTTCCTTCCTCAGCACTAGGATCCTGCCCATCTTTTTGGATGGTGCTGGGGCCCACCTCTGGCCCTCATGCTTGTGCAGAAAGCACTTTACCGAGTGAGCCATTTCACCAGCCCCATTGTTAGGTTTTAACCAAGTGTTAGTCTGCATGTGCATGTTTCTTAATCGTGGATGTCTTTTTTCTTATAGCTGGAATTATTTCTCTTCTGGACGAAGAAGAGCCACAGCTTAAGGTATGAGTTGAAGAAAGTCACCTGGCTTACTGTGAATTCTGTGAAGCTTCTTTGGTTTTGTGATGTCTTTATATTTCCTGTCATGTAAAGTAATCATCCTATAGCCAATCATTGAATTCTAGCTAGAGAAGACAGTATTTTGTTTTGTTTTGATTTTGATTTTCTAGACATTGTTTTCTGTGTAACAGTACTAGCTGTCCTAGAACTAGCTCTTGTAGATCTTGTAGACCAGGCTGACCTTGAACTCACAGAGCTCTGCCTGCCTCTACCACCTGGCAAGAAGACAGTATTTTGATACTAGAAATTAATTTAAGGGTAATAAATCATAAAATGGCACGAGTAACCCTCCAGTTTCATTATCAACAGTAAAAACAAAATTTTGCTGCTTCTGTGTCCCATTCTGTTTTCACTTTACAACATTTTGGAATACTAGGCAGGCAAGATGGCTCAGCAGGTAAAGGCACTTGCTGCCTGGCCTGACAACCTGAGTTTGAGCCCCAGAGCCCATATGGTAGACAAGAACTGACCCCCACAAATTGTCCTTTTACCTCCACAAGTACATGTGGTACATGCACACACACACACATGCACACACAGAGCTAATAAATGTAATAAAACAGTTGTTCTTAAAGTTAAAAAAAATCGAATGTTTTGCAAGTGGCTCTGCACACCTACCTGTATCTGTGTAATACAAACTAGCAAGCTGAAGTCTTACATTTTCAAAAAAGGAAGCATTCATTATAAGAAGTAATGTTGCATGCATAGTTTACTATTTTGTTTGAAAACAACCAAAAAGTGAGTAAATCTAAGAAAAAGTATGTTTCTAAATTTATGTATATGTCAGACACTGAAATTTTTAGATAAATGTTATTGAATTTGGCCATAAATTGTGGACTTTTGTTTTGTTTTTTGAGACAGGGTCTTTCTACATAGCTTTGGCTGTTCTGGAACTCCATGAGAACAGGCTGGCCTCAAACTTGTGGAGATCTACCTGCTTTTACCTCCTGAGTGCTGGGGTTAAAGGCATGTGCCACCACACCTGGTCGACTGGTGGATAATAAAGGGAAGCATGATTTTAAGTCTTTTTAAAATCCAGTTTTGTTTTATTTTACAGGAATTTGCACTACACAAATTGAATGCAGTCGTTAATGACTTCTGGGCAGAAATTTCTGAGTCTGTAGACAAAATGTAAGAAAGTACTTTATTTCTATAAGTTTGTACAAAGTAGAATTGCTTACTAACTCTTTTACGAATGCTAATTTGTTGCTTGAATATTTAAACTTTGAGTTTTCAAGGAAGATCATAGCTTAAAATGAGGCCTACCTTTCCTTATTTCTTTCAGAGAAGTTTTATATGAAGATGAAGGTTTCCGGAGTCGGCAGTTTGCAGCCTTGGTGGCATCTAAAGTATTTTATCATCTGGGGGCTTTTGAGGAGTCTCTGAATTATGCTCTTGGAGCAGGTGACCTCTTCAATGTCAATGATAATTCTGAATATGTGGAAACTATTATAGGTAATTATCTTCTATCTGATAAGGTTTTTAATCTTGGCAGATGTCTTTCTTGCTCTAATGGATGTAGCCTTTTTGTTGACTTTAATCTGACGTTACTAGATTTTAGTTTAATTGGAAGTTCATAATCATCTAATAGCATTAAACAGACATCAGCTTCTGTCTGAGTGCAGCTTACCTCAGCAGTGATGGTCATCTCCTGTCCAGTGAACAGTTTGGTGAAATGATGATATCAGATTGTTATGAGTAACCAGTTAGATAATACTGATTTTTACGTTGTCTGGTTTTTGTTTGTACGAGACAAGTTGTCAGTATCCAGCAGTCTGGTCCTGGACTCCTGCTTCTGGCTCCTGGGTGCTGAGATTACTATAGGCAACTGTCCCAGCTGTCTTAATAATTGCTGCTAATGCAGGGAGTGTTTGTAATCTCTCTTCACACTGTGCGGGCCATTCTTCATAGTCTTGATTTGTCACAGCTGACCTGTGAGAAGGAACTAGCCTTGCTGCACAAATGAGAAGAGCAGGGTTTAAAATGAAAAGGTACATGGCTATTTAAAGGGGTAAGAAATTAAAATCTAGATTGACTCACTCTAAAACCCTTATTGTTATTTTTTTGGGTGACTCACAGGCAAAACTTTGGATTCTCAATTGTCTTAAGTTGATACAACTGCATATGGTTTTCAGTTAAAGGTTTTGTAGCTTTAAAAATTGTTTGAAAATTAGCTGGGCAGTGATGATGAACACCCTTAACCCTAGCACTTGGGAGGCAGAGGCAGGCAGATCTCTGTGAGTTCAAGGCCAGCCTGGTCTACATAGTGAATTCTAAGACAAACAGAGCTACACAAAGAGACCTTATTTTGAAAAAAATTTGATTGAAAATTTTTATCTGGAAGTTGAACACAGGGACTGCATGCTCTTCAGACATAGTTTTATGACAAAATTAGGATCATGGTTTCAGAGAGCTCAGGAACGTGTAGGTGCAGATATTTGCATTGCTAATTAAGAGGATAGTTGCATTATTTGCTTGGACCTTTAAAAGGAGAAATTTTGGTATTTTCCTTCAGAGATTTTTAGTGTGATAAACATTTTCTACAATCAGAATTGCTTGATGTCAATTTTGTGATTGTTACTTTATTTTTATTAATTGACCTGAACTTTCATGGTTCTACCTAGGTGAACCTTAAATATGGTATACCCAGTTTATAAAGGTCCACTGCTATTCTCCCCATATAGACTCACTTAGCATGGACCATCTTGTGGGCTAACAGTTCTTTGTGATGGTTAAGGTTTGGAACTAATTAGTCTGAAACTAGTATGTTTACTTCTCTTTGAGTAGGGGCATGTTAAACCAGTGAAGAGATAGTACCTTATAAGGCAGCTTGGGGGGAAATCCCCTCCCCCTTTTTTTTGTTTTGTTTTGTTTTATCTAGAATGTTTAAAACGTGATTCCAAATACATACAACTAACTTGTTCGTATAGTGTTTCTCATCTGGTGTGTTATGGTACCATCAGTATGTCTCTTTCCTCTCTATTCACCCTAATCATTCTGAAATGTGGAAGTCAAATTGGGCGTACATGCTCCTGAGTGAATTTTCAGGCACTCTGGGGGATATAGATTCCATATCATGTTAAGATGGTTTTTTTGTTTTTTATTTTTTCCTGACTTGCTGTTGTTACTTGAAAAGTGTTTGGCATTCTTTGGAGTTGCTTTTTGAGCCTGTGGTACCATTATTCTACAAAGATAATTTACTTATAGTTCCTAATCTCGAAATACTTCCAGATGTGAAGTATAATATATTCATTATGGTAATTAATGTTACAGGCCTTTTTAAATATTCTGTGTAATGACAAGTATTTTTTTAAAAAAAATGAAGCAGCAATTATTTTAGCCATCTTTTTTGAATTAACTGAATTGATAAGTATGATTTTTATAAAAATAATTAGTAATGTTTGGGATAATATCAGCATTGTTGGCTTTGATGTTTGGTCCTTTATTGTAACTATCATAAAAATGACTTATTTGAAAATCTTAGTGTTTTAAGTCGTACTTATTACTTTGTACTTATTTATAGTGTTCATGATCGTAAATTTACTTTCTGGTAGTTTAAGCCAGTTTACAAAAAAATTATTTTATTTTCTCCATAGCAAAATGCATTGATCATTATACCAAACAGTGTGTAGAAAATGCAGATTTGCCTGAAGGAGAAAAAAAGCCAATTGATCAGAGATTGGAAGGCATTGTGAATAAAATGTTCCAGCGATGTCTCGATGATCACAAGTATAAGCAGGCGATTGGCATTGCTTTGGAGACCAGAAGACTAGATGTCTTTGAGAAGACTATACTGGAATCTGTAAGTAGATGTCATTTAGAGGTTGAGATTGATGGGAAATCAAGAGAACAAAGTATCCAAACACAAACTCTTTTTTTTGTTGTTGTTTTGTTTGTTTGGTTTGGTTTTTCAAGACAGGGTTTCTCTCTGTAGCACTGACTGTCCTGAAACCAGCCCTGTAGTCCAGGCTGGCCTTGAACTCACAGAGATCCACCAGCCTCTTCCTCCTGAGTCCTGGAATTAAAGGTGTGTGCAGCCACCTCCCAGCAGTATTTATTTTTTAGAATACTTGTTATTGATTCTCTGACAATCTCATGCATGTATGTAATGTATCTAAGTCATACCCATTCCAGCCTTCCTCTTCACATTCCTAGATGTCCCCCACCTCATGACCTCCTTTTTTTTCCCCATTGCACTTTATTTATTTGTTGTCTGTCTAGATAGAGCACACATGCATGCAGAGAAATCAGAAGACAATGAGAATTGGTTCTTTCCTTCCTCCACGTGGGCCTTGGGGATTGAGCTTAGATCAGTCTTGGCAACAAGCATCTTTACCTGCTAAGTCACCCAACTGACCTGTCCTTTTATAACTTATGGAGTCTCGTTATTGCTTCCTCCCGCTGACATGGCAGTCCACCAGTTGCCACACCTCCAAAGAAAATGATTTCTCTTCCCTGGTAACCATCGCTGTCAGTAGCTACTCTGCTAGCGCTAGAGTTTCTTGAGCCTCCCTCATCCACACTGGAATGTTGACTGGCTTGAGCCCATGCAGGTCTTGTCCAGGTGACCACGGCTGCAGTCAATTCCTGAGTTCAGTGGAATTCACATGTACTCAGGTCACATGTCTGGAAGACATATTTTGCAGTCTCCCTGTTCCTCCTCACCCTTCAACTCTAGTATTCTATATGTTTTCTGTTCTTCAGTGTTCCCTGAGCCTTGGAATGGTTATCTAGATGTCCTGTTTAGAGCTGAACACCAGTGATTCATTCTCAGCACTTTGACTAACCCTGAGTCTCTATGTTAATCACTGCCCACTGCAGAAAGAAACCTTTCTGACCAAAGTTGACAGCCCCACTAACCTGTGGCTATAAACATAAATATTTAGAAGGTATCTGACAACATATCCATTGACGAAAACAAGAGCATCAAACAAAGGCCTGTGTCAGTCAGAGATGGAGATAGCTCTATCACATTGTGCTTTGTGGCCTTTGAGTGAATGTGGGCAGCAAGTCACAGGGGCATTAGCAGCAAAGTAGGAGAAGGTAGTTACAAAGCAAAGCATTGCACAGCCAGGTTTTTATAATTTTTATTATATGATCATTATAGCATACTATGTTCACATAGTGACATCCTGATTGATCATTAAGTAGTATTGAATTATTTTTACTCCTTTTTTGTGTTTTTGTTTTATTTAATATCTCTTTGGGTTTTATAGCTTTTCTGAAACAGGATCACATGTAGGCCAGTTTGGCCTCAAATTTGAATTCCTGATCCTTCTCCCTATATCACCCAAGGTGTAGATCATGGATGTATATCACTGTGCCTGGTTTTTTATTCTATTTTTTTTCATAAAGATATAGAAATATGTAATTATTCTTAGGATTCCTCCAAGCCACATGTGTGGTGTATGCCTTTAATTCCAGCACTTGGATGTAAAGACAGGAGGGTTGACTACACAGTGAGGTGCTCTGGGAAAGCCAAAGGCTGGGAAGGGACCTCAGTGGGAGAGTGCTTTTCTTGACTTTGATACCTTTTATCAAAAAAACAAACCTCTGAGCTGGTTTAAGTTTTCTAGTTTCAATCATTGGCTGTTCTAAACACAAAATAAATAAATTAAACAGTGATCTCTTAAATGTACATAATGCTTCAGTAACTAGATAATATGTCTTTAAATTATGTCTTTCAGAATGATGTCCCAGGAATGCTAGCTTACAGCCTCAAGCTCTGCATGTCTTTAATGCAGAATAAACAGTTTCGGAATAAAGTATTGAGAGTCCTGGTTAAGATCTACATGAACTTGGAAAAGCCCGATTTCATCAATGTTTGTCAGGTACTTACTCTGATCACCTTACTCCATGCGAACCTGAGCGCTGCACCACTGTGTGGTACAGCATAGTCGCTGTTTTGTTACCCTGAGTGGCTATGGCTTCATACAGGTCATTACACATCTTGTGAGGATAAGATAGCATGATTTATGTTCCTTTTTACTACTAAGTGAATTCTCATAACACTTAAAAATAATTTTTCTACAGAGTATTCTTTGTATTCATGTATATTCTTTATTTAGTTTAATATAATGTATGGGCTCGTTACTCAAAATACAACATTGGATATATTTTATCTCTCTCTGTACCGCTTAAATTTTTCAAGTAGCGTAGAAAATATATGAAATGAAGCCTGATTTCCCCCCCTTCTCTTCTTGGAGGCCTTTCCCTAAAGATCATTAATGGTAGATGTTTTCCACAATTTATTGCACATTTAGATCTACTAAATCTCTGCTCAGTGTCTCTTCAGCTTTCAGTGACAGAAGATATGCATGGTTTGCTTTTAAGCAATTTGATACACTGTATATACTTTTGTATACTGATTAAGAGTATAGTATTTCATATTCATTGTAATGAATACAATTTTATATATATATATATATATATATATACACACTTATATGTGGGGGAGTACATACATATATGTCCCCTTTAAAAATGATTCAGAATGCAATTTGAGACAGAAAATACCAGGATAAAAAATGACCACATTGAAATTACTCCAAGTCAACACAGGGTTTTAAGTTGATTTTTTTTTTTATGTTACCCAAAGTCAGTTTAATATTTAACATTGTATTTCTTTTTACTTTTCTTTGATTTTTTTTTTTTTTTTTGATTTTTCGAGACAGGGTTTCTCTGCGGCTTTGGAGCCTGTCCTGGAACTAACTCTGCAGACCAGGCTGGTCTCGAACTCACAGAGATCCGCCTGCCTCTGCCTCCCGAGTGCTGGGATTAAAGGCGTGCGCCACCACTGCCCGGCTCTTTGATGTTTTTGAAGTTCTGTTCTAAATTATTATTTTTTTTTAATGCTCATATATAATATTTCTCTGCCCCTTTCTTCTGGTTCAACTTCTTTTCTTATAGACAATTGTATTCTTTTAGGTATTTTACTCCCTTTGGTAATGTTTAATGACTTACTGTGGCTATTCAGTACATTAACTCTGCCTTACTTAAGCACTGCTTGCTAGTCACTTCCTTTGTTTCCATTAATTCTTGTTCTTAGTTTATAATAATTTTGACTATTTTTTTTCTTGAAAGTGAGTAGCTTGCTACTTATGAGGGGATAAAATCTAAGCTGAGTTTTTAAAAAATTAAACTGAATTATTGAAAGGTTAGTTTTGTTTAAACACATGGAAGATTTTTAACGGAAGTAAAAGAAATGCTTTAAAATGATAAGTTTGATTACTCTTTTTTTTTAAATATTTATTTATTTATTATGTATACAATATTCTGTCTGTGTGTATATCTGCAGGCCAGAAGAGGGCACCAGACCTCATTACAGATGGTTGTGAGCCACCATGTGGTTGCTGGGAATTGAACTCAGGACCTTTGGAAGAGCAGGCAATGCTCTTAACCACTTGAGCCATCTCTCCAGCCCCCTGATTACTCTTATTCTAGCACAGACAGTACAATATGTGTTAAATGATTGATTCTCAACATTTTATGGCAATAGAGAAAGTATAGGTTAAAAAGTACTGGATGTAAATTATGGCCAGGCAGTGGTGGTACACGTCTTTAGTCCCAGCACTCAGGAGGCAGAGGCAGGCGGGTCTTGAGTTTAAGGCTAACCTGGTCTACAAAGTTCCAGGACAGCCATAGCTACACAAAGGAACTGTGTCCAAAAAAAAAAAAACAAATAAATAAATAAGTAGACAAGTACATGAATAAATTATGGATGTGATTAAAAGAAGTGAAGATTGCTGGGTGCAGTAGTACACACCTTTAGTCCCAGTACTCAGGAGGCAGAGGCAAGCAGATACTCTGAGCTATAGGCTAGCCTGGTCTACATACATAGCAAGTTCCAGACCAACCAGTCAACTTAATCAGGGATACACAATGAGATCCTGTCTTTAAAAAGAGAGAGAGAGTAGTTTGAGATGTGGATCTTCTGGCGGCCAGGGAACTTGAACTTGGCTCTACGAAGAGCCTCAATCACATGTTCCTTATTCTGCAGCTTAGTGCAGATGGACATGATGACCTAGCCAATGTGAACCCTGGCCACTGTGCCCTGGGCTTCCCAAAGGCACCACGCATGCCTGTCCGGAGCCTGTCAGCCCCAGCACAGGACAGCATCTTGTTGATTCGGTGACATGAAAGGGGTGAAGCCTCACTCGAATATGAAAGCCATTTGAATGTAATTGGCCCCCATAATCTCATAAGGAGTAGCACTGTTAAAAGGTGTGGCTTTGTTGGAGGAAGTGTGTCACTGGGCTGTGCGGTTTCCTGTGCTCAGGGTACTGCCCATGTTTCAGTGGACTTCCTGTTGCCTGCAAGATGTAGGACTTTCAACTCCTCCATCACCACAGATGCCTGCATGCTTCCACGCATCTCACAATGATAATAATACACTGAGCCTTTGAAACTGTACACAAGCTCCTTCAATTAAATGTTTTCGTTATTAAAAGAGAGAGAGAGAGAAATTGATTCTGCAACTGATACTGAATACTATTAGCCACAAGGCACAATATTAGAACTGTGAATGTGATTTTTAGGAACCATTTACTTAGTGTTGGGTTCTGAAATGGAATGCTAGACTGGATAAGTCTGTTCCAGTTTGTATTGTGAACTGTGTCATGCTAAGTACCTGTATATGAAGTTTTCAGTTGCTTATTCTTTATCTCCATTTCAGTGCTTAATTTTCTTAGATGATCCTCAGGCCGTGAGTGATATCTTAGAAAAGCTGGTAAAGGAAGACAACCTGCTGATGGCCTATCAGATTTGTTTTGATTTGTATGAAAGTGCTAGCCAGCAGTTTTTGTCATCTGTAATCCAGAATCTTCGAACTGTTGGTACCCCCATTGCTTCTGTGCCTGGATCTACTAATACGGGTACTGTGCCAGGATCAGAGAAAGACAGGTATAAGTATCTTCTTCATTACCGTTAACTGCACAAAAGATTTTTTTTTAATCTGGGGACTACATAAAATATTCACGGGTAGTATATTTTTAAGGATAAATAAGTTTAACTATTAGCTTTTATAGATTGTAAGGTCTTATGGTATTGCACTATAATAGGCAAAATAAGGACAACCAAAGTGAATCCTTCTAAAAAGAAATAGAAAGGATTAGGTGGTAGGGCAAGCATGTGAGATAATATGTCGCTACTTTATTGTATTAAAATATGTGGGATGGATGGGCCAAGATGATGATCTCAGATCCATTTGAGATAGAAATTTAGAAAGAAATGTTCTGGGCTTTGCACTTCTATTAAAGCCAAATAAATAATGCCTTAGATTCATACAATATGCACTTTCCCCTGCATATCCTTATACATTTGGACCAGCTCTTTAAAATGTTTATATCTTGACTGTTCCAGCATATTTTTCTCCCATAACTGTCTGTTTAGCAGTAAGAGTCATTGTTTTGAAACCTATTAAGATCTTGCTTCCCTCTGTTAATGCCTTCCTCATACATTTCAAACAAAATTCTGTATATAGGAAGTATCCTTTGAGGCTCCACAGTTATATCCACAAGCTCTGCATTGGCCGGTTAGACTGACTGACTGGGGAGGGGCAATCCCTAGACAATACAGTATAGTCACTACTTAGATAGTATACTAGGGTTCTTGCAAACTTGACACAAGCTAGAGTCATCTGAAAAGAGGGAATCTCCATTGAGATTTCCTCCATCAGATTGCCTGTAGGTAAATCTATGGGGCAATTACTTGGTTGATGATAGATGTGGGAGAGACCCAGTCTACTGTGGTTATTTCTACCCCTGTGCAAGGGGCCCTGGGTTGTATAAAAGAGCGAGCTGAGCAAACCATAGGAACATCCAGTAAGCAGTGTTCCTCCATGGCCTCTGCTTTAGTTCTGCTTTGATTACTGCCGTGACTTCCTTTCTTGACTTCCCCCATGATGAACTGAAATTGGAACATTGAAGCCAAGTGAACCCTTTTCTTTGGTCATGGTGTTTATTAAAGCAATAGAAAACAAACTACTGGATGGGTGGTGGTGGTGCACACCTTTAATCCCAGGCTGGTCTCTGTGAGTTCAAGGTCAACCTGGTCTACAGAGTGAGTTCCTTTACAGGCTCTAAAGCTACACAGAGAAACCCTGTCTCGAGGGAAAAAAAAAAAGAGGGAGAGAGGGAGGGAGGGAGGGAAGGAAGGAAG
Source organism: Microtus pennsylvanicus (assembly GCF_037038515.1). Taxonomy (NCBI): domain Eukaryota; kingdom Metazoa; phylum Chordata; class Mammalia; order Rodentia; family Cricetidae; genus Microtus; species Microtus pennsylvanicus. Next base: position 34,516,141 of record NC_134595.1, on the reverse strand, counting down.
GAAGGAAGGAAGGAAGGAAGGAAGGAAGGAAGGAAGGAAGGAATGAATTGGTATTGCTGTGAAGTACCTGACCATGTTGTTTTGGAGAGGACTGTTACGTAATTGAAGTTTTGGTGTGAGGAGCCATTGAATGCTTAGAACTTAATAGGTTGTTCTGTGAATGCTTGAAAGATTTTTTTTTCCTCTTTCCCATTGATCTATTTGTTTTTTCTTATGAAGTACTACCTTTATTACTACTAAGACTTATGTCTTCAAATCAGATAATATAGGATGTTTTTATCCTAGTGCTGGGGGTCCTTGTAAATTCCACACAAACACTATACCACTGAGATACATCTCAGGCCCCCCGCCCCCCAGTTTGATTCTCTTTTTCATTGTGGCTATTGTAGATCTGTTGCATTGCTGTGGGGATTTTGACTGGGATTGTGTTGACTCTCTTCACTGAACTCCATAATACTGAACCTGTAACCCTGGCAATATTTAGCCCATAATCGATGAACATGGTACTTTTTGTCACTTACTTACATTATTTTTACTTTTTCTCAGTGGCATGTTATAGATACTATGAAAGTGTTCTTTGCATTTTTCTTAAATTTTTCATATTTTTTAAATTTTTTTTTATGTGCATTGGTGTGTTTTGTTTTGTTTTACCATAGGTGTCAGGTCCCCTGAAACTGGAGTTACAGACAGGTTTGAGTCACTATGTGTGTACTGGGAATTGAACATGGGTCCTCTGGAAGAGCAGTCAGTGCTCTTAATCCATGAGCCATCTCTCCAGCCCCAAGTCTTTCTATTCTTAAGTGTATTTTATAGTTTTTGATGCTATTATGGAGTATTTTAAATTTTACTTCCAGTTTTTTGTTGCTACTGTATGGAAATACTCATTTTTATGTATTAACTTTGAATTCTGTAATCTTGCTAAATCACTTTTTAGTTTTAGAAAAATTTAAAATCAGAACCTTCTATAGAATTCTCTACATAGGAATTATGCATCTGCCAATAGAGACCATTTTACTTCTCCCTTTCACTCTTCTACCCGCCCCTTTTTTTCTACACTGGCTAGAATTCCAGTTGCATTTAGAATAGCAGTAATGAAAGTAAATATCCTTTGTTCCTGATGTTAGGGGAATAGCATTTAGTTTCATTTGCTGCCCCACTCATATTTACACCTGTTTATTAAAAAAAAATTAACTTTATTTAATTTTATGTATATAATATTCTGTGTACATGTATCCCTGCAGGCCAGAAGAGGGCACCAGACCTCATTACAGATGGTTGTGAGCCACCATGTGGTTGCTGGGAATTGAACTCAACCTATAGTAGAACAGCCAGTGCTCTTAACTGCACAGCCATCTCTCCAGCCCTTGAAATGTCTTCTTTTTGTGGGGAGGGTGTTTTCAGGACAGGTTTCTTTGTAACCTTGGCTGTCCTGGAACTTGCTCTGTAAACCAGGCTTGTGTCAAACTCAAAGAAACTCCCTTTCTTTTTAAAGAAAGAGTCTCACTGTATAACCGTAGCTAATCTACAACACATTATGCAGACCAGGTCGACCTCTGGCTAGTTTACAGCGCATTGTGTAGACCAGGCTGGCCTCTAGCTAGTCTACAACGCATTGTGTAGACCAGGCTGGCCTCAGATTCATAGAGTTCCACCTGTCTCTGCTTCCTTAATGCTGGAATTAAAGGCATGTACCACCATACCTATAAAATGTCCATTACTTGAAATAAATTTTCTCATATTGTATAGAATTTTACTTTAGTCACTTTCTGTGATTTATTTTTAAAACTAGCCTTCTAAAACTTTTACAGAGGTGGCTTGTTAAAGGTCATTTTTCCAATTTCAGTGTTCCCTAAAACTTCTCCTGTGTTAATGTTTCCTCTGCCCACTGTTCTCTCTCCAACATTGTGATTGACCCAGATTACATGTTGGCTGTTTAGTTTAAAGTTGTGGGGTCCCAGATAGTTTACACTTTTAGCTATGGGTGGTTCATCTTCACCTGACTATTTTGGGAATGGACAAGATACTTTTTTTGTCCCCGTTTTTGTTGTGTTTATTATTCACAAAGTTTGCTAACCTGGATTCATTTTCTGTTTGTTTTAAAGAGTTTATTTAGGGGAGATTCAGTATCTGTTTTCTCCATCTTAGCGGTACAAGAATCTTAATTCTTAATGAATAATACCCACAAAGTGAATATATTTTCTTGTAAAATGTTTTGGACATAGTTCAAATCTACAATATAACTAAATTGCCTGCACCTTCTATTTTAAGAGATTTATTGAAATGCTGATTGTTGGCTTTCTTCATTTTAGTGACTCTATGGAAACAGAGGAGAAGACAGGCAGTGCAGTGGTAGGAAAGACACCGGATACGGTGAGTGGACTGCTCAAAGTATTCTTGAAGGGCCTTTTCTTCTTTTTTGAGAGGGAGGAAGGAGGAGCGGGGTGACAGCAGAGCGGACTGTCAATGTGTTGTCCTGGCTGAAACTGACTGTAATAGATCAGACTAGAGCGCTGCCTGACAAGTGTTGGGGTTAATGGTGTTCATTACCATGACCAGCATATTTTTTAAAATACATGATATATATTTGAGTTATTGAAAGCTTTTTGTGTTTTCTATAAAAAGTAGTTTTAAAAATTCATCTAGAGGACCCAGGTTCAATTCCAACACCTACATTGTGGTTTACAACTGTACATAATTCTAGTTCTAGAGACCCTATGCCCGTTTCTAGTCTTCATAGGCAGGCACCTGGCATTCGAGTGATGCACAGCCAATCCATGAAGGCAAATACCCATACACATGAAATAAAAATAAATGGGGCTGGGGAGATAACTACATGGTGGTTCACAACCATATATATTAAGATCTGGTGCCCTCTTCTGGCCTGCAGGCAGAACATTGTATAGATAATAAAGAAGTAAATCTTTAGAAAAAATAAATAAAAGTAAGCAAGTCTTTAAAAATAAATAAAAGTACCGGGCAGTGGTGGTACACGCCTTTAATCCCAGCACTTGGGAGGTTGAGGCAGGCAGATCTCTGAGTTCAAGGCCAGCCTGGTCTACAGGTCCAGGACAGTTAGGGCGGCACAGAGAAACCCTGTCTCAAAAATATGGATGGATGGATGGATGGATGGATGGATGGATGGTAGATAGACAGACAAACAGACAGAAGCTACCATGAGGGTCTGGCCTGGGAGGTAGCCTAGCAGTTAGAAGTGCATGCTGCTCTTTCAGAGGGCCTTAGTTGAGTTCCCAGCACCCATGTTGGGAGGCTCACAGCCACCTGTAGCTCCCATCTCTGATTCTTCTGACTTCTGAGGCCACCTACACACACATAGCATAATTCACACAGACACAGACATATACAAATAACTAAAAATTATAAATCCTGGTTTAAAAAACTACCTTGATAAATTGCATTCTTCTTTTGAATTTGTAGTCTACCTATCTAAGTGGAATGTGATTAAAAAAGGAAATTGTGTTTCTTCCAAACATTGATAGTTGAATTTTCTAGATCTTATTAAAATATGAGGGAAGAAGGGCATGGGAGGGTATGAGTTATATGAGTCCTGTGTGTGTGTGTGTGTGTGTGTGTGTGTGTGTGTGTGTGTGTGTGTGTGTGTGTAATTGCTTTCTGGTTTAAGGCTGATGAAATAAGATTGGCTTAGTGAATTTCACTAATATTTGGATTTTCGTTCTTTTTTGTTTTTGTAGAGTCCAGAGCCCAAGGACCAGACACTGAAAATGATTAAAATTTTAAGTGGTGAAATGGCTATTGAATTACACCTGCAGTTTCTCATACGAAATAACAACACAGACCTCATGATCCTGAAAAACACAAAGGTAGACATTGTCCATAATGGAACATTCTTTAATACCTTGTTGAAGCCTTTGTTTTATTTTCTATAATCAAGAAAATATTAACTTTTTGTAAAAATAACAATGAATGTGGCTAAACTCAAAAAAAGCTACGGAACATGTGTGAATGTGTCCCTGGATTCGCTCCCCGCACCAGAAAAGACCAGTGAGTGGGGAAAGCGCTCACTTTCTGGAGGGAAGGGAATGAACAAAGAATGAGTTCCTGTTTTGTGCTAGTCTCTTGTTGGGAGGTGTGGTGAGTTTTTTTGTTTCATTCTTAAAACATTTTTATCTTTTTGTATTCACATAACAGTTGGCCAAAAAAAAAAAAAAAACAGTGACTATGATAGCATGATCAAGACTTTGCTGTTGCATTATTGAGATACTGATCCTAACAGATTTTAATTTTTGAATAGGTGTGATTGCTATTTCGTTCAGAAGTTTTCTAAAGGGCTTGAGTGATAGCTCAGTTGGTAAATGTTTAGTTGTTTTTCAAAACAAGACATGAGGTCAGTACCAGGAACCCACAAAAAAATGGCAGGTGTGATGGGGAGTCAGGTGAATTGGTTGAACTCCAGAGAAACCCTGACTCAGAAAGCAAGGTGGTTAGCTCCTGAGGAATGACGCCTGAGCTGACACGTGCTCCCTCATGAACACTCACATACGTGCACACATGGTGTTCTCAAGGCAAGTAGCTCATCTGTTATTGTTCTGCCCACTGCTCTCTTTACAGTGTACTAAATAAACTTTTCTTTCTTGGGAGTAAAAAGTTTTCATATTAAATGATAAATAGCATTAAAAAAAATCTTTTTTCTTACTTAGTATCCCTTCCCAGAGACATTTGTTCTTTTCTTACAGCCATGTACTGTTCAGTAGCTAAACAGTGTTTTATTTAATCATCTGTAAGGTGCCTTTTGAAACCTTAAGTTCATGTTTACAAATGACAAAAAGATACAGACTCGCATAATTTGTAAATAGGTTAGGGCTTAGGAGGTAGTTCAGGAGTAGTGTGATTGTCTGAAGTGTAAAAAGCCTTGGGCTCTATCCCCAGCGCTATAACTACATTTCTACATTGATGTATTTATAATTTATAATTGATGTATTTATAATTTGGTGACTGCCAGAAGTGTAGGCCAGAAGAGTTATAGCATTGCTACTTAAGTTAGCCCAGTACCTTGGACCCCTTAGGCAAGATGCTAAAGAGAAACAGAAATTTCTGAGTAGTTAACTGAATAGTTAAGCTATTCAGGAGAAGAGTAGGAAATCTGTAATTCACACTTTAAATCTGTGATTAAAAAAAATATGATTAAGCCAGGTGTTGTAATACAGACTTAGAATTAATAGACTTAAGAGGAGAAAGCAGAAATCTCAGGATTTCAAGCAAGTTCGGGCCTGCTTGGACTATTTGAAACCCTGTCCCATAAAACAAACAAAATATGATCATGACCTTAAGTTCATAATAATACCACAAATAATACTATTTGATTGTCTTGTTTTTCCAGGCTAGCTATGTAATCCTTTTCTAAAGAAATATCCCCAGATTAATTATTTTTGTTTTTGTTTTTTTTATGAGACAGGGTTTCTCTGTAGCTTTGGAGCCTGTCCTGGAACTTGCTCTGTGGACCAGGCTGAGCTTGAACTCACAAGAGATCTGCCTGTCTCCGCCTCCCGAATGCTGGGATTAAAGGCATGTGCCACCACTGCCCAGCTCCCAGAATCATATTTTAAATCTCATTTCAATTGTTTTCCAATTTTGCTGCAAAATACGGCTTCTGAATGTGTGTGAGCTTATGTATGTATAAATACTTTGCCAGTGATAAAGAAGTGTGTACTTGTTTTTGTAGGATGCAGTACGAAATTCTGTATGTCATACAGCAACTGTAATAGCAAACTCATTCATGCACTGTGGTACTACCAGTGACCAGTTTCTTAGGTAAATATGCCTGGAGAATTCCATTGTGGTGGATTTTTTTTTTTGAAATAAGTTATCTGTATTCCTGTGTCTGGGGGTAGAGTAGGTATGTACAGTTGTGTTTGGAAGCCAGAGGAGGGTGTCAAATCCCCTGGAGCTGAAGTTACAGGAGGTTGTGAGCCATTGACTTGGGTGCTGGGAACTGAACTTGGGTTCTCTTGAAAGAATAGTACATGTTCTAAACCACTAAGATGTCTCTCCAGCCCACCAAGTGGTTTGTAACTGAGATTACAATGATAGTACTTCTTACTATACTTTGAGTAGTCTTGAATTTTAAGTATGTTTGTTTGTTACATATATTGTTTTACATTTACTCATTTAAAAATAAAATTAATTTTATTAGTTGCTATGGTAACTTGAAGGAAAAATTCATTTAAATTATATTTATAGATATATGATTTTCCTTTTCAAAGTAGAATTATATATCATCCATTTTAAGAATCTTCAGAGCTGGGCATTGATGGTGCATGCCTTTAGTCACAGCACTGGGGAGGTAGAGGCAGGAGAATCTCTGTGAGTTCCAGGACAACCAGGGCTATGCAGAGAAGCCTCTCTCAAAAAACAAGCAAGCAAAAAAACTTCAAAATATTAACACATACGTGTAATAACAGCATTTGGGAGGCTGAGGCAGGAGGATCACTGGTTGAAGACCAGTGTGGGCTACAATGCTAGACTCTTTCTCAGAAAGGGAACCGCTTACGTAGGACAGTCAGTATTAATAATTAATGCTCTGCTTGCTTTGTTCTGTACAGAGATAACTTGGAATGGTTGGCCAGAGCCACTAACTGGGCCAAATTCACTGCGACTGCCAGCTTGGGTGTAATACATAAGGTAATATATTTTATTCATTGTGACTAGCTATCAGAGAAGAAGCCATTTTTCTGGGACTAAGAAGCGTAAATTTATTGTAATTCATCAACAGGTATATGTTGTCAGCTTAGCTCAATCCTCAGACAGGGAAAGATACAGTAAAGAAGGCACTAAAATAAGTGTATTCCAACAGAAATCCTTTTCCTCTGATGACTAAGCCATTTTGCAACGGTTTGTCTTGGTTTAGCTTAGTTTCTGTTGCTGAGACTGTGGCCACTGCAACTGTTCTAAAGAAAACATTTGATGGGATGACTTCCGGTTTAGTTCATTATCATCATGGTGGGACATGGTGCCTGAGAAGTCCACAGGCAACAGGCAGTGGACTGAACTATGTGTAGGAAACCTCAGAGCACACCTCCACAGTGACACACTTGCTCCAACAAGGCCACACCTCCTAATAGTGCCACTCCCTATGAGTTATGGGGGGCCAGTTACATTCAAACTACCACACAGTTCAATTGAAATGTTGTATAGTCTAAATTAATTTGAAGAAACATTGTAAAACAAAGTAAAAAGTAGATCTAGCCACCATGTTTTGTAATCAGGGTGTACCTAGTTCTCTTAAAGACTCATATTTGAATAATGGAGTTGTTTGGATGACAGCATATTCTGTTACCAGCATCAGCAAAGGGACATTCTGTGGAGATGATGGTGCATCTGTGTTCCTCTACCTTTTTCTTATCTCTTTGTGACAGGGCCATGAGAAGGAAGCATTACAGTTGATGGCAACATACCTTCCTAAGGATACTTCTCCAGGATCAGCCTATCAGGAAGGTGGAGGTCTCTATGCTTTGGGTCTCATTCATGCCAATCATGGTGGAGACATAATTGACTATCTCCTTAATCAGCTCAAGAATGCCAGCAATGATGTAAGTATTAGAATGAAAAACCAAATTTCTATTATTTGAGAATCTAGGACAGTGGTTCTCAACCTGTGTATGTTGCAACCCCTTTGGGGAATCAAACCACCCATTCACAGGGGTCATATATCAGATATTCGGTATACCAGATATTTACATTACAATTCATAATAGCAGCAAAATTGCAGTTATGAAGTAGCAATGAAATAATTTTGTGCTTAGGGGTCCTCACAACATGAGGAACTGTGTTAATGGGTCACAGCATTAGGAAGGTTGAGAACCACTAATCAGATTATTATATTTGTTTAATATTTCAGTGGATAGTGTAGTTGTTTTTTTCTTTTCTTTTTTTACTCTTTGGGGGCCCACTGCCCAGCTCCCAAATAATCACATAGAGATTTATACTTACTTATAAATGCTCAGCCTTGTCTTGACTTATTTCTAGCCAGCTTTTCTTAAATTTAGTTAATCCTGTTTACCTTTTGCCTCTGGGCTTTCACCCTTTTCTATTTTTATATACCTTTTCTTTCCTTTTTGTGTAATATATTACTCTTTTGGCTCTTTGAGGGGGCCCACCACCCACCTCCCAAATAAATCACACACACCAGTAGCTTATTATTACTCAAGAATGCCCAGCCTTAGTTTGGCTTGTTTCTAACCAGCTTTCCTTAACTTAAATTATCCTATCTACTTTTGCTCTGGGCTTTTTCTCTTTCTTAGTTCTGTATGTTTTTCTTTCATTCTTACTCCGTGGCTGGCTGGGTGGCTGGCCCCTGACATCCTCCTCTCCTTGTTCTCTCATTGCCTCTTCCTTGGCTCTCCTTCTTCTATTTATACTCTCTGCCTTCCAGTCCCACCTATTCTTTCTTATTCTGTGCCTGACTGGGTGGCTGCTCCTCTCCTTTTTTTCTTGCTTCTCAGTCTTCTCTTCCTCATTTCTCCTCCTATTTATTCTCTTTGCCTGCCAGCCCCTCCTATCCTTTCTCCTACCTAGCTATTTATCATCAGTTTGTGGTTTTGGGTTTTTTTTTTTTTTGGTTTGGTTTGTTTGTTTTTTGGTTTTTTGTTTTGTTTTGTTTTGGGTTTTTTTTTTGGTTTTTTGAGACGTAGTTTCTCTGTAGCTTTGGAGCCTGTCCTGGAACTGGCTCTTGTAGACCAGGCTGACCTTGAACTCACAGAGATCTGCCTGCCTCTGCCTCCCAAGTGCTGGGATTAAAGGCCTGGCCCTTACCACCAGTTCTTTAGTAAACCAATCAGGTGTTTAGGTAGGCAAAGTTAACACAGCTTCACAGAGTTAAACAAATGCAACATAAAAGAATGAAACACATTTTAGCATCGTTAAACAAATATTAAACAGCATTAACAAAAACGAATGTAACACATCTTAAAATAATATTTCACAGCAGGAAATATTTCTTAGGATTTGATAATACCAAAAACAGTACTTTCCGTAGTAATTTGGTGAGGGGAGGTTATGTTAATACTGCTTTTTTTGTGGGGCGGGGGGTTCAGTTTTCTTGTGATAGGGTCTTGCTGTTTAGCCCAGATAGCCTTCCAACTCAGACATTCTCCTTCCTCAGCTTCCTGAGTGCCAGAATTACAGAGATGAGTCATCACATTCGCTTTTTTCCCTTTCTTCTTTTTTTAAGAGCTAAGTTTCTTTTCTTTTTAGGGAAGTTAAAATTGTGTTTTTATGTCCTTTAAGAACAGATGACATAAGCAAGACATACACAGTTCTAAGTATCCCGAAAATACACCATTGTCTCACTTACGGCTCTTGGAATGTTATTACTGTATTGATCCTACTTCTCACCTGGTTTAACCATGTCATTTTAAAGGAAATGCAGGGCTTCCAAAGTAGCATATACTCTGAGAAGTCAGAATTATTGCTTATTTTAATCATAAATAAGTTTTTTCAATGTTATTTATTTTTGAAAAAAAAATTAAGTAGTCCTGTTATTTTAAGTGACTCTGAAATGAGATGTTAGACTTTAGTTTTCAGGTTCAAGTGACTTTTTAGAAAGTTATTAGGATAATGGTTAAATGAACCAGAACACCTCAGCCTCAAATGTCTGTGGAAAAAAATGAACCAAGAACATGGCGTGTCTTGATTAACACTCCATGTATGTATGCACATCTTTACCTTACTTTCAGGTAGTTTATGGATAGACAGACACACACACACACAAAACACTAGTAATAGAGGCCTCTTCTGAATGAAGCAAGGAGTTCATAATCAGAAGTATCTTACGTAATTAATGAGAATATTGGTGAACCAGCTTTTTACTAAAAGCTGAGTAACTCTGGGTGACGCATTACATATAAATAGGAACTAATGGCGTTATGTCTTCAGGGACCTGTTGTCAGGATGAATAAACTTGAAACATTTTTGTCCTTGAATTTCTCTAGTTGAAAACATTAAAATTCTAGAGGTGGAATGCCCTATTGCCCTGGCTTCAGCAGCACAGTTAGGACAGGGTGTGATTTACCAAGGTCAGCCAGTGGAAAAGGAGTATTCCCAAAGAGTGCTGGAGTTCTGCCGCCAGTGAGCACAAACTGTATATTGCAATAAACAACCTGCAAAGCCTTTTTCAGATGAAGATGAGCTTTGTGCTCTTCCCTATCTCCCTGCTTGACAAATGTATTCAGTAGGTGCTTTCTCCTCAGTCCTTAGCATCTCCTGTACTGCCTCCTTCTCCAGAGGCCACAAACGTAATCAGATTTCACCTGCCTGCCTCCCGTTCTTTCACTGGTACTTGCCTCTAGTATTGTCTTTCTCATGTAAATTTATGGAGGTACTCTTATTTCTTTCTCTCATGCACTTCTCCAGTCACTGTGTGTACCAGCAGACATCATAACTAAAATTGCTGACGTTACCATGGAACTCCTGATTCTCTGATCTTTTTTACTGAGCCATCCTCTGTATGTTTCTCGTCAAAATATTTTTTGACAATTGAGAAGTAGAAGGATCAAACAATTCAAGATCATCCTTAGCTCCACAGTGAGTTTGAAACTAGCCTAGGTTATCACGCATGTGTACTTTAGAATTTAAGTTTGGATTTTAAGTACTGTGTTCTGAATTATTGGAACCAATGCTTTTTGCCCTAGATTGTTAGACATGGAGGCAGCCTGGGCCTTGGTTTGGCTGCAATGGGAACTGCTCGTCAAGATGTGTATGATTTGCTGAAAACAAACCTTTATCAGGATGATGCTGTGACAGGTAAACATTTGTTACTGATACAACAATCTTCATGATTAATAAAATTGTGGTTTTGTTTTTTGGGATTTTTTTTTTGTCTTTTATAGTCTTCTTTTAAAAACTGAAGATGAAGAAATTCTAGGTTTTGGGTTTTTTTGGTTTTTTGGGTTTTGTTGTTGTTGTTTTTTGTTTTGCAGTTGGCATTGCATTGGACAGGATGGAGAAGGCTAGTGTCCTAAAAATTTAGTGGGTTTCTCTTGCTGGGTGCAGATTTTGCTCGGTTAAGCGGGTTTATCTTAATACTTTTTTTCTAACATAGACTTTCTAAAGAGGTGTATGCAGAGTGCTCTGACAGAAGTAACTTGTGCAAATAGGAAGTTTTTAAAGAGAGCTGTTTGTGTCCTGAGAATATTCTATGGTGTTTGGTGATAATGTTTTAAAGCAAACAAACAAAAAAAGTTGCCATAATATCTCTTGACTTTATTACAAGATTTGATGCTGCATTTAAAAAGAAAAATAGCCATAAAAAGATGGCTCCCTTTTTTTAAAATTGCTGTTGGAGAAAGATGGCTCAGCAGTTAAGAGCTCATATTGATCTTACAGAGGTCCAGAGTTCAGCACCTACATCAGACAGCTCACAACTGCCTGTAATACCAGCTTTGGGGGATACAACACCCTCTGACCTTCTCAGACATATGCATATATGTACAAACACACATACATACAAATAAATAGATAATAATAAAAAGTTGGGTTTTTTTTTTTAAGGTGGCAAGGGCTGGGGCATAACTCGGTAGTTAAAAGCACTTGTCGCTCTTACAGAAGGCCTAGATTTAGTTCCCAGTACCCACATGGTGTCTTAGAACTGCTCATAACTCCAATTCTAGGAATTTTAATACTATCTTTTTACCTCTGCAGGCACCAGGCAGTATGTGGTTGTACATACATACATCCAGACAGAACACGCATAAATTAAACCTCGGGTTATTTTTAGTTCCTATCAGGAGGTTAGGCTAATGGTTGTTTTGATAATTGGTGCAAATAGGTGCTACTTCCAATTGGATATGTTTTTTTGGCTCTATAAACATTACTGTTGCTTGTTATTTTACTTCTTACTCCAGGGGAGGCAGCTGGCCTGGCCTTAGGATTGGTTATGTTAGGTTCTAAAAATGCCCAGGCTATTGAGGATATGGTTGGCTATGCACAAGAAACTCAGCATGAGAAGATTCTTCGTGGTCTAGCAGTTGGCATTGCATTAGTGATGTATGGAAGGATGGAAGAGGCTGATGCTCTCATTGAATCTCTGTGTCGTGATAAGGTGAGATCCTATTTGTTTTCTCCCCTACGTTCTCATTCTATAACCTTTTTGTATGCTTTAATAGTCCTCCCCACATCCCAAGACAGGTTTTTTGTTTTGTTTTTTGAGAGAGGTTTTCTCTGTGTAACAGACATGGCTGGCCTGGAACTCACTTTGTAGACCATGCTGGCCTTGAACCTGTCTCTGTTTCCCTGTTGCTGGGATTAAAGGCATGCATTGGTAGGAGACAGGGTTTCTTTGTATAGCCCTGGCTGTCTTGAAACTAGCTCTGTAGACTCAAAGATCCACCTGTCTCTGTTTCCTGTGTACTGGGATTAAAGACATGCACTTCCACTGCCTGGCTTAATAGTCCTTTAATAAGGTATAATGTTTATTATCCTTTCATCAGAAAACTGGCATTCTCTATACTTACTTGAGTAAAGATTTTCTGATATCTTATTTATATGTTGGTATTATGTGCAGAAGGTAGCAAGAGTTACACTCTTCTCTGTAATGCAATCAATACATTATTGTTTATTGGCTAGTTTACTAATTAATTTGATAATCTATTGGATTCCACATTTCTTCCATGTAGAACTCCATGCTCAAGAATAAGGAAAAAGCAAATTAGAATATGGTGATGGTACATGCCTTTAATTCTAACACTAGGGAGGCAAATTTGGTCTACAGAGTGAGATACAGGACAACCAGAGCTATACAGAGACACCCTGTCCTGAAAAAAGACAAAACAAAAACAAAAAATACACCAATTCTTCTTTTAATGAGGGTTTGTTTTCCCCATTCACTTTGCAAACTACTAATCACAAATGAATAGTTTTAAGTTTCATGGTTCGTATATTAAACTAGTCTGCCTGGGGTCTGTGCTACTAAATCTGAGGTGTTTGTTTTCAGAGGGGGATTCGCTGCATTGCCCAGGTTGTCCTGCAACAGCTGGACACAGACCTACCACCATCTGAGCCTCCCAGATAGTTGGGACTACAGGCTTGCTTCACAGTGCCCACCAATAGCCACTCTTGGAAGTAAGTTGAGGATTAATTGGAATTATTCTTTTTCAGGACCCAATTCTTCGAAGGTCTGGAATGTATACTGTAGCCATGGCTTATTGTGGCTCTGGTAACAACAAAGCTATTCGACGCTTGCTGCATGTTGCTGTAAGTACGCTGATATTTTTTAGGGGTAAAGTGGAAGGGCAAGTTTGCAGGTGGACAGTAGAGGTGTAGGCTGTCGATACTATATTATCATGTAAATGATCATCAGTGGTCTCAAGCTTAGATTCTCATTTATTGGACACAGTAATCCATAATTCAGTAGATTTTCAGAAATAAAATAGAATAGTACTATGTCAGCATGAATCGTCCTCAAAAACAGTCAAATATATTTTCTGAAAATCTACCCCAAGGAGCATTCTCATTTGTAAGAGACAAAATCATAAGAATGTGTAGTTATCCTAAAGTAGGCTGATTTAAAGACTGTCAAGAAACCATTTTTTCTAGCCAGTGCAATTAGCTTTAGGTACCACTCACTGGGAACATGCTCTGTTTCAAGAGATCTCCTGCACAGTATATCTGATACCTATGCTTGCCAACAACCTTTTCCACAGTCTTCTCAATCTAGACTATAGTTCATTAAGAATAATGTTTCCAGCCGGGCGGTGGTGGTGCACGCCTTTAATCCCAGCACTCGGGAGGCAGAGGCAGGCGGATCTCTGTGAGTTCGAGGCCAGCCTGGTCTACAAGAGCTAGTTCCAGGACAGGCACCAAAGCTACAGAGAAACCCTGTCTCAAAAAAAAAAAAAAAAAAAAAAAGAATAATGTTTCCAGCTCAAATAGCTTTCATTCCACGTTTAACTTGGTGGATTTCTGCCATCTTGACAATGGGGAAAGGGAGAACAGTATCACTTCCAATACAGAGAGGGTGTTTATCTCTACTAAGATATACTCTTGTCCTACTTTATTAGCATCTGTGCTTGATCATTATCTTTTTGTTTGGTGGTGGTTGTTGTTGTTGCTATTGTTGTTTGAGACAGGGTTTCATTGTGTAGCCCTGGCTGGCCTGGAACTCACTTTATAGACCAGGCTGGTCTCAAATTCAGAGATCCACCTGTGTCTGCCTCCTGCATGCTGGGGTTTAGACATATGCCACCACCATTTGGCAAACCTTTGTCCTACTTAAGTTCTATTGCTGTGAAGAGACACCGTGACCACAGCAACTCGAAAACATGTAGGGCTTGTTAGAGTTCCATTGTCATCATGGTGGCATATAAGCAGACATATGTTAGAGAAGTAGTTGAGAGTCCTGTTCTGTGGGCAGCAAGAAAAGAGTGTGACACTGGTTCTGGCTTGGGCTTCTGAAACCCCAAAGCCCACCTCCAGTGACATACTTCCTCCAACAAGACCATACTTCCCAATAGTGCCACTCCCTATGAGCCCTATGGGGGCCATTTTCATTCAAACCACAATAGTCAGCACAGTGTGTGTTATATCGTAAACATTTGTATTTTGGTGAATCTTTGTTGTAAGAAGGACTGCTTGTTCGTTTCCCGGCCACCCAGACTCCCGTAATAATCACACAGAAACTGTATTATTTAAATCACTGATTGGCCCATTAGCTCTAGCTTCTTATTGGCTAACACTTACATCTTAATTTAACCCATTTCTAGTAATCTGTGTATTGCCATGTGGCAGTATCTTACCGGGTAAAGTTCCATCTGGCTCTGGTGGGACTACATGACCTCTCTCTTACTCTGCCTCCTTTCTCCCAACATTCAGTTTAGTTTTCCCCCCACCTACTGTAGTTCTGCCTTATCATGGGCTCAAGACAGTTTCTTTATTAACCAATGATATTCACAGCATACAGAGAAGAATCCCACATCAGGTCTTGGGGCATATCATTTGGAAACATCAAAGGAATGCTTGAGTGTTCTTATGCCCACAAAAGCTACAATGCAACTGAATTAGTCTTAAGTGGTTCTAAACCATAACCTCACCAGGCCACAAAGGCATCTAACTAGGAAGCCTCAACGTGGAATTCTTTGATTTAGTTTTTCAAATTAAGAAAAGAGGGTTTTTTATTTTATTTTATTTTTTGAGAGATACTGGTTAGCCTTGAACATCATAAGAAGATAATTTTGATCTCAAACTCACAGAGATTTTTTTAATTTATTTACTGTATATATTTGAGGTATACTGTATATATTTGTTTTTATATACTTAGTAAAGAAAAAACTTATCAAAAATATTATTAAGGCCTAATTTACATTTGAGTGATGATGTTTATCTCAGTGTATTAATGGAGTGTGTATTATAATGTGTGTTACAATCATCTTAAATTTTCCCCCTAGGTAAGTGATGTTAATGATGATGTCAGGAGAGCAGCAGTAGAATCGCTTGGCTTCATTTTATTCAGGTAATAATTTTTAGCTTCAGATTCTGTTTGTATTCTATTTTTTACATAAAAGTTTAAATACCTGAATATATTGAAGTTCAGAGGAATGCCAGTAAGATTGCCTCTGTGTGTCTGAAAAAAAAAACATTGTGAATTTGAGAATTAAAATGACATTTTTCTGTTCAGTTTTCTGTAATATCTGCTTTTTTAATTTTTTTGTCTCTTATTATGGCTCATACATGTTCTAAATCCCAGTTTCAGCAGCAGGTGTCGCCTGTGAGCCATCTTTTGTTTGTAAACTCCTTTTACACCATGATAGTCCAGGTGGCGCTAGTGAGTCAAATGATGTATGTGCATGTTCTGTGTTACCCAGCCTGGTCCTGAACTTGGGCTCAAGAGGTTTTCCTGCCTCTGCTTCGTAAGTAGCAGAGGTTACAGGTGTATACCCTCTGTGTGGCTTAAAGGACCTTGATGAGTTGTCTTCCAGAATACCTTCTTGAAGAGGTAGGGGCTAGGAAGTGTTGAGTATCTTGCTTAAAACATTTTTATAGATGAAGAAAATTGAATGTGGTCAATTAGTTTAGGGAACAGGAGTTTAAAAGTAAGTTCTTTAAATTTTACTTCAATGCATTTTTTCCAAATATGAATTTTTAAAGATGAAAATAACTTAGAAATCAATAAATACTCTTTTACTTAGTTGTATATGTGTGTCTGTGGGCATGTGTGTGCCACCATGCACTTGTGAAAGTGAGAGGAAAAATGTGAGAGTCAATTCTCTTGTACCACATGGGTCCCAGAGATCAAACTACAGTCATCAGGCTTGGCAGCAAAGTGCCTTTCCCTACTAAGCCATCTTGTTGGCCTATATTAAATACATATTTTTTTTATACTGAGACTATTAAATTTCACAAAGTTTGCATTGTGGAGCTACATGATGAGCCTTAGATTCCAAATAGTCTCATGGTAAATCTAGCTTTCTCTCCCCCTTTGCTTTTGTCAGAGCTCTGTCTTCCTTGAAGAGGTTCTAATAGAATATTGTTCTCAGTTTCCTGGTTGCGTTTAATATTTGAGAAGTTTCTGTCTTGTTGTCTAAAATTCTTATGTTTCCTCATGTGACACCATTTACTTTCAAGTATTGTACTCTAGTTTTTTGGTTTTTTGTTCTTTTTTTAACTATGTGTTTTACCTGCATGTATGTATGTGCATCACATGTGTGCAGAAACCACAGAGGTCAGTACCGGGTATCAGATCTACTTAGAGTTGTGAGCCACTGATGTGGGTTCTGGGAGTGGATCCTAAGACCTTCTTCTGCAGAAGCAACACATGTTCTTAACTGCTGAGCCATCTCTCCAGAGCTCACTCTTTTGTCTTTCCCTTTCCTCTGATAGTCAGGGTTTGGTTTTTGAGCCAGGTTCTTGTTCCACTCACTATGACTGTGTAGCCCAGGCTGGCTTCCTAATCATCCTGCCTCAGCCTTCCAAGTGCTAGGATTACAGGTGTGTACCGTCATCTCTGATCTCTTAAAATAACCTTTCAGTCGTTTAGCTTAGACCATGTCTAAAGGATTTATTTCATCTTGATTTATAAAAACAAAAACAAACTCTTCAGATATGCTAATTGGAAAACATTTATTCTTTCTCAGTTGAAATGAAATTATCTTTGTGTATAATTCTCATCTGTATTATTCCCTTTCTTCACAAGATAGACCATGCATTTATACTATTTTCAGTCTTTCTCCAGATTTGGAAACTTATTCGCTTATAATGATTATGATGATCAGTGGCAAAGTAGGACTGGGGGTTGATCTCAGTGGTAGGGCAATATTCTGTCATCTGCAAGACCCTGAGTTTGGTCCCTAGCGCTGCATCAAAAGACAAAATCCAAAACCAAAGAAACAAAATAGAGGTTTTAAAAAGTTGATAGACATCATGGTTGTATATGCCTGTAATCCCACCTTCAGGAAGATCATAAGTGTAAGACTAACCTTGGCTACATATACTGAGACCTGCCATTTTTTAAAAAAATTGTCATAAAATAGAAATTTCAATTTAATAACAGTAAAATTTTGAAACTATGTTGTTCCTTTTCACAAATAATTGATAATAATGTTATATTTTAATCAATAGACTATCTGGAAATACTAGAATCATCTCACTAGCTATAGATAAACTCAAAGATACTTTAAGTAATAGCTGAAGCTAGTTTATAGATTCTGTTATTGTTTTTGTAGGTGTGCAGTAATGGAAACCTGCAAACAGTACAGAGCATGTTGGGCAGTGCTTTGGTAGTGTTACCGGTAACTACCAGTAACTGTGTTTAGAGTTTCTGAAACACCTGTATGTGCTTCCAGGTATATAAAATGTACAGCTTAGAGTATTATCAGTGTGATGCCTGACAGTAGCCACCTTAGGTTAGGGGAGTGGCTTTGCAATAAGACACTTGGCTTGGCTTTCATGAGGCCCTGGCTTTAATCTATAGCATCAGGAAGGGGAAGAAAACAATCTGTTTACTATGACAAGAATATAAATCGTAACATATGGCAGACTCATCAGATTATAACCTCAAACCAAAACAGAATAATTTTTTTTCTCTGTGTCTGACTTTTGTTGTTTTTTTTTTAAATCTATTTTGGGGGTAGGGAAGTATAAATTATTTTGATATTTGTTGTTATTTGTTTGTTTTTTTTTAACTGAACTATTATATCTGTATCCTGTTTTTTAAAAGTATTAAGACCACTAGGGGGAAGTGCATAGTGCTTTCATGATAAATTAATTAAAATTTGCCTGGCAGATGATTCAGAGCCCATACATATATGTCCATATTGGGGTCTGTACATCCATATTCTGGAAAAATTCTTCCTCTAGAGGAGTGTATGTCTGATTTACTTACACTGAGATTATCCATCCCGCACATTTTATAAGGTAATTATCCTAAACTCAATTGCCTAGGAAAGCTCAGTGATAGAGCAGGAGATCAAAGTATAAGTACAGCTCAGCTTTAGATGGCAAAGCCAAGACATGGGCTCATCTTCGTGGCCACCTCCTCCAGCCTAGATTTGTTTGCTTTGAGTGAATGAATGCCCCAGCAATCAGCAGAACTGACACTGTTTGCTGTTCCCTGCTAAGGATGGCACAAAATGTAGACTCAAAACCTGAGGTACAGCTAAACTAAAGATCACTTCTACGTTCGGTCAGCTATCCAGTACAGATTGGACTCATTTCCAACTCTTAACAGAGCAAGGTGAAACAACAAACAGTAAATGAAAAATTTTGTACTAGAAGTTCAGCCACATCATTGGATAAATACAAGCAGGGGTAACCTCTGTATGAGACCACTCACTTACTTAGGTCTCTGCATTGGGGTTCCATAGCTCCAGTTTTAGCATGTTGTTTTCACACCTTTAAGGAGCATAGTGCGGATCAAGTACCCAAGGGTGATTTTATTTGCTTTCTCCTCCTCCTCTTCCAATGGACCTGCTTCCGCTGACAAAATGCCTGTTAGCAGTTCCACTACTAAGGCCTGTTACATTTCTTGACATCTAACTACTGTCCTTTCCTGATGAGAAAAATGACTGCGTTTAACTATCTTACATTAAAGCCACTCTCATTTACCTCCAAATACGATTTTTTGTAAGTTTTTTGTTGTTTGTTTTGGTTTTAGGGTTTTATATGTATATTTTGAGGGGAAGAAAATCCAGTTTGTATCATTTTCGTGGGATTGAGGGAGGTCTCACTGAATGTGGAGTTCATTGGCCCAGCAAGAGTTGCTGGCTAGTGAACTTAGGGATCCTCCTGCCCTCACCAGCAATAGGATTGCAGACAGGCATTTCTATACCCACTTTCTATGTGGGTGCAAGGGACCCAGACTCAGGCTCTCATTCTGAGCCATCATTTCTCTATTCTATAATCACTGTTTCAGTCATTTGTTTTTGTCTTTTGGTCATGTCACTATTGTTTATGCCTTATGCTTTTAAAATTTTAGAGAGTTGAACTGCAGAGATGGCTCAGCAGTTAGGAGTACTGGCTGCTCTTCCAGAGGACATGAGTTCAATTCCCAGCAACCACATGGTGACTCACAACCATCTATAATGAGATCTGGTGTCCTTTTCTGGCTTGCAGGCAGAACACTGCATACATAATCAATCTATCTATCTATTAAAAAAAAAACTAGTCAGGCCTTGGCGGCACTTTAATCCCAGCACCTGGGTGGCAGAGGCAGACAGATCTCTGAGTTCAAGGCCAGCCTGGTCTATGAAGCAAGTTCCAGGACAGCCAGAACTGTTACACAGAGAAACCTTCCCTTAAACAAAAGAAAACAAACAAACAACAAACCATCTTAGAGAGTTAACATTTTATTTCATTCTTAGCCCAATTTTACATACAATTAGGAACTTAATTTATGACATTGATTTTTTTAAGACTAAAATTTATTGATTTATATAATTTTATTTCATTTGAAAACCAGAGTAGGAATTGCTTTTGTTTGTAGCCATCCAAAGCTACTTTATCCATGTTTTGGCTTTGTTTAGATAAGGAAATTGGACAACCTGAATATTAACTCTTGCTTTCAGGAGATGATTTTTTATTCTGTACATTTGTCTTGGTGCACTAGCGTCGTGCTCATCCCCTTACTCGAGCTAGATGAGGACTGCCCGTTCTGCTACACATAGCTGACTTGCTCTTCAGTTTTGTCACCATCATTTTCAGTGAGGAGAAGTGTATCTAGGAGAATGATTGATGACGACTGAATGGTTGAACTTCGGAGCCTCATTGGGCTCTGGTACTTGGCAGGATTGATCCCATTTCGAATTCCATGTTTTGTGAAAAATCTAGAGTTTTCTACCATTGAATTCCCAAAGTAGATTGAACTGGAACATTTTCTAAGGACTTTTACTGACTTTGTGGCCCGGTAATTGCAGGTGATGTATCTGCAGAATGCTTCCCGAAAGGTTTTATTGAAGAGGGTGTAGATCAAAGGGTTCACCCCTGAGGAAATGTAACCTATCCACACAAATATCTCCAGAAGCGTTTTGAGAGTAGCCTGGTTGCAGGAATCACACAAAGCTAAAGTTATATTTGTAATAAAAAAGGGACACCACATAAGTAGAAAGAGGAAAAATACAATTCCAAGCACTTTTGAGGCTCTCTGTTCGTTAGAAATGGTCTGTGCTGATTTTTTTCCAACTGAGGACATTCTTCGTATAAGAGTTTCATCACCTGAGTTAGGTAGAGTTTTATCCTTGTGAGAACCATCCAGCATTGCAACCTTTTCGGGTGAGGAAAAGGATGACTCTTCTCGTTGGAAAACAGTGGACACAGTCCACCAAGTTAGGCGCTGAGATGGCTTGTTTTTGACCAAGTAAGCTTTCTTTCGTAAGGCATGAATAGTAAGAAAGTAGGTGACTATCATGATCGCAAGAGGTGCAAAGAACGCAGCCAGCGAGCCAAAGAGCATGAAGTTGCCAAAGCGTTCCTTCTTCAGCGCACAGGTGATGTTGTCTGGGTTAATCACATCATTCTCTATCCCTTTAATAGGGACTGGGATGGCGATGCCTAAGGAAGACGAAGCAAGATAAATGGAGTCATTTTCATGACCTCTTGTTCTTAGATTAGTTGTTTTGAGAGTTAATTTTAGAAATTCCGTGCTGATGAATGCATTATAATTCCTGAGACCCTCAGCTTCAGATCTGTCAGGTGTTAACAGCAGATCCTTTACAAATGGAATCTAAACAAAGAACTCTAAATGAGCAAATCTGCTTTTTCCAGGTTGGAAAAGCACTCAGAAGATAAGGCTAATATCCAGAATAGTTAATTTGGAGAGGATTTAAAGAGATTCAGTGTCTTCATTTTCAAATGGTATCTATTTATCTATTATCTTTAAGGTTATACACCTTCACTTAAGAATTTTCTTTTGGTATTTGTGAATGTATTTTAATCCTTTATAGAGAAAAAATGGACTTTGTTTAAAAATTGCTGCTTTAGAAACAAGAAAACTTGTTCTCAAGGTTGAGAGTTCCTCTAATAGTTGATAATATGTATACCTTGTGCTATTTCTTTAATACTTTAAGTACTACAAAGTATTTAAATATGACGTTGATCAGTGAAGTAGTTATTAGAAAAGGGAATAACACAAGAGTCACCTTCAAAACAGCAGATATTGTTTAAATATGTGAGCTAATTAATCTTTTTTTAAAGTTTATGTTATGTGTGTTGGTGTTTTGCCTGCAGGTAAGTCTGTGTGAGAGTGTCAGATCTTGGAATTACAGACAGTTGTGTGCTGCCATGTGGTGCTGGGATTTGAACCTGGGTCCTTTGGGAAAGCAGTCAGTACCCTTAATTGCTGAGCCATCTCTCCAGACCCAAGCTGATTAATCTTTTAGCTTATATTGTTTAATAAGTCCAAAAGCACTCTGTCTTCTTCACAACTTATTTCTAATACCCCACAGTTTTTAATAAGGCAGTTTTCTCAAACCTTTTACAGAAGCAGCCTCTACCCTTGCCATCTGTTACATATTTACCACTGGAAAGAAGAGTTTGTGTGCTCTGCTCCAGGGCATCAGTGTCTATAGCTAGAGGAACACTGTCTGGCATTCTGTTTCTGTAAGTTTTGCTAGAACAGCCATCCTCATTAGTACTGTATTAACTGTAGCTTCTTTTACCCAGAACAACTTGGGTTTGATAGCCAGAGAGGTAAAAGTAAACGAGAGAGAGAGAGAGAGAGAGAGAGAGAGAGAGAGAGAGAGAGAGAGAGAGAGAGAGAGAACGAGAGAACGAGAACATACACTTTTATTCTTCTACAGAACAGTTAAGTCCATGGAGCCTGCAACCTAAAATATTTACTTACCGCATATAACTGCCAAACACTTTTTCTTTTTTGTTCATGTATTCTTACAAGCTTGAAATTTACTTTTAGTAAAAATTTGATGTTGATAAAGTCATATTATCCAGCCTTAATTTAGATGCCCTCTAACCAACAAACTGTCACCACATTACGCCCATTATAAAAAAGTCTGCTGACCCTGACCTATCTTTTTATTTGCGCTCTTCTTTCCCTTACCAGACACTTCGCTTTCTCGTTCTAGTCATTACTATTTGTTAATTTTTTTAAAAAAATCTCTCTATCCCTCTATTCTGAAGACATTTCTTTAACTCTCCTTCCTTTCCATGCCAGACTAGTAGTTTGCCTTGACGTTTACTCCCAGGCATTTCCAAGAGGAGCCATTATTTCAGGAAAGTGAAGATAATCTTGATGTCTTTCTTACTTTATTGAGCACATTTTTTCACTGGTTAGAGAGAAGTAAGCAATAGTTTTTGTTTGTTTGTTTGTTTGTTTTTACTCCCCTTCTAATACTTCAAGATTCGTAATTATTTTCTTTAAAAATTTCTTTCTACCGCAAAGCAGTGAATGTGCTGATCAGATCATTTGTTACAAATCTGCAAGTTTGTGTTTCTGCACTATCTTGAGAGAGCTTTGAATGGACGATGCACTTCATTCAAGGCACTCTGATAGCAGCTAGCCTTGAGCCTTCAAGATGACAACTCACAACCAGCTGAAATTCCACTTCCAAGAGATCCAGTGCCCCACGTAGCCACCTCAGGCTCTAGGCACACGCACAAGATACACTTATATACATGCAGGCGAAGCACTCATAAAAAATAAAAATAAATAAATCTTTAAAAATATCAAAAAGATTAGTGCAGAATCATAGAACAGTTTAAAGAAAATTGATTTCTTTCTATAAACCATTTCCTAAACATTAGCTTAACATCTATCTTAGATGTTTTTGACAGTTAAGACACTAAAGTGGATATTTAACTGCTTTCAGTCTGTACACATTGGAACATAACTTCCTGGGTGAATTTATGGTCTTTAGTGCCTGCTTACAAAGTTTGGCTTCGTTGTCTTTTTCTCCTCTCTTGTTTATGCTGTTAAATGTGATTTAAGATGCTTTTTACTTTTTGCTGTTTTCTTTGGTGGTTAGATTCCTCATGCTAGTTAGAACTTAGTAATTTATTGGCAAATATAACACAGTTTGCGGCTTAAATTTCCTGAATATCAAAATCGAAGTATGACAGGACCTCAGAAAATACTGACCAGTTCCAAAGGCATAGACTTACTGCTAATGTAGGTTTTACTGAAATGGCTTAGAAGCTACACAGTGAATGTGGTGTGCAAGTTCTTGGATATCAATGGATTTCCTTGGCCTCTGTGGTTTTCTAGGTACCAGACCTGGCATTCTGGCCACATGGAAATAAAGACTGGACACTCCACTGATACCTTTTGCATTCCCCACATACCTATTGAAATTAACCATACCACTGTAATCTTGACGAATGTAGTAGCCCGGGAGTTGCACTGATTGGCCTGTATTGGCTTTTTGATGGCTATGTAGCGATCCACCGAAATAGCACAGAGATGCATGATGGAGGCAGTTGAAAAGAGAACATCGAGGAATAACCAGGCGGGACACAGGACCAATGGGAGGGGCCATATAGCCTCTGAAAGAAAAAGAATTTTTTTGTTTATAGAATAGCAGTCTTCAGATTAATCTTTTTTCTTACGCCAGTACATATTTTTTAGCCTCTTAAAATGACCATGGAGATGTCCTTGATGTTTCAGATGAGTCCATTCAGATGTAATTAAGTCTTTGAATATGAGTTTATGGAGGGAAGAGCATTTATCAAAATTGAAATATTAATTGAAAACATCCTTTAGAACATTGTGTACCCTGATTACAAATAGTGAATAGAGATGAATGTCACCTGGGTCATTGTTTGGGAAAGTAGGCTCTTGGGTTCCATCTGATACATACAGGCATTGTATGAGAATGCAGTAAACCAATCCCCACATGTTCTGTGGAAATGAAAGCTTAAATATCTATTCTGTGGGAAGACTGTAGGAAAGGCTATTTTAGTCTTAAAACGTATGTCTGGGTGTACTTGTGTGAGATAGACACCCAGAATGTCTCCTAGAAAGGAGCATTTAGGAGCTAAAGTGCTTCCAATCAAGCATGAGAACTGAGGTCAGATCCTCGAAACCCTTATAAAAGCCACATGTGACAGTCCGCACTTACAATCTCGTATTGGAATAATCCCCAGTGCTAGGGAGACAGAGAAGGGTCTCTGGGACCTGCTGGCCAGCCAGGCTAGTCAAATCAGTAGCTCTGGGTTCAGTTGAGAGAGCCTGTCTCAAAAAATACGATGGAAAGTGATTGAAGAAAACTCCTGACATACACACATACACACACGAAACCTCATGAGAGCCTCTTAGAACAAAGACCTGTGATAGAACCTAAGCAGTTGAATTTTCTTAACTGTAGTGTTCCAGTTTTCTGTCGTCAGTGGAAAATAGCAGTGCATTCTTTAACTACCCGACATTAAAGGCAACAGTGTAAGAAGGGAAAGAGTCAGTGATTAAGAGTTTCACAGTGGACACTCATGGGAAGCAATACCCTAGATTCTGGGCTAGGAGTAGGGAAATAGAAAAATTAGGATTGTGTAGTCCCTATAGTTCCAGTTACTGTGGAAGCAGACATGGAAGGGTCACTTGATTCCAGGCCTTAATCCAGCCTGCAACATAGCAAGATCCTCATCAAAAATAAAAATACTTTAAGAGCATGTATGTTGCTAGAGATTGAAGCACGATCTGAATTGTGCAAAGCAGCCTTTATATTACTGAAATTACTGCTATTCTGTTGCTTGCTTTGTTTTGTTTTTTTGGTTTAGGAGTTTTGTTTTGTTTTGTTTGAGATAGCACCACGTGACTCAAGCTGACCTAAAATATACAACCCTTCTGTCACACCTGGCTATGTATTATCCTCACGTGCATACAGTCTCTGTAGAACTTTTAAAAAAATAAAATACTTTGCTACTAATTTAAACTTGCCTACTTAGCTATTCTTAATTATGTATTCTACATTTGAAAATTAAGGTCTGGAAAATTCTAGTCATAAATCTTGTAGCCATGAGCAGGAAGCCACAGGGAACACATAAAAACTACATGCCTTTGGAATTTGACTCTTTGACCCGTGGTATTTCTGCTTATAGGCTAAAAGGGCAAGCCTTCCAGTGCTGACTTCATTAGGCCTAGGGTGCCTGTTAGCCTTATTTTCCAACAGAGCTAATGTATTTATGAACACCAATTTTGGAAAAGTGAGAATTAAAATTAGTTCAGATCACTAGAACATTCTTATTTTAATCAGAACTATCTGGCAGTGGTATAGATTTGAAGAAAGAGCAGGATTTTATAAGATTGAGAGAGATACATCTTTAAGATCCCACCTTTCATGAAATACTAATGGATAGACTTAGGAAAGCAATATAATGGCACTGAATTAATAGAAACCTTTTATTAAAAGCAAGAAAGTGGTTCAGAGCCTGGCTGCTCTTCTAGAGGATCTGTGTTTAATTCCTAGCACCATATGACAGCTCAGAACCATCTACAGCCGTGGTTTCCAGAGGACCTGACATCTTTTTCTGTCCTTCGCCAGAATCAGGCACACCCAACAGTGCACAGGTGTACATGCAAGCTAAGTAACACATAAAGTAAGATTAAAATAAAATCTAAATGGGGTGTGGAGAAAGCAAGAATGTAATTATGGGCATGATAGCACTTGCTTGTGAATCCAGCACTTGGAGGCTGAAGCAGGAAAATGAAAACTTTCAGGCTAGCCTGGGCTTCATAGTCAGATGAAAGCCAGCCTTGACAACATAACAAGAACCTGTCTCCAAAACAAAAATGCAACAGTGTAGAAAAGCACAAAAGGAGGTAGGAATGTAGTCTGATGGTGGGGCACCCATGTAGCATATAGGAAGCATTGGGTTGATTTATAATTATATTTGTTTTTTGTAATGCCTTATGTGCCACCTATTTGCAGCAAGACTTGGATTGTGTATTAATTAAATTTTTAATAATCAAGTGAACAGGAAAGATTTAAGTTTAAAAAGAAAAGAAAAATATTATCTATGAGAAGTTAATCTGGCACATAGATTAGTAACTGCTTTTCTTGGACTCTCACATAAAATTTTCTGAAAAACAAATTCTACCCAGCCTATTCTCTTTTCTTCAAACCTTATCACCACCACCACCATCCCTGAAGTGAACCAGAGCCTCGAGACTAAGCAAGCACTATGCCATTAAGCTATGCTCCAATCCAACTGTCTTCCTTTATTGCCTTTGAACTAAAACTAAAAAAAAGGAATATTTGAATAATGGCATTTCTCTGGGTACCCAAAGTAATTGTAGGCTAAATGTCATAGAGTAATATTTGAGGAGCAAAACATGTCTTTGGTTTATAGATCTTTTACTCAGCTGTTAGTTAAGACAGTGCTGTGTTCATTGTGAAACTGCAGCTGTAGAGACCGTGTCTGGAGGGTAGTCACTCACGTGCTGCCTAAGTTCCTGTTTGCCTCCCAGCAAGGTTTGGCAACTTCATAGGCATTGACTGTTTCTAGTACCTTCCTCAGAAAATAGGTTAGTTGGTCATCTCAAGGATTTGTACAAGTACTAGGTGAGGCCTAAGTATTCTGTCACATAATGTGAAATACATTTTTAATTGAAAGATACAGGGTTCTGCCTCACCATTCCTAAAATTCTATATGCTTTCTTGTTAGTCCCATATGCTGAACATAATACTTCGGGTTGGTAGAATCAGCATTTGTCTTTGAGAAGGCAGAGTAGAGCGATAAGGACTGAGCATAGGAATTTTCCAGAATCAGCCCTGGATCCACATATTGCTGCCACTTATTTTATCATCTCAGAAAATTTAGTTAACTGTTGTAGATCTTGTCTGCGGTGGTGCCATTACCTGTTTTATAAGCTTGCTACATTATTGTATTTAAAGCTTTGAAATACAATAAAATAATATTGCAAAGTATTTGAAACGGTGTGTATTCAGAGAGAGCACTCAGAATAACAGTTGTTACTGTTCTGAACAGTGACTATAGTCAACCAAATAGCAGTGAAGGCACACATGTTCAGAAACAAACCAGATCCCCCAACCCATGTAAAACCAGTGTCTTTATCTGTGCAAGTAGAGCAAGAGTGCAGTGCATCTGCTTGAATGTGAGCCTGTACTGGGGAGGCAGGGAACACAGTGGGAACATACCTACTGCAGCGCTGAAATTGATCAGAAGTGTCTTAGTAAAATTGAATGTTACCGCTATTTTAATTGCACTAGAACACTAATAGCCTATGCATATTGTAACTGGGCTGTGTCCATGCTTCTGCTTAGAGGAGGAATATGTTGTTACTTATTACTGCTGTGTACCCTAGGGCTCGCATCCAGTTTGCAGTCTTCCTGCCTCAGACTTCTCTGCCCAAGTATTTCTAATGTAGGTATTTTTAGGGTTTGTGTTAAAAGCTATTGTATTATGATAATGGGTTTTAAGAATAAGAGATAAAACAATAAAAATAAATAGGTAAATAGACCTGTAAATATTGCATCCAGTGTTCCCAAAGAAGATTTGGCAGAAAAGTTAAAAGTGTCATGTCAAGAGTGTCACAGTCTTGGTAAAACAGAAATTCAGACAATACGGAGTTAAATATTACAAAGAAATGTTTGAATAAAATATCCCTCAGTTAAGAACACCAGGGCCACTTAGTTATTTCTAGCTCATTTTTTTTAAAGTTTGACTTTATTAGAATGCTTAACTGCTTAGTGGCTTCTTGTAGTAGCTTAAATTGTTCATAATGGTAATTGATCTTTTATGATTATATAACCAAGAACACTTTGGTTTGTAGGTTTCAGAAGTTCTGAAGATTTTCCATATAATTAGAGAAAATTATACATCGTTTACTGCTACTTTTAAAGATTATCAAAAATTCTTGCAAATGTGTTAGCTTAGAAAGTCTTAGTATTTATCTAGCTGGAAAAGGATATATAAAGATCTTACTATTTGAAGTCAGGTCCCCACCCATTCACTTCAGATAGTTACTAGACATTCGTTTGGTGCTTTTCAAGGGTAGCATCTGTCCATATTCCCCGTGGTCATGGATTATGTCTTAAATAGTGAATTCATACTGTGACATTTTAAATGGTGATTACATTCCCAGGTTGGTTAGGGTTGCTTCCCATCCCCCAATCTAATAACTCCTTTGTGCAGCATAATTACTGGTAGCAACGTGCTTGAGACTATGAGACATTGTATGTTAATTGTTTTATAAGTATTTGAAGAATGAAATGCTGTTAAGATGGGTTATAATTTAAGGCATAAGTATGTAGGTGTTCTATATATTTTAAGTTAAAATGTTTAGTTTTCTGCTGTGTTTTATAGCCAGGCGATGGTGGTACATGCCTTTAATCCCAGCACTTGGGAGGCAGAGACATGCGGATCTCTGTGAGTTCAAGGCCAGCCTGGTCTACAGAATAAGTTCCAGTACAGGAACCAAAGCTAGACAGAGAAACCCTATCTGGGGGTGGGGGGAGAATATCTTAAGCAATAATTTTCTGTATAAGCAGTTTCTTTATCTCATGGGGTGCCTGCTATTTGAAAACTCCTTGTGGAGTGTTTATCAGCTAACTTGAACACTATAGACTTTTCTGTGTTAAGATTCCCTATCCTAATGCAATGATTTAAGTACCTAGCTCAGAATTTTGCGTATAGTAGATATTTGGTAGTTATGGACTAAGCTTTCAAATTAAAATTTACTTCTGTAAAATTCCTTCAATCTTTATCCAATATTTTCAATTTTATGTTAGTAAAACAAAGAAAATGCATTTTTTATTGATTTAAATATAATTTATTGATTTAAAGATAATGCATTTTGATATTTTTCTGTATGCCTAGCAAAGCATCAAAGAGCACAGTTTTATTCTGCAAGCTGTTGAGTTGAGAATTGGAATCTTAATCCTGTGAGGTCCTTCCACATACATCCCTGCATCATCCTTCCTAAATTCTTTGAGCTCCAGGTTGTTATTAGAGTGTCGTTTCTTATGTGATTAACACATACCATTGGGATATTCAAGAGCTTACAGAATCACCAAAGGAAATGAAAGAGAGAGCGAAACAATACTACTGATTAGAGAATCTAATAGGGCAGTAGAAGCTTGTTTATCGTTTAAAACTGGGTGAGTGTTGCTTTGCAGTAGGAAGTTTTAACTTCTGACCATTTTACTACATGTAAAGATACAGCTTCTTCATTTTATATGTCTCCCTGTTCTTTCCTATAAGAAATAATTGCAATAGTAGTTTAGCTTTACTTTTTAATTTAATAAATGATTGTGCTCTGGGTTAATAAATTTTACTTCTATAACTTGTGTGTTTATTCTCCACATATAAGCACAATTCTTGGAAGCCTGAGCATCTATAATTTTCTTAAGTGGTTTATTAGTGGAATATCAGTTTATCCCAAACATTGACTAATTAAATGTTCTTTTAGTGCTGACTTTGAAACTAGGAGCCCTCATAATTCCTCAATAAAATCATTTGTGTTTGCTAACATAGTTTGGGATAATGTACACACAGAAGAAACTCCTTATGCCTACTTTAATATATTATCTCTTTTTTATTATAACAAAGATCTGAAAGTCAAACTATATTTTTATTATCATAGTAACTCAGAATCTGTTCCACTTATTTTATTGACTTACAGGTTTATTGGGAACACAGATGGTCAGATACCATAAAAAAGTTAAACAGATGGGTCTTCTCTTGAGGTACTCTGAGCCAGACAATTTCCTTTTGTAACTAAACATCTTTTCTTAAAGGTTCAAGGCAAGAACTGTAATAGGAATGGGACTCGATTACTCAGTGATTCTATTATTAAAGTCTCAGAATTTTGCAAGGTATTGATTACTTTGTTAAAGGAAAAGTGAATAGGTTTTTTGACAAGTGTGGGGTTTTTTTTACTTAATATAATTTTTAGGTAATGCATGCAGAAACTGTGAATATTGCCAAATTAATGATTTTATAAGGTGGCTAAGGAGGGGGTAAAATTGTTCCTAAGAAATTACTTTTGTGTCCTTTTACATTTATTACAAATCATAGAAAAAATAAGGGAATGTTCCCTTCTATGTCTTTAATCCAGGTCTATCTTTTATTTCAAAGAAAATAAAGATCAAACGAATGTCAGGTTCTTTAGTGGATGGGGTTCAATGGCAGGAACAAAGGGAAATACTTACCAAACATGATTGTCAAGAGGGCAATCGGCATCACAAACAATCCAACCAGCAAATCAGCCACCGCCAGGGACATTAGAAAGTAGTTGGTAGCATACTGCAGCCTTTTCTCCAGTGACACAGCCAGAATAACTAGGATGTTCCCCCCAATGGTGGGTATTATCACCATGAGTATCAGCAGAGCTGCCCAGTGCACTTTAGTCCCCTGTTCCTCGGCAACCAGCTTCATCTCCTTTGCTATTGATTCTGTCCTTAATCCAGAATAGTTAGACAAGATCAAATGATCACATATATTCTGTAGAATGTGTTCAGGATTTGAGCTTTGTTCCGACATTCTATAAGAGCAAACCGTTCGCTGTTCTGTGATTCAGTCCAGTACCAGACAGTGGTCAGCATGGTCAGTAGCTAAACTTGTCATCTGCTTTTTCAAGGCGTTGTACCCATGCCAAACATGCAAAGCCAAGGTTGACTTATATTCCTTTTTAAAGATTCAGGTTCTGCAAGGTGGGAATGTGTACGCATCTGTCCATGTTTGCTGGTAAGGCATCCAGATTTTCAGTCTTTTTCTAGAGGCTTAGATTTCAGAAGATTCAATGAAAAATATCAATAGAGGTAGAAGAAAAAAGATGTTAGTTTCTCATCCTTTTTAATGTAATTTTAAGAGAAGAATTTGAACTTAAATATCAGAGAGTTTCCCTTAGACACAGAGAGGTTGTGTTATTTCCAGAAATCAGTAAAAAAAAATAAAATAAATTAAATTAAAAAAAATAAAAAAAAACACTAGAGCTAACTAAGTACACCCTCCTATTTTGATAGGTTAGTATGCATTTGTGATAGTTCAGCCAGTACCCACAAAAGTACTGTATTTCTGATTTGCCACAGAGGCAGTGCTAGAGGAGATAGCACACTACATGTTCTCTGACCCTTGGGTACTTTCTCCTTAACTGTAGAAAACACACAGCAGTGGTCAGAGCTCTAAAGAGTTGCAAGTGAGGGATTCGGTAAGTACTACCACCCACCCAGTCAGACCCAAGCCCACCTAAGGGCTGAGTCAGGATTTACCCGCTGAGAATCTGAGTGCTGTGATCATTTTTCTGATGCGTGCTGATTTAAATGCTTTTTTATGACTCATTTTATAATTCCTTTAGTTGGAGAGAAAGTAGTCCAAAGAATTACTAGCCAAGTACTTAATTTTAGTAATAACTGCGTCTTTCTACAAGGTTTTAAATGTGATCACGTAAGTCTGCCAAATTTGAACCGTTCTTTTTTAAGTACTTCTTTTCTCTTCCCGATTCCCTTGAGAAACACTCTAAGAGGAAGATGAAGTTATTTGTTCATTATACTCACAATCCCCATATTAATTTAGCCCTTCGTTTTTATAAACTTTAATCCACTGAATAGATAGAAAAGACTGTGGAAACAAAGCTCCTAAAGATTAAGATGGAAACAGCAAAAACCGAAGTTATATTCCATACGTATTTGTTAGCTACTTACCTCTTATCTGCTTGTGAGTTTCCTAAGCATGCCGTCCTTGTGTCTGTTCAGTTGGGCTCCTTCTGACATCCTCCTCCCATTGACTTACTCTGAGCTTCCAGCACTGGCACTTGTAAGCAGCTGTACGCCTGCCAGAGAGGTTATTTCCTCTTTGATACTGTCATTATTAGAGCATAGCTGCATTCATTGTAATTCATAAAACCACTCGCTAATTGTGGCCAACCAGTTCATGACCCTTATTCAAGTTCATTCTTATCTTTGATATTTGGGGGAAATGTAGTAAACTATTACTTTAGCGTAAGATGATTTTATTTTATTTGAAATTAAGCCTCCACTGTTTTTCCCTTCTGAGGAAAAAAGAGATATAATCTAGAGGGTTTGGAACTTGTAATTTCTAGCAATGAAACAAGATTCTTATCCAGCTTTGTGCCTTTGCTGTGGAGCACAATGAACTTGCTCGTGTCACTGCCTTATATAGAAGAGCACACAGAAAGGTCTGCATGCTACTTGTATACATAGGTTTTGGCAGAAACTTTGTCACTGCTCATTTCTAAACAGCCTCTGAATTTGGAAGCTGTTTCATTGCCAGCTTCTTTTCCCACAGATTTTTAATTGGGAAGAGTGTATAATGTATAGAAAAAAATACATTTCTGCCCATTTTCGAAAAGCAATATATAAGTCTTTACAATTATGCTCTTGAAATTTAAACTATAAAACTTGCTTAGTGTTAAAACTTTAGAATTCTCAGGGTTTTCTCTTGAAACGGTCTTCATAGGTCCTTTGGAATTTATTTACTTATTTACATCTAGATTATTGATGGAATTTGTGAGTTTTGTTTTGTTGGTTAGTTGGTTGGTTGGTTTTTCAAGACAGGGTTTCTCTGTAACAGCCCTGACTGTCCTAGAACTCATATGGAGCCCAAGCTGGTCTTGAACTCACAGTGATACGCCTGCCGCTACCTCCCAAGTGCTGGGATTAAAGGTGAGTGTCTCTACCTGGCAGGATTTGTGAATATTTTATAATAATATTTTTAAAGTATTTCCATCATACTCTCCCTTTCCTCCTCCCACTCCCGTCCATTGCTTTCCTCTTCCCAGCTATCCTGCCTCTACATTCATTAGTGTCTGTCTCCCAGCAAGTTGTTTCATTGGGTCATTTACAGAGCATGGGCATCTTACCAATGGCTGTAACACTGGAGAAAGTGGTTTCCCCTTCCCCATCCAACATTAGCTGCAGACAGTTCTCTAGATCTATTTCTTTTTTTTCTTCCTTTTCTCATTTTTGCTTCTTTTGGGTCATTATTCTTGTTTGGTTCCTCATAGTACTTTTTGTTGATTGCATCTTTGTATTATAATTTAATGTATTATTTTGTTTTCTGTACTTCGTAAAATTCTTCTTAAAGTTTTGGTAACAATTTTATTTAGTGTGTGTGTCTGTGCGCGCGTGCGTGTATGGTATGAGAAGGAAATGCATGCACATATATCAGAGGACAGCTTACATTTGTCTCCTTCAGTCATGTGGATCCCAAGGGTCAGACTCAGGTGGTCAGGCTTGACTGCAGGTGCCCTGCCTGCCAAGCCATCTCACTGGCCCCTATTTTATATACCCTGATTGTTGGTTTTTGGAAGCTTGATAACATTCAGATTCTGTTTCTCTCTCCCTATTTATATGTCCATTTCCTAATTAAGAGCTAAGAGTGATGACTTACATAAGGTCTAATTGTTTTCATAATGTATTAGTACTCATTGATAATCATGTTGGGATCCCTTGATTCTTTATAAATGCAAAGTGATTATACAGTTGTATCATGACTTCTTTTACTGCTACTTTAAGTCATTATATACATGTGATGTGCAAAGATTACTATGCAGGTTTTGTTTCTGGTATGTTTTTGCATTGCAGTCACTGCTTAGAAACGCCTTTGTCGGAGAAACGATCATCTGACCCTCTTCTCCACCTTTCCTGATCAAAAAGACCTCACAACCTTTAAGCCCCTCCTTATTATCTCTGTGTCCTTCTATCTTCCTCTGAGTCCTCCAAAAACTCTATGATCCATTCCAATGGTGGTCTCAGAGAGCCAACACAAACAAACCTCCAGCAGCAACTTCAGAGTAGTGATTCCTCTAGGGAGAGGCGGGAAAGAGATTCATAGAGATCATCCATACGTCTGTAATATTTTACTTTCAACAAAAAAGATCTGAAGCAAATATTGAAATAAAAGTTAACCTTTGTTCAATCTGAAAAAAAAAAAAAAAACGCCTTTGTCCATTAGAGCTGTCTGTCGAGACACTGACACGCCTGTGAAGAGCTTATGGCTTTATTGTGCTCTTCAAAAGAGATTAAATGCCTAAGCTAGTTTATTAAAGGCTGTCTTTCCTTGTCTAAACACTTAGGTTTTCTAAAGAATGTGTCAGAGCTGGAATGTTATTAGACTAAAACTGACAGGGTTTTTTTTTTCTGTTTGTTTGTAAAAAGGCTTTGAGCTTCCAGCCCTTACTACCAGTTTCAGTCTTAGGTGCAGCCAGTGAGCTAGTTAAGCCCTGTAACAACTCCGAGGATTTGTGTTCCCAGGGAGAATTTTTTTTTCTAAAATCTCATAAAATAATAATGCCATTTGAAAAACAAAATATGTCCAAGTTGCATTCTCTTTCAGGTGGTTTTCTATTAAAGGTGATGGAGGGGTGAGGAAGGAGTACACTGTATACATGCATGAAAATAGGACGAAACCTGGAATTCTGTGCAGTGGATAGGAAGGGAGGATGTGATGCAGTGACTAAAGAATAGTGTTGGGAGATCTTATTTATTCCTACTGCTTTCAAGTGAAGACTATAAAATAGTGAAGTTTTAAGATAGGTTCTTAGGTAAACTCTTTTCTATACATCAGTTTTCCCTGGAATATCCCACCCTTACTGCAGCCAAATGACAAACTGTAAAATTCTATGGTGCCTAAAAGTTGCTGAGGAGGGGCTCTGAGGTTAAGAGCACTGACTGCTCTTCCAAATAGGACCCGGGTTCAATTCCCAGCACCCACATGACAGCTCACAACTGTCTGTAACTCCAGTTCCAGGGAACCCAACACCCTCACACAAACATACATGCAGGCGAAAATCTATGTTCAGAAAATAAAAATAAATTTAAATAAATTTTAAAAAAGTTGCTTAGGAAATCTGAACGTGAAAAGCTTAAGTATAACAAGCTACCTAGCAAATCTAGCTTGTTTGATTCTTTTTTGAAAGAACCTTTACTGTGAGTTACACTGTCTTTAAAGAGGTCCAACCACAGCTGTTAGCACACAAGTGCCAATTTCTGATCCAAAGCCAAATTCTGGTTTTGCATTAAGATTTCAGTGGTGACAGCATAGAGACATGTCAGCTCTCGTAGCGTGCCCAAAAAGGAACAGGTATTTGTGAGTGAAACAATTAAGTCTCAGTAAGATTCAGAGCTTGTCTCCCTGGTAGTAAATAATCACCCTAGGATTAAAACCCAGATCGCTCTGTTTCCTCTATCTCAATGAATTAAACACAAATAAGTTAATAGTAAAAGCAGAAATCAGAGTTAAGAGTTTTGCTTGATTTACTGGCAGATCGGTTGAGGAATCAGAATGAATAGAATAGAATTGCATAGATGAATGGTCATGAGAGAAGTGGTTTAAGGGAGGGGAATGTTCTTTAGTCCTCTCTGTATGTTGACGGAGGTGTCGATGATGTCTTTGGTTAGAGACATCCAGCTGGCCCTTAGATTCTACTTAGGGTGGTTTTTGGATCTTAGGGAGGACAAGGACCTCACAGGAGCTAATATATCTTAATTTCTGTTAATTGTGCTAAGTCTCTGATGTCATGGCACTTACCTAGTGATAATCATAAACTTGTGACTCTACCAGAGAAATATCATGAAATTTTATGCCTTCAAAATTTACTCTGTGATGACCCTGCCAAGAACAGTGTTTCTGCCTGTGTAAATATATTACTAGTTTTCTCTCTATTAGTAGAGAGAGCTAGAGAGCCATATTCTGAAAGCACTTGATTTATTAATACGGTGTAATGTGGTAGTTGTAGAAAATACTCAGTAAAGAAATAGTAGTTAGAAGTCAGAATGTTGAAACAAAGAAATTCATATGTGCAATTTATGATTAGATGATGTTAGTGATTTGTGTGCATTCCCTTCTTCAGCTCTTGCTCTTGGAAGGTTTATACAAATAGTAACACTGGTAAAATGACTGTTAGGTGTAAGCAAAGAACTTTTTATTGAAATAAAATATCTGAATTTTGTTACTTATTTTAGTGTGGCATACCCACCCCCACTCACTCACTATGTAGCTCTGGCTAGCCTGGAACTCGCAATGTAGACCAGGATAGCCTGAAAGTCACAGGTATTCTCTGCCTCCAGAGTGCTGGGATTGGAGTATTTATACTTTGTGTGCTACTCTGGAAACATCTAAAAGACTCTGTAAATGCCTTGTCTAATATAACCAAATGCATAGTGCCCAGAAAGTAGGAAAGGGGGCACAGAGGAATGTGCTACCTGTGCCTGACTGTCCACTTTGAAAGATGCTAGGAAATAGCCAGCATGCAGAGAGCTTGCTTAAGAAATCCCTGATATAAGCCTCTTTCTCTGAGTGGTTTTTTTTTTTTTTTTTTTTTTTTTTGATTTTCGAGACAGGGTTTCTCTGTAGCTTTTTGGTTCCTGTCCTGGAACTAGCTCTTCTAGACCAGGCTGGCCTCGAACTCACAGAAATCCGCCTGCCTCTGCCTCCTGAGTGCTGGGATTAAAGGCGTGAGCCACCATCGGTGGCCCGGCTCTCTGAGTGTTTTCTGAATGTAGAAAATATATTTCTACTCTCATTCCATGGAAGTTTTTTCCCCATAATTTTTAATAGTCTTACCACTTTGTGTTCCTTGACAGCTTTGAATTGCCTATGTAGTACAGGCTCTGCTCAAGTGAGGATCTCCTCACTAGTGCTGGATTGTAGGTCTGTGCCAACACATCCTGTTCTGTGGAAGATTTGTAATTCTACAACTTATTTGTTAAATATTACGTTGTTTCCTGTATCTTAGAAAAAGACAATAAAAGCTGTTTAAAAGCTGTTCCATTTTGGTTTATAATATATTACCTGTAATACTGTCTTCTTTTTTTGTTTCCTATCAGGACGCCTGAACAGTGTCCAAGTGTTGTTTCTTTATTATCAGAGAGTTACAACCCTCATGTGCGCTATGGAGCTGCGATGGCCCTGGGGATCTGCTGTGCGGGCACAGGAAACAAGGTAAGGCCTCAAACCGATGAGGTCAGTTCTTTCCTGGCACCAGGCTTTTCTGCTGCAGAAAAGTGTGAGAATACAGGTGCAGTGTGATCTCTGAGACTGAGCTTGACACACAGCTTCACTGTGCTCCCCACTCTTACGTGTTACGGTGCCTGAGGCTTCCTAGAACAAACAACAGTACTCGTGGACAGCTATTGAATTGCTCTGTCATGTTACATGCTTAAATAACTCTGTTTAATTGGTATTGTGGAAATTAAGATTGCTGTTTGAAGCCACCCAAAATTAACTCATTTTTTTTGTTATTTTTAATTATATGCATGTGTGTGGGTATGTGTACATGGTCTCCAGAGGCATGAGATTCCCCAGATGGCCGTAACATACAGTCTTGATTCACAGCATTGATATAGTCACCATACTTTACCTCGAATAGCATGCATGTATGTAGGACCCTTGGGTGGCCCTTTTTTTTAACTCAGGTTTTTTTGTTTTTTGTTTTTTTTTTTTAATACGTTTTTAAATACGTATCACCCACACCATAGTGCTTGTGGAGGCCAGAAGAGGGCACTAGGTCCCTTGGAGCTGGAGTTACAGATCATTTGTGAACTGTGAGCTATGAGCTGTGGCTGGATGCTGGAATTGAACCCAGGTCCTCTGGAAGAGCAGCCAGTGCTCTTAACCACTGAGCCATCTCTCAGGCCCAACTTTCTTGACTTTTTCCTCTAATAAAGAGTGTTCATATTAGATACACCCCTGTCCCCCAACACATATCATTAATACTCACTGTGTAAACACAAACACATCGTTTAATGCAATAAAGGTTCTGAATTTCCTTTGGGCTGGCAAGATAGCTCAACAGGTAAAGAGGTGCTTGCCACCAAACCTGGCAGCCTGAGTTCAGCCTCTAGGACCTATATGGTAGAAAGAGACGACCAGTGCCCATAGGCTGTGCTCCATGTGCACACTATGGCATTTATGCCCATACGAGCTCAGACACACACATACACATATACCACACACCAATAAATTAATTTTTTAAAAGAATTTTTAGATCTGGGACTGGAGAGATGGCTCAATTCCCAGCACCCACATAGCAGCTCACAACTGTGTATAACTCCTGTTCAAGGGGATCTGACACCATCACACAGACATGCAGGCAGGCAGAACACCAATGTGCATAAAAAGAAAATAAATATTTTTAAAAAGGATTTTTACAGCTGTTTCATTCTCTCCTGGTATCTTATAAGCATTTATTGCCACCTTGCATACTGTTACAACTATTTAGCTTAATATCTATGTCCCCTCTACTGAAACATAAGATTCCCGTGAGTGAAATGTTCACTACTAGGACAGCAGTCGTCTTGGCGCTTGATTTATTAGGGAATCTGTGAAGACAGGCATATGTTTCCAGTCCTAGCATTTGTGAAGCAGAGGCAGGTAGATCTTTGTGAATTCAGGCCAAGTGCCAGGCCAGCTAGGGCTAAAAAAAAAGCATATATCAAAGGCTGGAAAGATGACTCCATGTTTAAGAGTACAGACTGCTCTTGCAGCAGATCATTATTTGGTTCCCAGCATTCACATCAAGTAGCTCACAACTGTCTTTTAACTCCAGTTCTGGGAAATGCCACACCTTCCTCTGGCCTTGAAAGGTACCCGAATTCCTGTACACATACTACCTCTACACACACATACATAATTAAAATATTTTTTTAAATGTGTATCTTCACCCAGTTTTGATGGTGCACACCTTTAATCCCAGCTCTCAGAATTCAGAGACAGGTGGATCTCTTGAGTTTGAGGCCAACCTTATAGAGTGAAGTTCTAGGACAGCCAGAGCTGTTACACAGAAAAGTCCTGTCTTGAAAAATAAAAAAATTATGTATCTCCATTTTTATTAGAGCGATCATTAAGTGTATATAAGAATTTTGCCTTATAGGTGGGAGGGAATACACACATGCCACCGCACATATGTCCAAGTCAGAGGTAGCTTGCAGGAGTCAGTTCTCTCTTTCTGTGTGTGGGTCCTGAGAATCAGACTCAGGTTTTCAGACTCAACAGCAGGCTGCTTACCTGCTGGCTGTCTCACTAGCTGCCTCTTTTCTTGTATACATCTGTTCTGTAAACACAGGAAGGATACAGTTGGACATTTTGCTAAGTATTTTTCCTCTTAGGCTTTTAATTTACATTTATGTCAGCTCTCATAAGTTAAATACAAATTGGATTTTTTTTCTTTCCATATTATTCTAAACTTAATATGATATCTAGGAGCAAATGTTCTTTGAAACATGGCATCTGACAAGTTAATACAATGAAAAATTTTTATTGCTCATACTAAACAAGTCTGCTTTATTTCTAGATAATTTGTGTGACCTAGGTATCTGTACATAGCTGAAAGAGATTTGGCATTTGATTACTTTTATTTAAGAAATTTAGCCAGGCAGTGGTGGCACACACCTTTAATCCCAGCACTCAGGAATCAGAGGCAAGTGGATCTCTATGAGTTCAAGGTCAGCCTGGTCTACAGAGCAAGTTCCAGGACAGCCAGGGCGTGGAGAAACCCTGTCTCAAAACAAAACAAAAAAAATCTTAAACATCACCCTAATGTAAAATATACCTTTGAAAGCGATTGATTTGCAAATACAGCCATCCCAACTTCACTTAAAGTTTTGTTTGTGTTTTGTTTGTAATGACTTCAGGAAGCAATTAATTTACTAGAACCAATGACGAATGATCCTGTGAACTACGTGAGGCAAGGGGCTCTGATAGCGTCAGCTCTCATCATGATCCAGCAGACCGAAATCACTTGTCCAAAGGTGAGCAAAGAAGCCCTAGAAGGGAGGTAGTCTGGGCTTTGCTTTAGTAATTTATCTTAGTCACTGAAAGTAAGAAAAAGCACATTTAAGGGTTAACAGGCTAGAGTGTTGTAATTATATAATTTTACTTGGTGTGTGTTTCATAAACTTAGGTGACTTTGTTAAGTATATAACATGCTTAAGAAATGATAAAGTGTGCTTTTTATTTGTTTTGGTATTTTGTTTTTGCCTCTTTGTTTTTAAATAGACACAACAGGACTAACTTAGTACCCTGTTAGAGAGTGCAAATTTAAACTTTTCTGCTCCAGCCTTCTGAGACAGTGAAAAATCCCACTTGACGTTATGTGTATAGCCAACATCGGTCTTAAAAGAATGCAACTACATTCTTACCCTCCTAGGCAATCCTGGGAAGGGTGTCAGTGGCTCAGGAAGTTTTAAAAATAGTTCTTGGTGATAGTGTCTCAGCTAATGACCAATACCTGTCACTTTTAGATGTCAGATTCAGTGCATAGTGACTTCCGATCATGAGTCCTCCAAGTGTCCCTCTGAATCCTCTTTCTCTGGATCTGTGCTGAGAGAAAAAGACAGCCCAACTTTCCTCAAGGAGGTGGTCCTCATAGGCCGCACCTCCTCTGGATTAATCACACAGATTTTAAGGCATTTATTTAAAACTTCCCTCATGACAGTCTCTTATACCTCATAGTAGTCATTACTGTACAGTGCTTCTGAACACAGCTTGAAAACAGAAAGTGTATATGCATTATTTGTATATTCTCAAATTATCTTGCTTGATGTATTCAGTAGAAATGTAAGCCACTGATAGTGTACAAGTGATACCTACCTACCTACCTGTAATCATAGCTTCTCAGGAGGGCTATGCCTTGACTACAGGGGATTTCAAGACCAGCGTAGACAATTTAGTAAAACACTAACCCAGTATTAAAACAGGTGAGGCAGAGACAGGTGGGGCTCAGTGGTAAAGTTGTATGTGTTGGCTTAATCTCCAGTACTAAGAAAGAAAGAAAGAAAGAAAGAAAGAAAGAAAGAAAGAAAGAAAGAAAGAAAGAAAGAAAGAAAGAAAGAAAGAAAGAAAGAAAGAAAGAAAGGAGGGAGGGACGGAGGGACGGAGGGACGGACTTAGCCCGTGCCCATAATAATCATATTTAGAGCATTTAGCAGCTGTAAAATGTTATGTATATCTGAGATACAGTTAAAAACAAAACATTACTAGCAGAAAAAAAAATGTTGATGCCAAGTGTGGTAGCAACTGCAGACAGTTGCAGCACCTAAGAGGCTAAGGCAGGGGTTTCACAAATTTAATCCTGACCTGGACAACATAGTAAGTCAGTGTCCTTAAAAAAGAAAATAGGAGAGAAAGGGGAAGAAGGAGAGGAAAGGGGTGAAGCCATTGGCCTCTCTTCAGCCTCAGCAGCAGGCATGGAACATCATTATTTTAAGCAGAGGAGAGTCAGGAAAGAGGGGTGCACTTGCTAGACTCTGCAGTGTCCTGCCTCTTCAGAGCCTGGTCTGACAAACCTTTAGTTTCTAAGCAGTCACTGTCATTTTGTCTGTCATTTTGTCTCACTACCCAGTGCTTCTCTAAAAATCATTTTTAGCATTTCTGAAAGCTGTATTATTGCATGTAGACTCTGGCCTCTCATCTTGTTTTTCTAAGAATTGCTTAATATGCTGTGTCTTCTAGAACATAAACATCTTTGCAAACACAGACTACATTTCTTCATGCTTTAAATATAGCAGCTATCATATGAGTAGCTTTTATTTCTGCTGTTGATGCTGCACTGAGCCTTTGGAGGTTTTCCAACTGAGCAATGTCATTAAAGAATGTACCTCCGCAAATAGTCATATATAAATATTTATCCACTCAGACCTCACATATTGATTTCACACTGCTTCTATTGTCAGCTAGACAAAAGTTTAGCCATCTTCATATCCTGGCTATAGAATTTCAGTAATTAAACCAGGTGTGGTAACTGGGGAGATGGCAAATCAGGTAAGAATGTTTGCTACATAATAATGAAGACCTGAGTTTGTACCCCAGCACCATGTAAATGTCACACATGGACACAAATGCACCTGTAACTCCAGCACTGTGAGGAACAGAAACAAGAGGGTCTCTGGGAATTACAGCTGCCAGCCTAGCTCCAGGTTCCGTGAGAGACCTGTTTGAAGGGAACAAGGCAGGGAGTGAGAGAGTGGCCCTCTTCTCTGGCCTCCATGCATATGCCATACACAATAAAAAAGTTACTTAGTTCAAACGAAACTGGAGCGCAGGGCCAGCCTACATCAGTAAGTCTGAGGCTGTCCTGGGCTACATGAGATCCTATCCCCCCCCCAAAAAAAAAGGAAGGAAAAAAGAATGAATGAACTTCACAATTTCAGAGCCAGGCAAGGTGGCACATACCTTTGATCATTTGGATCAAAGCGTTTGGGAGGCAGAGGTAGGCAGATCTCTGGCTTCAAGATCAGCCTAGTCTACAGAGCAAGTTCCAGTAGAGCCAGGGTTACACAGAGAAACCTGTCTCAGAAAACAAGTTTTAAAAAAAGGAAAAAAGAAGAAAAGAAAAATAATTTCAGCACTTTTTAGAGGCCACAACCTCTTAACTAACTGTGGCAGAATGCTTTTGAAGTAGAATAGGGTAATCTAGTTTTTCATTTTTAAATTGACTCTAAGAAATGTCACATTTAGAAAAACAGGCAGGGTACAGCAGTTTAAGTAATTGATTTTCTTTTTTAACAAATTGTAAGTTAGGAACTTGAATGGAGTCTTAACTGGTGTGAACAAATAAAGTACTCTGCTATCTTGAGGCTGTATCAGAATAATGAATACTAATTAAGAATGTTTAAGTAGTACTGGCAAGATGGCTCAGTGGATAAAAGCAGCTGCTGGCAAGCCTGAGTTCTGTCCCTGGATCCTACATAATAGAGGGGAAAGCTGACTCCTCCAGGTTGTCCTGTGATTTCCACATGTGCATTGTCACACTCATGTACCCAGACACATAAGCAAATGCTGTTTAATAAAAATAAAAATTTAAATGTTCCTATAGCTGCTAGCTCTGCAATTAATACAAATCGGGAATCAAATGTAAATGTTTGCATACTGACTACAAAAGCAAAACTATGTCTGATAATTAGACATATGTTTTTAAAGAGAACAAAATTCTCAAATCCCCATAATTCTATGTTTTCAAATCAGTACATGAAATTAATGGAAACATCTCAAACGCAAACATCAGGGAATTTAGAATTATATCCTGGGGCTGGAGAAATGGCTCTGCAGTTAAGAGCACTGGTTGCTCTTCCAATGGGCCCAGGTTCAATTCCCAGCACCCACACACTCAACCACTCCAATCCCAGCAGATCTAATATTCTCATCGGGCTTCCTTTTGCACCAGGCACACATTGTGCAGAGATATATATGCATGCAAAACATCCATATACATTAAAATGATTGAAAAGAGAATAATTGCACTCCTTCCTCAAAGAAATGCAAAATAAAATGACCTTGGATATTTTGTGAGATTCATAATGGAAATCTGCAGTTTGTGTAATGTTACGTCATAGTTCTAACACTTAGCCTGCCCATTGTGCTGCTCTTGGTTTAAGTAATTCCAGTATGTCTTTGCCTTGTTTATATCCGTTTCTCTCTTGTTTACACCCACAAACATAAACCCAGGATCATAGGCATACTTCTGTATTATTACAGACAGAAAATTTTAAGTGTACACTTAACCTTTTAATGGGTTCTTGAGCTATTTTCTCTCTAAAACCTACCTCCTTTCTTCATGAATCATCTATTGTCTTGCTAAAGGGAACCCACCATTAGCATTTATTTGACCAGTTATGTAGTAATATGGTATATAAAAAGATGAAAAATCACAATATAAAAATAAACTCTTAGGGCTGGGGAGGTGATGGCTCATTCATTAAAATTAGTTCTTGCTGTTCTAGTAGAGGATCCGAGTTCAATTCCCAGCATCCACATCAGGCAACTTACTAGCTGCCGTGACCCAGCTCCAGCATATCCAGTGCTCTGTTCTGGCCTCTGAAGATATACACAGACACATAAATAAATAATAAAGCAAATTTAGAACTAATAATAATGAAATCTAGTGCTCTTCTTTGCCTCATGTCATTTAGCCTATGTCTGGTGCAAAGAATCTTCTCCAACCACTGACAAGTACATGTTGTCCACCCCCATTGGCAACTACGTGTTTTAGAAGTAGGGTCGTGTTAAGCCAAACTTGTTAAACTCCTTACTTCTAAAGTGAAATTACAAGTTTTGTTAGATAATTAGGTTTTTGTTGGCTATCATGATTCATCAGAAATGAGTCCAAACAATTTTAATCCTTTTCCCTTGATTAAAAAATGGCATTTCCCCTTCCAGAATCGAACCCGGGTCCTCTAAAAGAGCAGCTACTCCTCTTCACTGCTGAGCCATCTCTCTAGCTCTCATCTTAGTTTTTTAAGCTTAAATTCCACATATATCTGGCCTCAGATCTCATGGAAGGAATTGCAGTTGTGTAGTTGAAGTTCTAAACACAGATGTCAAAAAAATTATTA
Source organism: Microtus pennsylvanicus (assembly GCF_037038515.1). NCBI lineage: Eukaryota > Metazoa > Chordata > Mammalia > Rodentia > Cricetidae > Microtus > Microtus pennsylvanicus. The sequence continues at coordinate 34,471,424 of NC_134595.1, read as the reverse complement.
AAACTTCCAAACTGGTTCCTGATATGCGGAGATAATTTCTTTTTTTTTTTTTTCTTTTTTCCCGAGACAGGGTTTCTCTGTAGCTATCAAGCCTGTCCTGGAACTAGCTCTCTTGTAGATCAGGCTGGCCTCGAACTCACAGGGATCCTCCTGCCTCTGCTGCCCGAGTGCTGGGATTAAAGGCGTGCACCACCACCACCCAGCATGGAGATAATTTCTGTAGCCAGAATGAAGAAGGGAAGGGAGTATGCTCTGCAGAAGAAATAGCTCTAGAGAATTTTGTTCCTTTCTGATTTTTCTAATAGTATAAGGTATAAAGTACAGTGCAAAACATGATGGATTTTTTAAAATGCATGACTTTAGAAATTTGTACATAGTAGAACATGTAGATCACAGAATAACCTAAATTTTAAGTTAATATTTTCTGCAAGTTCTACTTGAGTGGGGGGGGGGTTACCATTCTGTTTCACTATTTTTTGAGACAGATGGCTCCTTGTATAGTTTAGGCTGCCTTCCGCTCTCAGGTTACAGGGTTATAAGTTTGTGACTCTTTTTCCTGGCCATGGCGCCAACATATTCTGAACAGTGAAGTTAAATTAGAAGACCATGATATGGTAAGATTGTATTAAATTCTCCTTTGTAATGTACATACAGTGCTTTGTCTCCTATTTATTTTTACAAGTTCATAAAATATTTTTTAACCTTTACCACATAAAATTTCCATCCTATATAAGGTAATGTAAGTATTCTTCTAAAATAAGTTCAGAATCAAAGGAATTTGACCTGTTGAGCCAGAGTAAAAACATCAAACTGGTTGTGAGTTCAGTGATGATTTAATCACGCTGGATTTTATAGTTTTTAAAAAAGTAAGGCTGGAAGTGCATGACTTAGTAGTGATCGTGTGCATTTTATTCCCGCAGTACAGTTTATTGCTGCTTGTGAATAAAACCGAAAGCTATCTTTAAGGGGTGTTATTTTGTTAGTAGTGTTTAGATGGCAGAGCTGATGGTAGTCCAGAGGGTCATAAGATTTTGCCTCCATAAGACATTTATACTGAAGTGTGAAATGCCTCATATTTACGTGACCACATGTTACTTCCGGTAGTCTTTAGAACATGAGTGAGGTAGATTACTATAATCCTCAGAGGGGAACACTAAGGCACAGAAAAGCTGGTGAGTGGTCAGATATAGTGATGCTTACCTGTGGTCCCAGCCACTAAGGAGACTTCAGCAAAAGGATCATTTGCACTCAGGATTTCAAGACCTGAGCCACCTTACAAGAAGACCCATTTGAAAAGAAAATGGACACAGAACAGACAGACAGACTAGTAATTTACCCAAATGTCTTCTAAGAGCAGAGAGAATCATATGCCAGGGCTACCTGATTCTGTTACTCAGCCATAGTTTCACACTGTAGCCTTCAGAAAAATAACAGAAGAAATTCTGAAAGAATATGTGTAAAGCTCATTATATTAGGAAACTCAAATCTGGTGTTTTCTGCTTTTGGCAGATTTGGGGAGCTCCATGATCATGTGCTTCTTGAACAAGCAGACTTCTTCCTGAGTGCCTACCATTTGAAAGCACTGTCGGGAAAACAAGGAAGTGTAAGACATGGAAGAAGCATAAGATAGTGCCCTATCTCTACCCAGACAGTTTAGAAAATCAGTGTATTCATTAAAAATATTTTATAAGCATTTTTATGTGGAAGTACTATATAGTAATTTCAGGAAAACACTGAAGATACAGAATTACTGGGGATCTCATCCTGAGATGGATCATAAGAGTACTGATTCTTGGGCTGGAGAGTTGGCTCAGAGGTTAAGAGCACTAGCTGCTCTTCCAGAGGTACTGAGTTCAATTCCCAGTACCTACATGGTGGCTCACAACCATCTGTAATGAGATCTGATGCCCTCTTCTGGCCTGCAAACGTACATGCAGACAAAACATTGTATATGTAATAAATAAATCTTTAAAAAAAGAAAAGAGTACTAATTCTGACAAGTCTTCGGAAACGTGTGTATTCAGAATGCACATCTCTAATGTTTGTACCCACTCACTCTGAGTGAAAGGTCATTTGCTTATGAGGGGCCATGCCTGTTAGGAGATCTGCTCAGTTAACAGTAAGCAGCATAGTGTTTGTGAGGACTGTGTGCCTGCTGACTGGTGCAGAGTGAAGTCTTAATCAGCACTCCCTTGAGTCTGAATTGCCCTCTGTGGAATGAGGACTGAGGGTAGCCAGTGCTCCCACACTAGGAAGTCAGAACACTGATCTCAATGTTCAGCCTTCACATCTGGTCCATCACCCTCTTCTAAATGTCTTGAAATGAGAACTGAGTCTCAGTATCATTAGCTCAGTTTACTGGGTGCTTTTTAATAGCACAACAAATGAACAGACCATAATTTCTTTTCTTGTTTCTTCAGGTTAATCAGTTCAGGCAGCTGTATTCCAAAGTCATCAATGACAAGCATGATGATGTCATGGCCAAATTTGGCGCTATTCTGGCCCAAGGCATACTGGATGCAGGTAAATGTTCTTAGGTCTTCCAGATGTATTGTATAAATCTAATGAAACAGTTAATCTAATGTTCTGTATAACATCATGGAAATTGAGTCTGAAGCAAATAATTCCTGGGTAGAATTTGAGGAGTATATAATTTCCAGAGATAATTTTAATTTATTCAAGCACAAACATAATATTTGAATAGTAATCATTCCACTGCACTTACATGCAGTGTTCCCTCTTGCCTCCCTACTAAAGACTGAACCTAGAACATCACACATGGAATGTAGTTATACTACTGAGTAACTGCATATCACCCTTTTTATGTTTTATTTTGAGGCAGAGTCTATAAGTTGCCCTGGTTGGCCTTGAACTTGCTATCCTCTTGAGTCCACCTCTTACAAGTAGCTGACACAAATGCTCAGCAAGTCCTAATCCTTTTATATAACAACTGTATATGCTCAAGTTATTTTTTCTCTTTGTTCCTCTTTCTTGTTTTGTAAGGCCTCCCCTGTAGTGTTGGTAGCCTTGGAAATACTGGAGAGAAGTTAGAACAGTTCTATTCACTTGGTAAAGTGTTCAGTGACTTTCAGCTGGGGCTTCTTTTGTGGGAGGAGTAGGGAGAGTTCACTGTGTAATCCAGGCTACCCTCAAATTCAAACCAAACTTCCTATCTCAGCCTCCCGAGCACTGGAATCAAGATAGTCATGTGCCATTACATCCTGCAAAAATCCAATTCTTTACCTGATGAATTGGCTCGTCACTCTAATTCACTGGCTTTCAAGCTGTATTTCTCTATACTCCCCAAAGGGGTAGTCTAGAGGTGTAGCAAGAGACATAACGGGTTGGAGTTCAATCCATTCACTCTCTCACAGTACAAACTCATGATCAGAATCAGCTTATTTCATTCTTTATCATACTCTTCCTCAGAAAATGTGTTGAATCAAGAATTAAATGTTATAATTTTCCTTTTGTGGAGCTGGAGAGATGGCTCAGTGGTTAAGAGCACTTTCTGCTCTTGCAGAAGACCCAAATTCAGTTAGTTCCCAGCACCACATCAGGTGGGTCACAACCACCTATACCTTGAGTTTCAAGGATTCAACACCCTCTTCTACCTCTGTGTGGGCATCAGACACCCACATAGTACATATACAACATACATGTAAACAAAACACTCATGCACATAAAATAAACCATTAAGTGCTTTGGTAAACTCCTTTAATCCCAGCACTCAAGTTGCAGAGGCAGTTGGATTTCTGTGAATTCAAGGCTTGCCTGGTTCCAGGACATGATGAGTTCCAGGACAGCCAGGGCTAGATATTGAGACCCTGTCTCAAAGAAAAACAAAAACCAGCTAATTCACTAATACAGTACCTAAAAATGCTTATTTTCATCTTAATGGGTTGCTTTGCTAATGGTTTTTCTCTTTTTCTGCAGGTGGTCATAATGTCACAATCTCCTTACAGTCCCGGACTGGGCATACTCATATGCCTTCTGTGGTTGGCGTCCTTGTCTTCACCCAGTTCTGGTTCTGGTTTCCCCTTTCACACTTCTTGTCATTGGCTTATACCCCTACCTGTGTCATTGGCCTTAACAAGGACTTAAAGGTATGTCTGAGTTCTGAGCTTTGTGGGATATCCTTGTCATAACGGCCCACGTTCATAGAGTCCTGTGACTTGAAAGATGACCATTGCGGGTAGCATATTTTCATTCAGTCAGACTGAACTCAAGTTAGTCCTTAGCCCTTACAGAGTAGAGTGTGTCTGTAGAAGTTTTGAAAGGAAATGTTTACTAGCTGGACACATTTTTTTTAAGATTTATTTATTCTTATGTACATGAATGCTCTATCTGCATGTACACCTTTATGCCAGAAGAGGGCATCAGACCCCACTATAGATAGTTGTGAGCCACCAATTGGTTGCTGGGAATTGAACTCAGGATCTCTGGGAAAACAGCCAGTGTTCTTAACCTCTGAGCCATCTCTCCATGGACACATCTTTTGACAGAAAATGATGTGGTGGGGTACTTAGTACAAAAATACGAAGAGATTTTATATAAGCCATTCTGTGTATTTTGGGTGTTTTGGTTTGGTTTTTGTTTTGCAACAGGGTCTTACTTTGTAGCCCTAACTGGCCTGGAATTCATTATGCAAACCAAGCTGGCCTTCGTCTCACAGAGAACTGTCTGCCTTTTTCTCTAGAATACCTGAAGTAAAGGCATATGCATAGAGTCATTCTGTGTAGCTGGGTGATCTTTCAACTCAGGATCCCTCTGCCTTAACCTTCAGAGCACGGGGATTCCAGGCCTATGCCACCATGCTTGGCCACCTTAACCCAAAGGCAACAAGAGGTTCGGCACAATTCAGTAGCCAGTGTTGGTTCAAACTTTGAAAGTCTAACCCTGAGTCGTTTATTTTAGGCATATTTAAGCATAGCACAGTTTGATGAAAAATTTCCTGGTAATAATTAACTCGGTCTCGTGTACAACAAAGCTATGACTGCATCATAACTCTTAGTGAAGTGTGTATCTTTCATAAAGATGCAGTCTATAGATTGAAAAGAAGAGATAACATCATGAAAAGGGTCTGGGGGAGGATCCTGTGTGTCTCTAGCCACATAGGTAGCGCAGAGGTCGCCAGGCTATTAACCACATCCATTCCCAGACTTCTGGAGAGAAAATAGATGAGATATCTCTCTCTTTGAAGAGACAACCCTGCATGTTTAACATGACTGGTCCCCTAGTACTTATCTGTGAGCACAAAGATCTTGCCTATTCTATCCCTTCAGTAGTGGCAGAAAAGAAGATTGACAATGAGGAATCAGGGAGTCTGGCAGAACAGAACTGATCACAAAGGTTAAAAGCTTACATGCCCTGTTATCACAAGTTTTAATCACATTTTTAATGGGGTTTGTGATTGTGTGTTTCTCAGTCTTGCGACCTGGTGATTCATCTTGTTCTTTAAAGGTCAAAGGCTTCTGGACCTTTAAATACCTCTTACATTTTTGTCATTACTGTTGTTAAGATGTTTTGTTTAATTTTCAGAATGGAAAATTTTGTAAACTCAAATTTTTAATTAAAAATTCCTTATATTAATATTTTATTATAGCTGTACAACTAGTTATTCTTTATTAAGTATTTCAGTATTAAAACTGCTCACAGTTGCAAATATTCAGCATCTTTATCTCTCAAAACAACAGTATTTTGTTTTCCTAATCCCTAATATTTGACATTGTCTTTAAACCTCCTCTGTAATCTTTGGAGACTTGCAATCTGCCAAACAATTTTATACTGTTTTCATTCTTCACAATAAAAGTGAGGTAAACAAGATAAGTCCTGTCTCAGCAAATGTGGTTATTACCATTTTTTCATGAATGCAGATTAGGTAAGTAAAGAAAGCTGCAGCTAGAGAGCAGGTTTGTTCCATAAGTTATACGAAGCCAGTTTTCCATTGGGCCCGTGTTATATGGAAACTAATACAGACTAATAATGGCAGAATTACGTGGACAGACTAGTAAGTTTGTTAGTATGGTAAAAGGAGTCGTCATGGGGGTTCACTAAGTAGGTAACGTTGTCCCATGCTCACAGTGTGAGTAGGGCTTAGCCCACTAACACTGTGTGGTTTGTGAGAAAACAGAAAAGAAAATGATGCTTGGTCATCAAGCATTAAGATCTGTAGGGAACTGAGTACCAAAATTAATTCACAGCGCTTTTCATAGAGCGCTGACATGGAACCAGCACTGTTGTTGAACATTTAACCTGCATCTCCCTTTGTGTCCATATGCTTGAAAAACAGTGCATAAGTCTTGATATTATTTCCATGGAGAGAACAAAAGAGTATTTTATTTCTTCAGATGCCGAAAGTTCAATATAAATCAAATTGTAAACCATCCACATTTGCATATCCTGCCCCTCTGGAAGTACCAAAAGAAAAAGAAAAGGAAAAGGTACGTTTTTGATTCATTAAGTAACATTTGTTCTTATTAGAGAAGCTACTGGCTGTTTAACTGATATAGTTGCTTTTTGTTTGTTTTTGTTTGAGTTTTTTTTTGTTTTTTAAACAATCTTATTTTACATACCAATCCCAGTTCCCTCTCCCTCCCCTCAAGTGATAGAGTTTTTAAGTCTGGTTGGTTGGTTGGTTGGTTGGTTGGTTGGTTGGTTGGTTGGTTGGTTGGTTGGTTGGTTGGTTTGAGTAGGGTCTCACTCTGGGGTCCTGACTAACCTGGAACTTGGTAGTATATCATACTGACCTCAGACTCACAGAGTCCACCTGACTCTGCCTCCAGGTACAAAGATTAAGGCCTTGTACCATCATGCTGCACAACTTTAATTATGTGTGGGGAGGATATTCATCTGAGTGTGGGCGCTCATGGAGCTAGAGACATGAGATCAGCTGCCTGACAGCTCTTTTGGGAACCATACTCAGGTTCTTAGAAGAGCAGTATGTGTTCTTAGCTGCTGAGCCATCTTTCAGCCCCAACCTTGTTTGTTTGTTTTTTGTTGTTGTTGTTGTTGGTTTTGGTGGGGTTTTTTTGTTTTGTTTTTGGATTTTTTCGAGACAGGGTTTCTCTGTAGCTTTTGGTTCCTGTCCTGGAACTAGCTCTGTAGACCAGGCTGGCCTCGAACTGACAGAGATCCACCTGCCTCTGCCTCCCGAGTGCTGGGATTAAAGGCATGTGCCACCAACGCCCGGCTAACCTTGTTTGTTTTTAAAAGCAAACTTGTAGTGATAGCTAACATTAGACTTACATGTAAAGTAAAGGGCCTTTTTTCTTTTGGCATCCCAGCCCCATGATGCAAGACTTCGCTCTGTTCTGTCGGTACCTAATATCTATATATCTATATATATATATAGAGAGAGAGAGAGAGCTCTATATTATTTCTTTTATCTAATGCACCTGTATTTCTTTATATTTCTTTTGTCTGATGTACGTTTTTATTTGATACACCTCAAATGAGACTACAATAAAAGTGTTTGTGTACATATTTGTGTTCTTGTTCAAGTGTGTCTGTCACTTAAAATAGCAGGTAGGAATTATGTTGTCAAAAGTAACTCATGTTGCTGGGTGGTAGTGGCACACACATTTAATCTCAACGCTCAGGAGGCAGAGACAGGCAGATCTCTGAGTTATGAGTTCAAGGCCAGCCTACAAATTGAGCTCCAGGATAGTCAGGGCTGTTATACAGATAAACCTGGCGGAGGTGGGGGGATAGTAACTCAAGTTATTTTTTTTCTTTTTTTTATATGCATTGTTTTGCCATGGGTGTCAGGTCCCCATGAACTGGAGTTGTAGACAGTTGTGAGCTGCCTTGTGGGTGGTGAGAATTGAACCAATGTCCTCTGGAAGAGCAGTCAGTACTCTTAACCGCTGATTTATCTCTCCAGCCCTGATATTTATTTTCATGCATATTACCCAGTTTGCCTTGTGAAAATGAATAAAACTAACTTCACCAATGGTTTTGAGCACCTTCATTGATATATAAGAAATAATGGATTTACAGAGCTGCACTGGCTATGATGTTATACTCAATAAGACAAGCAGCCTTTTCATGATTCTTATGTGGGGAAAATTGTTCTTTATTTTAAGATAATGTTTCACATTAACTATCTGTTGATTTTGCTTTAAGTTTTGTGTATAAGTAGAGTTAATTTTACAACTGACCAAACTCAGGGTAGCAGCTGATGAATAGCCTTTCACAGCACCTTTATTACTCCATTTTCAAAGTCTTGTTTCCCCTTTGATTTCAAGTGAGATTCATCAAGAAAGGCCTCTCCTAGCTAACTATTGTGTATTACCATTTCAGGGTATCTAGTTACGAGAACATCTCTATGGCCAAGAATTTCTCAGTGTTTTCCCCATAAAGCCAACAAGAACATAGCACTTAAGTGTGTGTCTCAGAAGTAAATGATCGCAGATCACACCCAAGGAGGATCAGAAAGGGGGGAGTGGATGTTTTGGACTCAGCCCCAGTAGCTAAAGATGATAGTGGCAGCAAATGATGTGCCTTACTGTCAGTCCATTTACTCTCCTGTGGTTTTGTTGTTCGTGGTTACTGACAGGAAACAGACACTCTAGGACTGTTTTCTTTGGGCTGTTTCTTAGGATGTAGGTGAGAGATTATAACAGTTACCATTTTGACTGTTTTTAGGTTTCCACTGCTGTGTTATCTATTACTGCCAAAGCTAAAAAAAAGGAAAAAGAAAAAGAAAAAAAAGAGGAGGAGAAGATGGAAGTGGTAAGTGTAACTCGGTGGTCATATGTGTTAATCCTGTTGTGGCCAGATTCCTTAAACACCGTTGTACTTTGTGCTTAGCTTTTCCAATTATTTGTCCTGCTTTCAGCATACAGAATAATATCGTTATATTTAAAAGAAACCCTAGAAAACCATGTCTGTGTTAACTTGCTTTTCTTGTTGCTGTGACAATAGCTAACTAAAAGTGACTTTAAAGAGGAAAGAGTTTGGGCTCATGGTTTTGAAGGATACAGTCTGTTGGGGCAGGAAGCATGGTGGCTGGGGCTTCATCTTTGACCATGTTAGTGTGCAGCATGGCTTGCTTATATCTTAATCAGGAAGCAGAGAGTTAAGGCTGGCAGCAAAGCCACTCTGTGTCCCTTAGGCCCATCCCTTAAACCATGAGACCCCGTGTACAGAAAGTTCCCAAGTGTTCACATCCATGAGCTTCCAGAGGGCATTTGACAGCCCAGCCATAACACTGTCCATTTGTGGGAATGACAGATGAGTATAAAACAGGAGAGAGTTCAGAGAGAAAGTCACAGCTAAAAGTCGGCTCTGAAGAACAAAGCTTTAAGTAGACAGTGACTCAATGAAAAAGAAAGACTTTCGAAAGAACAGTAAATGACCCACTTCTGATCTCTGCTGGTAAACAAGTTATCCCATTCCCACCGCTAAGTGGAGTCTGCGGTCTTTTAGTTGTACTGTGTATCTGCCACTGCCTTGTAGCTGACGAGACTCAAGTGATGTGGGCCAAAAGTGATCCTTAGCTGATCGCCTTTCTCCCATCCTAGGATGAAGCAGAAAAGAAGGAAGAGAAAGAAAAGAAAAAAGAACCTGAACCAAACTTTCAGCTGTTGGATAACCCAGCACGAGTTATGCCTGCCCAGCTAAAGGTGTTAACAATGACAGAGACCTGCAGATACCAGCCTTTCAAACCAGTAAGTTACCAGTGGCTCTTAGCTGTATTTGCTGGGGCGGTATTAATCTGTAGGGCTAGGCAAGACTGACAGAAGAGGATTTTAGAGCAAGGCCACTAGTGTCTTTAAAAGAAAGAGTGTGCCCGACAAAAATAAGAACATACCCCTCAGCTCAGCTTCGTATAGATTTTTGAAGAACTTTTCTTTTCTCTAGTAATTTTTTTATTTTTATTTTATTTTTGAGGAGGAAGAGGAGGGGATTCAAAACAGTTTCTCTGTGTAACAGCCCTGGCTGTCCTGGAACTCACTTTATAGATCAGCCTTGCTTTGAACGCACAGAGATCCCTCTGCTTCTGCCTCCCCAGTGCTGGGATGTGCACTCTAGTAATTCTTTTTTATATATATTTATTTATTTATTATGTATACAATATTCTGTCTGTGTGTATGCCTGCAGGCCAGAAGAGGGCACCAGACCCCTCACAGATGGTTGTGAGCCACCGTGTGGTTGCTGGGAACTGAACTCAGGACCTTTGAAAGAGCAGGCAATGTTCTTAACCTCTGAGCCATCTCTCCAGCCTCCCACTGTAGTAATTCTTTTTCTTTTTTTTTTTTTTTTTTTTTTTTTGGTTTTTCGAGACAGGGTTTCTGTGTGGTTTTGGAGCCTGTCCTGGAACTAGCTCTTGTAGACCAGGCTGGTCTCGAACTCACGGAGATCCGCCTGCCTCTGCCTCCCAAGTGCTGGGATTAAAGGCGTGCGCCACCACCGCCCGGCTGTAATTCTTTTTCTTATTTGGTTTTTCGAGGCAGGGTTTCTCTGTAGCTTTGGAGCCTGTCCTGGGACTCGCTCTGTAGACCAGACTGGCCTCGAACTGACAGAGATCCGCCTGCCTCTGCCTCCCAAGTGCTGAGATTAAAGGCGTGCGCCACCACTGCCCGGCCCACTCTAGTAATTCTTAAGAACTGTTTTCTCTCTTGTGTCACAGATTTAGGCACATAACTACAGACCCAGAGACACTGGGCTGAATTTTAATATTCCAATCATAGGCTTTGTAAGTGCTAAATGTTTCTGTTCCCTCCATTTGTAAAATGGGAATTATCTTCTTAACTAATAATCATAGATCAAAAACTTGAATATGCAGCCCCATGTGGTGACACAAATGCCTTTAATCCCAGCACTTGGGAGGCAGAGGACAGCCTGGTATACGAAGCAAGTTCTAGGACAGCCAAGACTGTTACACAGAGAAACCCTGTCTCAAGAAACCAGAAAGGAAAAAAAAAAATTTATTTGCAGGCACTGGGAAACTAGGAACAAGACCTGGCCCTGCCAAATAAGTGATCACCTTCATAATCACACTGTTGTCATAAACACACTGAATTTTAGAATTTCAAAAGAGCGTCTTTGTGATAGTCAGTTCATCCCAAGCCAGAATGTTTCTTATTAGGAACAAGTGTATATTGGTTACCTTCTCGTTATTGTGACAGACTCACTTGCAGAACTTAAGGGAGGCTTTATTTTGACTTGGGATTTGAGAGGGTATAGTCCATTATGGAGTTTGTTGCAGCAGGAGTGAGTGTCCAGGGCTCCTCACGTCTCAGAAGACTAGGAAGTGGAGTCAGGAAGCAGGCCCAGGATATGACTCCCAAGGCTTGCCCTTATGTCTGTCAGTTGCGCCCTACATTCCAAAGGATCATAAGCTCCCAAAACAATACCAACATCTGAGCACCAAGTGTATAAACACATAAGTCTGTGGGGGACATTACACATTCAAACCATGATAAAAATGCTTATCAGAAATTTTATTTTTGAAACAAGGTCTTACTGTGTAGTCTCTCTGGCCTAGAACTTACTATGCAGCCTAGACTGGCCTTGAACCAATTGGCAGTCCTCCTGGCTAGGGCTCCTCAGTGCTAAGATAAAGACATACTACCCCTGACCCGGGTTTCTTAAATCTAGAAAGACTTACCAGTAGACCAACCCATACAAGATATCCAGATATTGAGCCTGTGGTTTGAAATATTATAGATGAGATTTCTGTAAATTTATTTTTAATCAATCCAATGATAAATTAAAAACAGCTCTTGTTTCGGGTATGAACCAAGGTGTTCCTGACTAGATTTTCAGCTTATAGAGACAAAGACAAGAAATGGACATTGTTGTGTGGTTGTTTCAAGCTGAAGGTGAACATGGCCGGGTTTGTATCCTGGCCCTTTTATTCAGTGGTGTGACTTAGTAATCTCTTTGTATTTCATTTTCTTCACCTGTAAAATTCTGTACTAATTAGAGTAGAGTAATTGCCTCTACTCTAGTGATAGAGTGAGGGAGGGCATTTCCAGGTCAGTCCCAGGTGGATTTCTTCAGGTTGGTGCAGGTGCTCTCAAGTTTATTAGAGGTGACTACACACATTTGTTAATGTATTAAGTTTTATACATTAAAGGAATGTTTACATTCCTTTATATTGTGTGAATTATTTTTCATCTTAATAAAGATCACTTCTTCATATGTACATTAAAGAAAGAAATTGCCCTTTAACCCACTCCATACTCTCAATGACAAGGTCATCAACATGTTTCTCAGATTGGAAAGATACTCTGAAGATTGGTGTTTCATTCCTTTAATCCCAGCACTTGGAATACTGAGGCAGGTGGATTCTGTGAGTTGTAGTCTGAGCTCCAAGCCAACCTTGACTATATACTGAGACTCTGTCTCAATTCCCACCTCAAAAAAAAAGAAGTATTATGATAATGTCTCTACTCTGCTTCATCAAGAATTTGCCATCTTAGGTGCTTAATAGCGTTTTAGTCAGCAGAATAGCAAAGGAATTTTTTCTCCAGCTCGAGAAGCATTAATCAATCTAAAATGCAGCATAAATAACTCTTTAGATATGTGGATTGTGTTGCAGAATGTGAGTGAGATCATTTAGTTCTGATGAGCATACTGATGAGAAGTTAGAACCCATAGCTAGAGGTTTCTAGAATCTTGGAAGTTCTCTTCTAAATGGGTATTTTATTCTGCTTGGAGGTTCATCTCCATTTGCTCAACTAGGAATTTACATAAACGTTTAGGCTATGGAAGATGAGGACAGTGGTCATATTCTCTGTTGTTCTTAGGCTGTTGGTAATCTAGGCAGATAGTCCATTCATACAATGGCTTCTTTACAAGAAAAGCAAACTTCTTAAGAGAGAGAGCTGTGGATTCTTTGGTGTGAGTACATGTGTTAAGAGGGGGAAAATGGTCTAGAAATTCTTGGAGGCACACCAGTTTTATAGCACAGCAAGGCAGAGTCTTGATGAGCAAAATCAGATTAGTTTCAACTGCAGAGATATTCACCCATGTGAGTCCTTTGACTGATGGTCTTGTGCTGCTTTCCTTCCCAGTAATGTGCTTTGTAGAAGTATGCTTTTTCCAGATGTGCCTTGCCACTGTTGACTGATTTGATTACAGAGAGTAACTTTCCATTTCCTTTGACACAGGCAAGCAAATAGAATAAGATTAGCATGCCAGGGATGGTTGACTAGTTTGGTGTTTGAATTTACCATCAGCTAATAGGCTGAGAGAGGGCTTAATAGGATTGCTACTACAGTCTACTTTCCTTGTCTTTCCATCTGGTTTTTCATTACTTACATCACAGTAGTTTCCAAATTACAGTGAAAACTCAGATATCTGTTATATTTATTATTTTCTCTGACATTCTAGAATTGCTGGAGGAAAAAACAACCTATTTGCAGATTTTCTTGAAGCACACAAATAAGAGTGCTTCAAAAACTGTAATTCAGGGCTGGGGAGATGACCCAGCAATTAAAGCCTTAACATATGTTGTGCTGTGTGTGTAGGAGCACAACAAAAAAACTATAATATACATTCATATAAAAGGTCTAAGGGGGGGGGGGGCTGGAGAGATGGCTCAGTGGTTAAGAGCACTGCCTGCTCTTCCAAAGGTCCTGAGTTCAATTCCCGGCAACCACATGGTGGCTCTCAACCATCTGGAATGAGGTCTGGTGCCCTCTTCTGGCCTGCAGACATACACACAGACAGAATATTGTATACATAATAAATAAATAAATTTTAAAAAAAAAAAAAAAGGTCTAAGGGTGCTTGTTACTCTTCCAGAGAACTCGGGGTCTGTTCTCCAAACTTACATAGTAGCTCACTGCTGTCTGTCACCCCAGTTCCAGAGAATGCAGTGCCCTCTTCTAGCCTCCTCAGCTATAATACACATGAGGCACAGACATTGATACAGACAAAACACCTACCCACATAAAAAAAAAACAAATTAAAAATCTTTTAAAAGGTTGTGGGGTTAGTCTCCAGGCTTAGGCTAGCTTTTCCATGTTTGAAACAAACTCTGGAGTGGTGATAAAGTTGCTGGTCAAAACTACTGTCTTGAGTGGGGTAGGAAGGAAGTAGAATGCGATGTTGGGGCAGTAAACATTCTACCAACAGTCAGACGGAGGTTAGTAAGCATTTCTCTGGGTGGGAAGCACTTCTGTTGGAATGCAGCATCCCGTAGAACAGTGTCCTGTGGCCCACAGTGCACTGGGTTAAATTGGCAGTCCTCAGTGAAGAGGAGTTGTTTCATGCTAGTGTAATTCTCCCTCAGTCTTTACTTTACACAGCAAGTGTTGTGGGTCCACGGCAGAGCATTGTGAAACGTGAGTGGAGCTGACTGTGTTTTCCTGTGTTTATGCAGCTCTCCATTGGAGGCATCATAATTCTGAAAGACACCAGTGAAGACATTGAAGAACTTGTGGAACCTGTGGCAGCGCATGGCCCAAAAATTGAAGAGGAGGAACAAGAACCAGAGCCCCCAGAACCATTCGAATATATTGACGATTAAGGATTGGGGTAAGTGTAAACAGAGAATGGACTTTAGTTTCCTGGCCACCCTGACCCAAATAATCACACAGAAACTATATTAATTCCAACACTGTTTGACCAATGATTCATGCATATTTCTAGCTAGCTCTTAACATCTTAAATTAACCGTTTCTATTAATCTGTGATCACTGTGAGGCTGTGGCTTACCAGTAAGGCACCAGCCTCTCCTTTGGCAGCTACATGGCGTCTCCTTGACTCTGCCTACTTTCTGTCTGTATCTCTGTTGGGGTTTCCCGCCTGGCTTTACTCTGCTAAACCATTGGCTGAAACAGCTTTATTTATCAACCATGAAACAGCTTTATTTATCAACCAATAAAATCAACACATACAGAAAGACATCCCATATCAGGTAAGTATTCATCAGTCACTTCTGAAGGAAAGCAAGAATAATGCTGTTTCACTTCTCCTCCTTTTATTCGCTCCTTATTTATCCAGATAGCATGGCTGGATAAATGAGCTGGAGAGATGGCTCAGAGGTTCAGAGCACTGGCTGCTCTTCCAGAGGTCCTGAGTTTAATTCCCAGCAACCACATGGTGACTCACAGCCATCTATAGTAAGATCTGGCGCCCTCTTCTGGTGTGCAGGCATACATGGAGGCAGAATGTTGTATATATAATAAATAAATCTTTAAAAAAAAATTTCCCCTTTCTCAATCCATCTTCACATGTGCACTTTTTCTTTCTTCTTTTTGACTTTGTGCTGTCGTGCTCTGCTGACTCCTCAGAGCCGCTAGTCTGTAGACTCTTCTTAAGGAGCCAGGTGGTGGTGGCGCACACAAGAGGCAGAGGCAAGAGGATCTCTGTGAGTTCAAGGCCAGCCTGGTTTACACAGTGAGTTCCAGGACAGGCTCACAGAGATCCTGCTGTCTATGCCTCCTGAATGCTGAAATTAAAGGCGTGTGTACACATACTCCTATGGATTTCCTCTGTCCTTGTCCTCTTGGCAGTGATTCTGGCACTGGAGCTTCAACATTCACATGTTCTGTAGAGCTATAAAGACCCTGGGGTCAAACTATACCACAAACACCTCTGACTGATCAAAGATGATTACACCAGCTGTTTAAAACGGAGGTGATGGGGTTGCTGGAGAGATGGCTCAGCAGTTAAGAGCACCGCCTGCATTATATGAAACTGTCACTCATTTAATCTCTCATTTTCCTTTATAATCACATATTTGAAAACACATACAAAAGATACGTAATTATTTCTTTAGTTTCACTAACCTAACAGACATTTTCAGAAAAATGGGAATTACTTTTACTCTTTAAAGAAAGTAGGCAGCCAGGGAGATGGTTATGGGTAAAGGCTCTTGCCAATATCCCTGACAGCCTGAATTCAATCCCTAAGACCCCCTAAGGTGGGAGGCAAGCACAAACTTCTGCATAAAATCCTCTGACTACCACAGGCATGTTGTACACACAGGTACCACATAATACAAAATAAATAACATTTGTTTTAAAAAAAAAAGGAAGAAAATAGGAGCTCTATCATTTGCTACAGTAGTATTAAAAATATATTTAGGGCTGCGATTGTAGCTCAGTGATGGAGTATTTATTGACCCTACACAGGGTCCTGAGTTCAGCAGCACACACAAAATGTACAAGTTGCTAATCTAGTGTAGTGTATGCATTAATTAGCAATTAATAACGGGACTCGCCCTGCCATTATTTAGAAAGTAAAATCCTGTCTCAGCGAGTGGAAGATGTGTAGTAAGTGCTCTGCTGTTCACTGCCCGGCATGCTTGTCCTGTGATCTCTCAGGACTGACTCACGGTGGCCATTTCAGCCTTTCCTACTACCTCCCTGAGACCAACCTGTTGTATAGTTCAAGACAGTGGCTTAGAAGTACAGCTAGAAATTGAGCTTTTGGGTGTGTTTTAAAGGGTGAAATACTTATGTGTTATGAATTTGGAGAGCAGAGCATCACAAGCTTGGTATAACAGGGCTGTAGGTGCTGAGTGAAGCTGGGTTTAGATTTCAAATAGTAATTTAAAAAAAAACAAACTTCGGGAATAATGAACAATGTCAACTTCTGCCACTTTCTTTTTCCCCAGGATTTCACCTGCTCAGTGAAGATGTCTATCCTGGCGCATACTGAAATGTCTGTGAGGGAACCCACGCTAGACCTATTCGATGCACGCATCATTGCCTACGCTGACCTAAAGAACCTGTGTCCCGAGTCTTTGGTTGAGAAGAAGATACACAGCTGTTAGTGTGCTCTTTCACAGAATTTGGTTTTCAAATAAATATATTAAAATCTCCAGATCAATAAGACTTTAGTTGGTTGGTTTTTCTTCTTTTCTCTCTTGTTGTTTTTGTTGCTTTGTTTTTGAGATAGAGTCTCTCTGTAGCCCTGGCTGTCCTAGAACTCACTAGACCAGGTTGGCCTTGAACTCATAGAGATCTACCCACCTCTACCTCCTGAGTGCAGTTGATTTGTTTTTCAACCTGTTTTTTTGTTTTGCTTTGTTTTTTATGGATCTGATACCACCACCATAATCTAATAAGCTTGCTAGCATCTGGCCATGATTCCAGCATTTAGGGAGCTGAAGCAGGAGAGCTTTGGTTCTTAGAGTTAAGCTTAGGAGACTGGATTTGAAGAACTGTTTTCTGCAGCTAGACAAGTGCTCTATCACTGAGTTATGAACTGTCTCCAGCCCAAATGTGGAGGAAAATGAATAAATAAACCTCTAGAGAGGTCAGCCCTAATGCACTCATCTATCCAGTCTTGTTAGGTCTGGGTCTAAAGGTTACTGATTTCCAAGGACGGTTCCACATAGTTAATTTCATTGTATCCCCTTCTTTGTAAATTCCCTGTTTCCTCAATATCAGATGATTCTATAAAAGAAATTATCTAATTTCCTAGCCTCTCATTAGCTATGCCCTTCCTGTTCAAGCTCTTAATGTTGCTTGCATTTCAGACAGTTATCTCTTACATTTCCCTTAATCTATGAAATGATCGAAAAACAGAAGTGTCTTGAGTACACCATCATCCAGAAGTAAGCAGTCTGGGAAGAGGTAGTATATTCACCACCCTGCTTAAGGAAAGAGCACGATTCTCGTTAGGCATTGCACTTGGATCTGAGTTTCATGAGACTTTCCTGGTGGATTTTGTTTTTCCCTAGATTTCCTGGGAAATGCTGAAAGCTGACAGCAGAATAAAGTCACATGAAAAGGATAGGACTTAGAAGTTGGGGAGAGAAATCTGTAGAAGGAATCGGAGGGTGGAAGGCAGAAATTATCCCCTTTCTAGGATGAAAGGCTAGTTAGGCTAACAACAAAAAGGTGGAAGTAGATGATGTGGTTTCAGAAACTGGGTCTGAAAAAGAGGAACATGGGATGTATTCATACTTGGTTTCTAGCCATAAATAAAGGACATTGAGCCTATAATTTGTGATCCTAGAGAAGCTAAATAAGAAGGAGAACCCAAAGAAAGACATATAGTCATCCTCCTGGAGATTAACCTTCATCAGGCGATGAAAGGAGACAGAGACCCAAATTGGAACACCGGACTGAAATCTCAAGGTCCAAATCAGGAGCAGAAGGAGAGAGAGCACGAGCAAGGAACTCAGGACTGCGAGGGGTGCACCCACTTACTGAGACATTGGGGATGATCTATTGAGAACTCAACAAGGCCAGCTGGACTGGGTCTGAAAAAGCATGAGATAAAACCGGACTCGTTGAACATAGCGGACAATGAGGACTGCTGAGAAGTCAAGATCAATGACACTGGGTTTTGGTCCTACTGCACATAGTGGCTTTGTAGGAGCCTAGGCAGTTTGATGCTCCCCTTACTAGACCTGGAAGGAGGTGGGAGGTCCTTGGACTTCCCACAAGGCAGGGAACCAGGACTGCTCTTAGGGCTGATGAGGGAGGAGGCTTGATTGGGGAAGGGGGAGGGATATGGGAGGCGGTGGAGGGGAGGAGGCAGAAATCTTTAATAAGTAAATAAAAGATAAAAAAATAAAAAAGAAAAACTGGGTCTGATCTAGTATCCAGTCCCTCTACAAGTCTGTAGATAGAGGATTCCTGCCTTTTACAACTCCTCTTTGTGAGCCAGGCCCTTTCATCCCAGTAGGAGGCTGAGGCTGAGCGCTGGAAATTTCAAGCCTAGCTTTGATTATGTGACAAGACCCAGTCTGGGAAGCAGCCAGAAATCTCCATCACCCTGTGGCATGCTCCACTATTCCTCCGATGACTTGAACCTCTCCTCATTTCCCAGATCGGACAAGTGTTGGTCTTAATTTGGACAAGTTCTGCAGGGATCTTGCGCAGGTCCTCCTTGGTCTGACAGCTCTAACTCCTAGCTAGCCCTCAAAGTTATTCTTTGGTCCTCTTCTTAATCTGCTTTGTCTAAGCAACACTTCTATCCATCCCATACCTTCATTGTGCCCGTGATGGGTACCCTACCCCATTCATGCTCCTGGCATGCACCTCCAGCTGCTGGGGCTTCCTCATCTAGGCTGCCTGAATGAGCACAGCATATCCAAGCACAGGTAGTATTCAGCCTTCCCCACTGCTTTGGGGTCATTCCTCCGCCTCGTTGCCCACACCCAGGGCCCAGCTTTCTGCCATGGTTCAGCTCTGGGCCTCTGCAGTGACTACAATTCCACTCTCTTTCCCCAGTGCTCACTGCCCCAGGTGAGTCTACCTCCAGACTCAGCCCACTCTCATCCTTTCCCCAAAGCCATCATTGTAAATCATGTTGGTCTCCTGCTTAAAAACTTGCTGGATAAGCTCCAAATCCCCTAATTGATGTGCATCTATGTAAGACCCGAGCTGCTGCTCAGCTCCGCAGTATCACTGTCCTCCCACGTCTCTATAACTTGCCCTTTGCATATATGATCGCTTCTACCTCAAGTGCACAACTCTTTGGGCACTGCAATTTTGAAAGATGTATGTTTGTGGTGTGTGTGTGTGTTGCCCATGGAGGCTAGAGGCATCCGATCCCCCAGGAGCTAGAGTCTCAGGCACTTGTGAGCTGCCTCAGCGGTGCTGGGAAATGACCTCGTGTCCTCTGTAAGAACTGCTGAACCCTGGCTCTACACCATTTTACCTCTAGATCTGGTATATATGCAGATGAGCCTTGACTCACATCTGATCAATGTAAATTGAAAATATGTTTTATACATCCACAGCAATTGTAGCTTAGCAACACAATACCACCGAGGAGTACCAGTCGTCTCCCTCTGTGACTGCCCGGCTGACTGGCAACGGTGGCTCACTGCCTCTACCCAGAACTCCCAGAGGGCTGGACTTCACATCACTAGCTCAGGAAAAGACCCACAGTCAAAATTGAAAGTACAGTTTCATTGGTTATATATCACTTTCACGTCATAAAACTGAGGTGTGATAAATCAAACTGTAAGCCAAGGACTGTCTTCAGTGGATTAGGTGTCTGTTTCTGGAAACTTGAAGGAAGCCATCCCTGATTTCTGCCACCTAGGTGGGACCATGTACGGCCTCTTACCCTCACAATGTGTCAACATTCATTGCCTCCTTTCTGGCCTAACTTCTCCCATTTTTGTCTTCTGCTGTCTGTCCATAGTTGCCTTACTACTTACTGTTCATTTATATAGTCTCACTATGAACTCACAATCCACCCGCCTCAGGTTCCCAAGTGTCATACTAGAATTTCAAGCATATGCTATCATATTCAAGAATCCCAGCACTAACTATGTTTTTAAGAATGCCTTGTGGCCCTGGCTACCTTTCCTTCATGGTTCACCCAACCACCTTGTTTATTATTGTTTACTCCTCTTCCCCTGGTGGGTATATGAACTTAATGAGGACGAAGCCTGTCTTTAAAGATTGCTCTGTTACCGGGTAGTTCTTGTTTTCTCAAAGGAAGGAATTTCGTCACAGATGGTTTCAGCAGAAAAAAAAACAAAATACGAAGTATACCCTCTGGAGAGATTAGTATGGGCGGATCCAAAGGAGAGGAACAGCACAAGCTTTCGTGAACGCTAATAAGGTGGGTGGCATTTTCTGTAGGGTACTGTCCCTTTCCCCTTCCTTTTCCCAATCATGGTGGCATATCTCCCTTTAGGATATTTTTTCTCATGTTCTCGGAATCCATAGTGTGAGTGAGATTTCCATGAAGTCTTTGGGGCTTGTGCATCCTTAGTGCCGTGTAGCAATTGGAAACCTTTATTTCTCATACAGCAGGAAGAGCCTAACTGAGTTGTTTTGTTGTTATTTGGTTTTGTGAGACAGGGTTCTCTGTGTGGCCCTGGCTGTCCTGGAACTTGCTCTGTAGACCAGGCTGGCCTCAAACTCAGGGATCCACCTGCCTCTGTCTCCTGAGTGCTGGGATTAAAGGAGTGCCCCACCACCACCTGCTGAGCCTAACTAATTTAATTGCAATGGCATTGTGACGTCATACCTAGCTACTGAGATAATGCCGTTTTCCTTGGTTACCTCCTATCTGCCATCCAGGTCTCAGTCCCACTCCTAAAGTCCAGAGCAGTTTCTGACTTTCTGTAGGCACACAGTAAAAATATTTTCTGGTTGGGCAGATAGTAAAGTGGCTTTTAGTTCCCAGGTACCAGGCCCCACTTCAGCACCCTTCACATGGTCTTTCTGAATCCTTACCGTCCCACTGTGAGATGAATATTATCATCCCAACTTAAAGTGAGACTGAAGAGTGGGAAGGGTGGAGAGGTGACCAGTAAGTTAGGAGCACTTACTGCTGCTGCTCTTCCAGAGGACCTGAGCTCAGTTCTCAACACCTATGTGAGGCAGCTTACCACCACCTGTAACTCAGCTCCCAGAGGATCTAGGGCTCCCTTCTGGCCTCTCAGGGCATCTCGGGAATCACATATTGCATAAATCACACTCACACACACATACACACACACTAAATAAAAGTAAATCTTTTTTTTTTAAAGTGAGACTTTATGACTAGAATTAGAGTCAAAGTCTCTTTAAGCACAAGCTCGTCTGTCTTCTCCTTGACAGTCTTATGTTTGTTTGCTTGTTTTGTTTTCTGAGACAGGGTTTCTCTGTGTGGCCCTGCTGTCCTGGAACTTGCTTTGTAGACCAGGCTGGCCTCAGACTCACAGAGATTCGCCTGCTTCTGCCTCCAGCATGCTGGGATTAAAGGCATGCACCACTTCTGCCCAGCTGAACCTGAATTTTCAATCCTCTTGCCGCAGCTTCCTAAGTAGCTGGGATTGCAAATATACCCCGTCAAACCCCGAGAAACTCAAGAGATTTTGTTTCCAAGATTCACAGAGTCATATGCAATCCTATAGATCAACTGTTGGGAGGCAACTATCCCAGAGAACACAGAAAACAGGGAGCTTGCCAAATAGTGTAGCCATGAGCCTGATCTTGGCTTTTTATACACAAACACTATATCCTGGTTCACTCACTTCAGAATAGTAAGCAATAAGCAGAACTACAGAAGCCAAAAAGCAAGGTGTGCTAGTCACGGTTCTCCAGAGGACCAGAGCTGACAGAATGAATATATATTAAATATATTAAAAGGGACTTATTAGACTAGCTTACTGGCTGTGATACAGGTAGTCCAACAATGGCTGTCTACCAATGGAAGATCCAAGCATCCATTAATTGTTCAGTCCAAGAGGCTAGACGTCTCAGCTGGACTCCAGTATACATCTGAATCCTGAAGACGTAGGTGCTAATGCAGTGGTTCTCAATCTGTGGGCCTCAGACTCCACAGGGGTCGCATATCAGATATTTACATAACGATTCATAACAATCGCAAAGTTATGGCTATGAAGGAGCAACGAAATAATTTTACAGTTGGGGGTCACCACAACATGAGGAACTGTATTAAAGGGTTCCTCATGTTGTGGTGTTAGGAAGGTTGAGAACCACTACTCTGATACCAGTGAAGGAAGAGCAAGCAGTTACAGAGCAAAAGATTCCTTCTTCCGTGTCCTTCATATAGATAACCTCCTGCGAAGGTGTGGTCCAAACTAAAAGTAAATCTTCCCACCTCAAAAGATGTGGATCAAAAATGGGTCTTCCCACTTCAAATGATTTAATTAAGAAAAAAAATCCCAGCTGGGCAGTGACGGAGCACGTCTTTAATCCCAGCACTTAGGAAGCAGAGGCAGGCAGATCTCTGAGTTCGAGGCCAGTCAAGTCTAAAGAGCAAGTTCCAGGACAGCCAGAGCTAAAGAAAAACCCTGTCTCAAAAAAGAAAAAAGAAAAGAAAAAGAGAGAGAGAGAGAGAAAAGAAACGGAAGGAAGGAAGGAAGGAAGGAAGGAAGGAAGGAAGGAAGGAAGGAAGGAAGGAAGGAAGGAAGGAAAATTTTCTCACAAATGTTATCCACCCACTCAGGTTCTAGTTAATTCAGATGTGGCCAAGTTGACTTTCAAGAATAGCCATTAAAGGTCAGTACATGTAGGGACTTTCCCAGAACTATGAACTATGATAGATTAGGTTTTTGTTCTTGTTTTGGCAGGTGTTGGAATCTATTGCTAGGCTAGATCTACTGTTAGGTCAAAATGGTGTCCTGATGTCTCTAACATGGAGTCAGTTGTGCTAAGATCTGGGGGCCTGCTATACAATATTCTCATGCCTCGGGCTCAAAGCAAAGCCATGCTTTATCACTGAACCTGAAACTAGGACCACAGGGCTGTGGTACAGGAGGAGTAGCTGCTCAGAAGACAAAACCAGCCGAACAACTAACAAGAAGAAACTGAGGCAGTCAGTCCACACGTGACGGAGCTTAGCTCATGTTGCTGTACCGTATGAGAGAAGATCCAAGAATCCTGTTTACTCATTCTCCAGTAAGTGAGTGAGTGTGTGTGTGTGAGTGTGTGGATGTGTGTGAGTGTGTGAGAGTGTGAGTGTGTGTGTGTGGGTGTGTGAGTATGGGTGTGAGTGTGGGTGTGTGTGAGTGTGTGTGTGTGTGAGTGTGTGGGTGAGTGTGAGTGTGTGGGTGAGTGTGAGTGTGTGGGTGAGTGTGAGTGTGTGGGTGAGTGTGAGTGTGTGGGTGAGTGTGAGTGTGAGTGTGTGAGTGTGGGTGTGAGTGTGGGTGTGAGTATGTGTGTGTGAGCACGCACGTGCATGTCACAGCGTCTTTCCTTCACCCCGTGGGTCATGCAGATTACACCCAGGTCTTCAGGCTTGACATCTAGTACCTTTACAAGCTGAGCCATCCCGCCAGCTCTCTCTAAGTGAACAGTTATGTTCTTACCAGCCCAACAGACGACTCCTTCTTAAGGGGAGGATGAGAGCTGGAGAGACGGCTCAACAGTTAAGAGCACTGACTGCTTTTTTCCAGAGGACCTGAGTTTAATTCCCAGCACTCCCATGGCAGCTCACAACCCTCTGTAACTCTAGTTGTAGGGGACCTCACAGCCTCTTCTGGCCTCTGTAGGCACCAGGCACACAGGTGGTGCACAGACAGACATGTAGGCAAAACACCCACACATAAAATAAAAACAAGCCGGGCGATGGTGGCACACGCCTTTAATCCCAGCACTCGGGAGGCAGAGGTAGGCGGATCTCTGTGAGTTCGAGACCAGCCTGGTCTACAGAGCTAGTTCCAGGACAGGCTCCAAAGCCACAGAGAAACCCTGTCTCGAAAAACCAAAAAAATAAAATAAAATAAAAACAAAAAATAAAGGGTGGGCAGAGTATATTGTCTACGAACATTATTTTAAGACCAGAAAGAGAATAGCACAAATTATGTTGGTTTTTGTTTTTCGAGGCAGGGTTTTTCTGTGTTGTCCTGGCTATCCTGAAACTCACTCTGTAGAACAGGCTGGCCTCCAGAGACCTACCCTCCTCTGCCTCCTAAATAGATACTGGGATTAAAGCATGTGCCACCACTACCACCTGGTTACAAAGCATGTTATTAAACCTGGGCACTGAAGAGGTGGAAATTCATGGCCCGTTTCTGCATACTCGGTGGGGTGCCCAGGTACCTCTCTAGCATGTTCCTTTGGCAGGCCTGGCCTCTGCAAAGTTCTCAGCCTCTCCCTATAAGGTCATGTAAGGACTGAGCAGGCAGAGGAAATGAATGGGTTCCCTAGCTGGCAGGGCTCAGAGCTTCCTGAAGCAGAGAGGGTGGGTGGAGGGCTGGGACTGAGAGACTCCCCCTTTCAGAGATTAGTCTCCTCTGCACCCCATTTTGAGAAACTACCAGCTGGAGGCAGACTCTCAGTTTGATGCTGTGCAAGGCAGACTTTCAAAATAAGTAAGGAAAAGTGTCCACAATGATTCTATTACTTGCCTCCAGATAGATAGTTCTAGAAAAATGTGTCAGGATATCAGAGCACTGGGGGCTCTTA
Organism: Microtus pennsylvanicus; assembly: GCF_037038515.1. Lineage (NCBI taxonomy): Eukaryota > Metazoa > Chordata > Mammalia > Rodentia > Cricetidae > Microtus > Microtus pennsylvanicus. Next base: position 34,446,621 of record NC_134595.1, on the reverse strand, counting down.
GGGCCAGAATGAGGGTTAGAGAGAGTCCTTTTTCTCGGCTTTTTCCTCAGATCTGGGTTTGGCAAGGATCCTGTCAGTGGTGAAAGGCCTGGACCAGAGACACAACTGTTCAAAGGTCTCGACAGCTTAAAAAGGCTTTGTGACCCAGACCAAGACTGTGATGCTGCAGAGGCCAGGCTGCTCTGTTCTCACTCGGCTGCCATCGTGTACCGCCCTTCTCAGAGCCCTTGGATGCAGCAGGGGGGTTGTCAGTGCCCTGGTCTCCCCAGAAGGCGCGTGCTACTTCCTTACCCTAAGCTTTAGCCTTCCAGCTTCTCCGGAGAGAAGGCTGGGAAGACACTGGCCTTTCTCCCCTTCCATGGTTGTTCTTGGAGCTCAAAATGTTTATTTCCTAACCTTCACTCAGGAAGGGACCATCGTGACCAGGCAGAAGGGAAATGGAGGCACGGGACGGGGCAGTGACTCAGCTGGGTCATCCTGGGTCACACACACTGCCTTGCGCAGAGACCTGGATCCAGACTGTGTCAAAACAGAAGAGGGTCCCAGCAATCAGCTGAGCTACTTTCTTTGTTCCCTAGTGCCGCCCCCACCACACCAGGAGAATGCTGCCCTGAGCCAGGCCCTGTGGCTACCAGAAAAACAGGTCCTGAACTGCCTCAGGATCATTTGCCTTGATCTAGGGTCTGAGAAGGCTTTCCAGGGCCGGTTCTGCATTGAAGTAAAGCAACGAGAGAGAGGGCACCGCAATAGAAACAGGGTCCTAAATCACCCGGAGCATGGGGATTTTAGGAAGTCAAGGGCAGGTGTAGTTATCCTCAGGATCCCCAGTCACTATGGAGGCCCTGGGAGGTCCTTTGGTTGTCCTGCACTCTTGGGTTACACAAAGAGGACTGTTCCTCAGTCTCAATCCATGGAGAAAAACAGCCGAGAGGACAGGTGGCCCGGTCTCGCTCTGTCTGAGTGGATTCAGACCCTTGCAGTTTAAGTTTGTCTGCAATGTTCTGTGCCTACCCGAAGACACCTGGATCTCGCAACCAGTCTTTCTCTGAACTGAGGCTGGGAAGAGGATGGGCTTGGCTGCAGGGTGGAGGCGCCCGAGGTCGGCGGAGCTGGCGGAGGTAGGAAATGGAGGAAAACACAGCCTGGGCGGCCAGCGTGGTTTTCTGGGAACGCCTCAGCCTCCAGACCGCCGGGCTAGCGAGCCGGAGCCCGGGTTCCTGGAAGCGGGCACCGGAGGAAGGTGGGGTGGAATGACTGCTTCCCAAGACTCTGCCAAGACCTCCAGCTGACTCCGTCCTTCCCAGGCTCGAGGTCACGGCAGCAACACCCCAAATGTCAGGCCATAGGGCAAATCTCTCCCCTAGCTGGGTGCGATCTGGGTGGGTAGCGGCGGCGCCCGGTTGGGAAGAGTCTTATCCCGGCGGGCAACGTATACTCAACACCACCACCTGCCGGTCGGTCTGCAACCCTGCCAGGCATCTCTGCGTCACCAAGGCCGTGGTCCCAGGCTGTGGATCATCCTCACTCCAGCGACAGAGGGTTTGCAGGGCCAGCCATCAAGTTCTAAGTTCTCTCCAGAGTTTGCTGTGCATGGAGTGTCAACCCAGGGTCAGTTCTTTTTAATTTTTTCCTCACCAGGCCCGTAGTTCGTCCTCTGGATTCGGGGGGGGGGGGCAGTCCACATCAAATGAATAGTCCTGGGCTCCAGGAGAGGTTTATATTTTACCTGTGATCACAGGTTCAAGGTGGTTCCTGAGACAGTTATTAGAGAGAGTGAAACTTGACGTACCTCTATTATCCTGTTTATTGTTAGACTAATGAACCATGTCCTCATTAGGTCACTTGTCACATCTCACACTTTAGCTCCCCCGTGAGTCTCATTTTAGAAACAGCCATCATAATATAAGTAGGTATAGGGCAAGGAAGACTGGTGCTTGGGTTAAGACTACAAGAACACGCTACTGAAATGTGGTACATTTACACAATGGAGTACTACACAGCAGAACAAAAGAACGACATCTTGAAATTTGCAAGAAAATAGATGGAGCTAGAAAACATTATTTTGAGTGGGGGTAACCCAGACCCAGAAAGACAGTTACCAAATGTACTCACTCATAAGTGGTTTCTAAACATAAAGCAAAGAAAACCAACCCACAAATCACAATCCCAGAGAACCTAGACAAGAATGAGGATTCTAAGAGAGACATACATGGATCTAATTTACACGGGAAGTAGAAAAAGATGAGAACTCTTGAGTAAATTGGGAGCATGGGGACCTTTGGAGAGGGTTGAAGGGGAGGGGAGAGGCAGGGAGGGGAGCAGAGAAAAGTGTATAGCTCAATAAAAATCAATTAAAAAAAAAAAAAGAACATGCTCCTGGCTTGCAGGAGCTCCTCCGGAGCATCCCTTCCAAGACAGAGAAGAGCAGAGGAACTGAATATGGTTTCCAGGTTCCCATGAAACACAACTTACTGGGAGTTTTGTTGTTTGTTTGTTTGTTTTTGTTCATTCTGTTGGTTTTTTTTTTGACACAAGGTTTTTCTGTCTAGCCCTGGCTGTCCTGGACTCAATCTATAGACCAGGCTGTCCTCAGACTCAGAAATCTGCCTGCCTCCGCCTCCTGAATACTGGGAAAGGCATGAGCCACTGTGACCCAAAACTTGCTGGGTTTCAAGGTGTGCTGAGTGCAGGAAATCACCCTAAAGTGGACCCTCTAGCATAGCATCCTCTCGCCCACCCAGTGTGACTCCTTCTGAGCTCAAAACACATACCTTGCGATGCTCACTCCCCCACCCCCTTCACTTTCTTCCATTCTCTTCCTTCCTTCTCTCTTTATCTTTTTTCTCTTATTCTTAAAAAAAAACAGTTTAAAGGCGGGTGGCAGTGGTGCACACCTTTAATTCCAGCACTTGGGAAGCAAAGGCAGGCGGATCTCTGTGAGTTTGAGGCCAGCCTGGTCTACAGGGTAAGTTCCAGGTCATCAGGACTGTCACACAAAGAAACCCTGTCTTGAAAAACAAAAAATAAATAAATAAAAAAGTTTAAAACTTGTTTAGTGGCCATTGTGTCTGTGACTAAAACCACCAGCGAAGAGTGGAGTATGATTACTTTGAAGCCATCTTGGAAGCCATGTTTGCCAGTTCACAATCCCTCTCGGCCTGAGTCTTTGTGTTGACCTCATCCAAGTCACTGTAGTATTAGTGTTGTAATGATCTAACCCCAGGGACACAGCAAAGACACCACTCTACAGCCCCGCTGGCTCCCCTATCATCCCCGTGTTCAGACACGCTGTCCCCAGGTGCTTCCAAGACAACTGTCCTAGGATAGCTGGAGTTTCCCTGCATCTTCATCTCTGTAATCCAAGCAGTTCTGGGAAAACCATGAAGGAGAGCAGTGGTTCTCAGCCTTCCCAAAGCCGCAGACCCTTTAATCCAGTTCCTCACGTTGTGGTGACCCCCAACCATAAAATTATTTCTGTTGCTACTTTGTAACTGCAATTTTGCTACTGCTATGGACTGTAATGTAAACACCCATGCTGTCTGATGGTCTTAGGTGACCCCTTGTGAAAGGGTCATTCGACCCCAAAGGGGTTGCAACCCATAGGTTAAGAACTTCTGCCTTGGAAGCTGGCAAGATCCCAGTTCTTCCAGAGATCCACCTGCCTCTGCCTCCCAATTAAAGGCATGTGCAACCACTTTCCGGCAAGGTGTTTTTGAAAAAAATGAGTTCTGGGGCTGGAGAGATGGTTCAGAGGGTAAGATTACTATCTGCTATTCCAAAGGACCTGGATTGATTCCAGCACCCACATAGCAGTTTATAACCATCCGTAACTCCTCCCAGGAGATCTTTGTGGCCCTCTTCTGACCTTCAAGGGCACCAGGCATGCATATAGTACATGAACAAACATACACAATATTCATATACATAAAATAATAAATACATGAATCTTTAAAAGTAACAAAAAACAGAGAAAATATAATTTTTAAAAGAGAGAGCTCAAGAGAGCTCTGTGATCTTCCCAAAGTTCAGGGTTCAGTCCTCAGCATCCACATTGGTGGTTCACAGCTGCTCATTGCTCCCGCTGCAGGGGACCTGGTGCCCTTTTACTGGCCTCCACAGACACCCACACATACACGGCATACGCTCATACAAACACATAAATAAATAAATCTGTTTAAAAGAAGATGGAGCTATTTTTGAATTCTGTGGCACACCACAGAGACCCATTCCCCCACTCCCACCCATGCACCCCTCTAGAGTACCCAGGGTTGGGACCACAGAGGGCTGAAGACTGATGTTTCCCCAACCCTGAATGCAGGGCTTGGCCTGTGCCTTTGATGTCCAGCGTGCAGCTGAAGATGATGGCTGACGGGCTCTGCAAACCCAAGGGTTTACTTTGAGGGCGAGTTTTTCCCAGCAGCCATGTCTCGATAATCCTTGAATCTGAGTGATGGGTTTATGGGGATTCGTTAAAGTGGTCATTACTCTTCCATTTATTTGAAGTTTTCATAATTAATATTTTGATTTTTTTCTTGGACCCACTGGTGGGATTTGTCCTGCTTTGAGGAAGCTAGAGAGTAAATGAGAGCCTTGGCAAGGTCTAAGAGCCTGGGAGTTGAACCATTCGGCTCAGTAGATTGCTTTGAACCCATGGGGCAGTGAGGACAGAGGCACTTCAGTACTGAGCAGAAGACGCTGCAAAGCTAAGTGGGTAGGGGGCTAGAAACATGGCTCAAAGTTACGAGCACTTACTGCTCCTGCAGAGGACCTGGGTTCAGTTCCTAACACCCACATCTGGAGACTCAGAATCACTGGCTTATCTCCCATTCTGGGGACCCAACTCCCTCTTCTGACCCCTTCGGGCTCCTGTTTATACAGAGTGTGCATAAATTCGCACAGGCCCACACACGTGTATAAAGTAATAAACAGGAGCAGCAAGATGACTCTGCGGATGAAGATGCTTGCTACCAAGTCTTCTTAGCCTGACAACCTAAGTTTGATCTTCTGGTGTGCAGGCATACATGCAGGCAGAACACTATACACAATAAATAAAAAATAATAATCTAAAATTAAATAAAAAATGAACCCTCCATTGCAGAAGTCCCTTTGAGCTTAGATGACATTGTAACTAATAAAGTAGATTTGGTCTCTGACATACACCCTCCCCTCCTTCCTGACACAGATCTAATCCCTTGGACTTTCCTGGGTGATAGGAGATGTCTGTGGTCCAGTGAAGATACTCTGGCTCCTGGCTAGAGACTGGTCACCAGGAAGAGAAAGCCATGGTTAGAGACTGGAGATTTCCACTGTCAATCGGAAGGCAGCCACTATAAAAATCCCTGAATGCCTACTTCTGCCTACCATACCGTGCAGGGCGTTAGTGGGGTCTCAAGGTACCCTGATCTTTACCTTACCCTGTGTTCCACCTCATAATCTACCTGTTCATCTGTATCCTTCACAGAATTCTTTCTAATGAACCAGAAGATGTGTTTCCCTGAATTTAATACGCCATCCAGGCAGATGCATAGGACCAAGGGAAGGGGGCTGTTCCGAGAACCTTGATTTCAGAGTCATATAGTTAGAGTGCATTGGGATAGAATAGGATAGCCGTATGATTGGCATGTGAACTCTGGAGGCACTCCTGTAGACCGAGTCCTTTCCCTATGGAATCTGACTGCGGCTGCAGGTTGCTACTATCAGACCTGAATTTGTGCACACCCAAATTAGTGTCTGCAGGAGATTACTCCACATATAATGGAAAGCCTCCACAGATCTAGTGTCGGAAGCGAAGTCATGGGTTTCATGTACACATAGCAAAGCTAGTCTCTTTTCCCATTTGAAAGACGTATGTAGAAATTATGCCTCTACTATCTAAACCTCTTTGTTCACAATAGATCCCATTTAAGGAGAAAACACAGTGGATCAGAGGATTCTGGAGGACAAGTGTGACTCACAGATTGGCTGGAAGAGCTGCTCAGGGGTAAGGGATTTCCAAATGGGGGATTTATCAGGCCAAACCAGTGGGGTTCCATGAGCAGAACACAAGCACAACAAGTTAGTCCCTCCTGAAACAAAGACATGGTTGCAAGGTGGGCATAACAAGGTAGTCATAAGAACAGGTAGTCATAACAAGGTAAGTCATAAGTGGTCATATAATCTTTTGAAACAAAGGTAGGGTTGGTTATAAATAACTTTTTGAAACAAAGTCACAATTGTCATTCCTAGAACAGGCAGTACAGAATCGTTTGTAGTTAAGATTACAGGTAGGGCGTAGCCCAACCCTTGAGAAACAGAGATTTAATCATAAACAGGAATGAACCTAGTCTGGCTTTACTATAAGATGGCTTTTAAGTCTAAGATGAAGGCAGGCTGGTTCTTCAGGCCCCAGCACTTTCTCTGCAGCATTCTGGGTGACGGTGATGATTTCATTGTCTCAGGCTTTTCCACACAGTGAAGAACATAAGTGTAAGTTTCCCTGGGTGCCATTTTACAGTGCTGTGACCGTACTCCAGAGAAAAATCCCTGGAAAGGACGGCTCCTGGCTCTGTTCAGATTTGCTCAGACAGGTCACATGATACTCTGAACCAATCTGTGGCTAGAGGGATGGAGTCAATTTAGACGTCTGGACCATCTGATTATCTCTGTGGTCAGGGAGGGGATGGGTTGTGTGTGTTATTGTTCTCAAACAACTCAATCCCAGAGTTTCAGAGCTGGCCCACGGTGCCCGGTGATGGGGATAGGCGGCAGGCTGAGCCAAGGTTGTACAGAGTTCAACTTACTGGAGATTTACCCACAGAAGCATGACTTGCAGGTAGATCTCTACAATTTGGGTCAAACGACCTTTACAACTTGGGGCTTTCTACAGCAGTCAGGGGCATAAGTGACTTCATTCAAGTTGGAATGTACCTGGTTTATCTCAGGCTAATATCAAAGAGTCAGGCATATTCCTGGCACCAGGGTCCAGTCCTCCAGTCCTACATACCGCTCTCATGGATTTGGCTATTTATGGTATGCTGAGAAACTATTTGTGGGAAACCAACCAGGATTACTCAAGGGTGATGCTGACAGCTATAACTCAACATGGTTGTTGTCAGATTACACTGAATCCATAGTTACCAAGCGGGAGAGGCATGCTCGATACAATGAGTATAATCCCAGGAGTCAGACAAATGCATCTAGAAGTGAAAAAACTATTTCCATGATCCATGTATGTGTTTCTGCTTGTGTATATGCATGGTCTATGTACATGTATGCAGGTCTGTGCATGTGCTTTCAAGCGACTGTGGAGGTCAAAGGTGAACATAAAAAGACCTTCTTTGGGCAAGCTAGAGAGATGGCTCAGAGGTTAAGAGCACTGGCTGCTCTTCCAGAAGTCCTGAGTTCAATTCCCAGCAACCACATGGTGGTTCACAATCAAGATCTGGTGCCCCCTTCAGGTGTGCATGCATACATGCAGGCACAATACTATATATATATAGATTAAGTAGAATCTTAAGAAATACCTTCTCAAGCCGGGCGGTGGTGGCACACGCCTTTAATCCCAGCACTCGGGAGGCAGAGGCAGGCGGATCTCTGTGAGTTCGAGACCAGCCTGGTCTACAAGAGCTAGTTCCAGGACAGGCTCCAAAACCACAGAGAAACCCTGTCTCGAAAAGCCAAAAAAAAAAAAAAGAAAAAGAAATACCTTCTCTGATCATTCTTCATTTTATTATTATTTTTTTTTTGAGGCAGGGTCTCTCACTGAACCTGGAACTCATCCATTTAGGGAGGTTGGCTGGCCAATTAACCCCAGGGATCCACTTGTGTCTGCCTCCAATTGACTGGGGTTACAGACAGCAGACCTAGCTCTTCAGTGGGCTCTGGGACTCAAATCTTCATGCTTCTACAGCAGGTAGTTTACTGACTGAGCCATCTTTCTACTCCCTGGAGGTGTTTTTATTGTTGGTCGGAGCTTAGAGGCATAAACACCTGTGTCAGGTTTGTTCTTCCCCAGTTCTGTGAGCTCTGAGGAATCCCCTCCCATATACCTTTTTAAATATATCTAATTTAAAATGTATTCATTTATATTTTTATTCGTTTTCATGTGTCTTCTTGTTTGTGCGCCCCCTATGTGCAGTGCCTGGGAGTGCAGAAAAAAATCATCCAGTAACTGGAATTGCAGATGGTTGTGAGCCTCCAAGTGGGTATGAGGAACAAACTTGGATTCTCCAGAAGCTTTTAATGGCTGAGCCATCTCTCTAGCCCTAGATTTTATTTTTTACACGTATATTTATTTGGCTTACATATAGGATGTACCATGTACATGCATTGCCCTTGGAAGCCAGAAGAGAGTATTAGAGACCCTGGAACTGGAGTTACGGATGGTTGTAAGCTGCCATGCTGGGAATCAAACTGGTCCACTAGCAGCCAGTGCTCTTAACTGTCAAGTCCCTGAGGGCTCTACCTCATGTAACTCATTTTATCAAAGACAAAACCTGGACACTTAAGAAGATGGATTTTATTCAAGTAATTGCAATAGGGAGAGCAGGGTCTCCACCTAACTCTTGCTTGGGGAGATGAGATGGTTTACGGTTAGAGTGTATTATGGTTAAATTTATGGATGATTCATAGTTAGATTTATGGTCAGCCCTCAGCAGAAGACCCAGAGATGTTTATTTCTGACTGGCTTCAGGGAGTGGGTAGTTTCCACCTTCAGTTAATCAGCTAGGAGATAAAGGGAAGCTGAAAGGTCAGTGATGGCCGTGTCATGGACAGGGAATCAGTCAACTGCAAGTTTGGAATTTGAGTTGCATGGGATTCATGAGGAAGAGGGGACAGTTTTATCTGAGTCTTCCCAGAACACAAGAAGGGGGATTTTGGAAATCAAGGTGGTGGGGAATGTGTTAACTGTGGCTGTTTTGCAGATGCAGTGAATTTAATAAAGCACAACAGTGTGTGCCTATAACACGCTGAGCCCATTATCCATCCCATAGATGTCAAAGCCAATCAAAGAACCTATATAGACTTGCTTATATGATGCTGGGCACAAATACAGTTGCATATTTAACAAATAAAAACACAAAATATAGCGCCATATATGTACAATACAACATAGCAGTATTGCGGATACATTCCTGCTAAAGTTATCTGAAATTTAGAGATAATTGGCTATCCTATATTTTACTTGGTATCCCCTGGTACATAGATACGCTGACAATAAATGTTAACTGAGAATACACCAAGGGAAAGTTATTTTCAAGTCACATTACCTGGACAGGACATAATACTCTCTTCTTGCAAAATCTAGCCTTGCTTGAAAGACGTTCTAACTTCTAAAAGCAACGACAGGGCAGAGAGCTCAGGAGATCGGGGCCTCAGACCACCCTAGGGCTTCCTTAAAGGGGAGGTCAGCTTCCTTCTCCAACCTTTGGGAGTCTCCCACTTTTTTGAGGGTCTGGGAAGTGGAAATATATAGACTTCCATACAGAGACTCAGCACTCCTAGAGAAGGGAAAGGTTTTGTTTGTTTGTTTGTTTTTTCTTGCCTTCAGCACTGAGTTTGGACCAGGGTAAGAAGAGTAGACCTGAATACAATAATGAGGGTGGACTGGGCAGAGCCTTGAGTACTGTTTAATGCACGCGCAGGCTTCCCAGAGTTCCTTCTGTCGCCGGGCTAGGAGGAAAGCGCCTTTAGCATCTAAACCATCTCGCCAGTCTCCGTCTCTTGCTTGTTTACAAACCTAAATTCACACAAAAAGACAAACGTGACACTAATAGCCTCTGGGAGATTTTGTCGTAGGTGGAAGTGTGATGCTCCGACCTGAATTAAACATCCAGAATCAGCTAAAGAACCCCGAACGCCACGCGACTTAAAGCTCTCTCACTTCCGCTGCACACCGCTTACGCGGCCGCCCGCACACCCAGAATACCCCGCGCCGGCTTCGCCCTGCGCGATTGGCCGCTTCGCCTCACGTGACCCCGCGGTGGCCGTTGCCGGGGTGACGGCGGGAGAGCTGGCAGTCCGGAGGGGAGAGAGCGCAACCCTGTAGCTGGTAAGTGCGGCCCTCGAAGCGGCTGGGCCCCGTGGCACAGGCCTGGGAACCCCGCGTGGGTGGCTAGCCATGTCAGTCCTGGCTCCTACATGGCCGGGGCCTGAGGCAGCCGCCTGCGCATCCCAAGCGTTCATTGCTTCCCCCAGGAACCCCTCGCTCAGCTGCGGTGGGGTGGACTTGGAGTGGCCCCAGGTCGTCTAGCTGAGCATTGGCAGTGAGATCCCATGGCTTGGGGCGTTTAGTTCCCTCTCTCCCCATAGTTTTCATGAGTAGATTTTCCTCCCAGTTCATTCTCTGATTTTACTGAATCTAAGTGGAAGCATGGTACTTGCAATACAAATTCATCTTCGTATTCAGCCAGATGTAGGCCTAAATCTCTCTCACAGATGGAAATGCAGAAGTCGTCCCCGCGTACCAAAACACGATGGATAGCCCCCTTCTTTCTCCACAAAGTAGATCCTTCTCCCAGAAGCAGTCTGGACTAATTCAACTAAGCTAAGGAGCTAAGGAGGCGGGACCTCCACCCAACAAAAAGGGTTCTCAGACGGGTGACCTTGAACTCACAAGAGGTGTGCACTTGCTGACCAAGCCTGATGACCAGGGTTGAAACCCTAGGACCCACATGTTGGAAGGAGCAAACCAACTGATGCATATTCTCTTGCAATATCAGCCCAGATTTAATTCTAGCTTTGCAGCCTTCCAGAAGTGAATGTGAATTTGCTCATGAGGTGAGGCACTGTCTTAGCTAGAGTTTCTATTGCTGTGATGAAACAGCATGACCAAAAACAATACGGGGAGGAAAGGGTTTGCTTTGCTTACAGTTCCTCATCACTGTTCATCAGTCAGGGTAGGAACTCAAGCAGGGCATGACCTGGAGGCAGGAGCCAATGCTGAGGCCGTGGAGGGGTGCTGCTTGTTGTCTTGCTCCCTGTGGCTTGCTCAGTCTGCTTTTTAACTTAATTAATTTATTTGGTTTTTCAAGACAAGGTTTTTCTGTATAGCTCTGGCTGGCCTGGAACTTACTCTGTAGACCAGGCTGGCCTCAAGTTCAAAGATCCACTTGCCTCTGGCCTCTGCCTCCCTAGTACTGAAATTAAAGGTGAGTCTCTGTCATCACACAGAGCGTTCAGTCTGCCTGCTTTCTTTTTTTAAAAAAAGGTTTATTTATTATATGTGTATGAGGTTTTTTTTTTGTTTTTTGTTTTTGTTTTGTTTTGTTTTTTTCCGAGACAGCGTTTCTCCGTAGCTTTTGGTTCCTGTCCTGGAACTAGCTCTTGTAGACCAGGCTGCCCTCAAACTGACAGAGATCCGCCTGCCTCTGCCTCCCTGGGATTAAAGGCGTGCGCCACCACCGCCCGGCTGTGTATGAGTATTTTTGCCTGCATGTATATATATGTGCACCATGTGCATGCCTATTGTCATGGATTCCCTTGAAACTGGAATTACAGACAGTTATGACCTGTCAGTGGGTGCTGGGAATTAAACCCAGGTCCTACAGGGGAGCGGCCAATTCTCCAACCCCTGACAGCCTTTTTGCTTATAGGAGTTCCCCTCCTTACCTCTGTACTTGTCTCGGAAATTTCAACATCTTGACCTGCCCGTTTTCCTATTCCTATTTTCAGCATGTTTTCCTCCATCCTCCGCACCCATGCGCTCAGTGGTAGTAAGCCTCTTGTTACCGTGTCATGCTTAAAAGTGCAATAACGCCTTCTCTCCCACTCAGACCCCTGCATTCCAAATCACTGGAATGTCTCACACACACACACACACACACACACACACACACACACACACACACCATTTTTGGCTTTTCAAGACAGGGTTTCTCAGTGTAGCTCTGGCTGTCCTGAAACTCTCTTTGTAGACCAGGCTGGCCTTGAACTCGACAGAGATCCCCCCCTGCCCCTGCCCCTGCCTCCCAAGTGCTGGGATTAAAGGTGTGCACCGCACCGCCACCACTTGGCTGGACTGTGCCTGCTTTTGCAGTGCGCTGACAGTGTTACCTCACTGTGCAGCACCCTTGGTGCCCTTGCTTCCCCGACCCTGACCTAACCTAACTTCTGTGTTCCATCATTGTTTCTCTTCTTTCTTCTAGGAAGGCCTCACCTGGTAACTGAGCACAGACAGTTAGAGGTGTCTGGAGAAAGCAATGGTACCGCAGACTGGTGCTATCTTAGGTTTAGTAGTCCATATAGCTTCAGTGATCTCAGAATTCTTGATACCCTGTCACGTTGCCTTAGTCAGTGTGGTTCCTACCTTCCCTAATCTTCAAACTATTCCCTCTTTTTTTTTTTTTTTTTTGGTTTTTCGAGACAGGGTTTCTCTGTGGCTTTGGAGCCTGTCCTGGAACTCCCTTTGTAGACCAGGCTGGCCTCGAACTCACAGAGATCCGCCTGCCTCTGCCTCCCAAGTGCTGGGATTAAAGGCGTGCGTCACCACCGCCCGGCGCTATTCCCTCTTTCTAATGAGACAGTGACCTCAGCTCTTGTTTTCGTTTTCTTCCCTGAGTCCCTTTCCATTCAGCTCCAGACCTGTCAGGACCTGACTGTCTAACAGGCATCAAAGGCGTAGGGCCACACACGATGCTTGCCTTGAGTTATTGAAGGGGATTCTGATGCAGCTGCATCAACGACAGGGTTCGGAAGTCAGCCAGTGGGAACTGCTCTGGGAAGCTGCAGTACTTGGGAGTGCTGGGCTACGTAGATGGGTGGTTTGGCAGGTCTCTCTGGGTGGGCACCTTTAAGTGAAGACCAAGCAAGATGTAGATGTTTGCAGGAAGAGCCTCGAAACAGATGGAATTGTGTCCTTGCAGGTCCTTGAGGGCAGGACATCCTGTGGGCATCACTGAGTTTTCATATATGCTGAAACGGACAGCCAGTGGTTCAAGTCAGCAGATCAGTGAAAAGCTCCAAAATGCTTAGAGAGATGGGCCTGAGGAGTCTGCCTTCATGTGCTACAAAATGCTTAGAGAGATGGGCCTGAGGAGTCTGCCTTCATCTGGAGGGTCCCAGACACACCTGCCGCGTGCTGGGATGACAGGAGTGTGTGCCACACGCTTCCCTTCCCGAGTGCTAGGATTCCAGACATGTGCCACCACCCCGGTTTATGAGGTGCGACAGGGCTCTATGCCTTCTAGTTAAACACTCTACCAATAGACCCACAGCTCAGCTCTCAGGATTTCTACCATTGCTCTGAGGAATCGCCATGAACATGGTGACCTGAAGTAGTGCAGGCTTAGTGTCCTGAAGTTCTGAGACCAGAAGCCTGCAATGAACATTTCCTGTGCACAGTCACACAAAGCCCCTGATTGGACCACTCCTAAGGGGACTCAGATGTGTGTGCCGAATTCAGGTCTTGGCGGCTTATTTATTTCAGGACAAGGTAGAGGACAGTGTACCTTGCTTCCCAGTTCCTGCCTTCCTTCCCTCCTTGACATGATCATACTTCTGTCTACAAAGCCTGCAGTGATAGGTCCATCTTTCTGCATCTTGTCCCTCTGACACTGGCCTTCCTGCCCCCCTTTCCTCTGGAATCTCTTGGGTGCTCTGGTAATCCAGGCTTACCTCTGATTGAAGGACAGCTGATTATCTTAATGCCACCTGCATCCTTAAATCTCCCTAGTCATGTGGCTCCAGTTGTCCTGTAGTTACAGGTTCTGGGGATTACTATGTGCCTGTCTTTGGGGCCCTGTATTCTCTCCACCACAGCCGCCCATTTGCGATTTCTCAGGTGGTTGAAATTAACCTTTGTCTTACGTTTTTGTCTTGTAGAGATTTCTGCCGTGAGAATTGCTAGTAACAATTCACTATGGGGGATATCCTGGCCCATGAATCTGAATTACTTGGACTGGTGAAAGAGGTAGTTATATGAAACACAAGTCACAGAAAAGCCTTTTTCTTAAAAAGAGATTATTTGTGTGTTTATGTCTGTATGAGTGTTTGTATTGTGTGTGTGATGGCTGATGGAGGCCACGGTGGGACATTGGATCCCTTGAAGCTGGAGTTGCAGACATTTGTGAGCTACCCTTTGTAGGTACTGGGGTTGGAACTCAAGTCCCCAAAACATGTATTTTAGAATGCAGTAGGACCAGAGAGATGGCTCAGTGGTTAAGATCACTGGCTGCTTTTCCAGAAGACCTAGTTTTGCTTCTCAGCACCTGTATGATAATTTATAACTATTAGTAATTCTAGTCTCAGGGAATCCAACACCCTCTTCTGGCTTCTGTGGATAGCAGACATGGATGTGGTACACAGATATACCTATAGACTACAACACCCATACACATAAAAATAAAAATGAATAAATATTTAAAAACAAAGCTAAAATGTAGCTAGAATGACTTGGTGGTTAAAGTATTGACTGCTCTTCCAGAGGACCCAGGTTTGGTTCCCGGCCCCCACACATGGCTAACAGCCATCTATAATTGCAGTTTCAAAGGCTTTGCCATCTTCTGGCTTTGTGGGTGCTGCATGCATGTGGCGCTCAGATATACTTGCAGACAAGCTACCTGTGCACATGTTATAAAAATAAATAAATCCTTAAAATATAGCAGGCTTACACATGTAATCCAGGTGCTTGGGAGGCTTCAGCAGGTCAGTCTGGACTTTATACAGAGACCCTGTTATAAAAACAAATGAGTAAATGAATATACAAATAACTAGTAAGCTGAAGCAAATTCTTTCTACTTTGTAATCTTTTATCTTTCAATCATTACATGATTTTCTACTTCATTCACTCATTCTTGAGTGTGTGTTTGATTGGGTCTCATGTAGCCTAGGATGGCCTTGAAATCCTTATCCTCCTGCCTCTGCCTTCCCAGTGCAGGGATCACAGGCTTGTGCCTTCTTTGACTTAGGGCCATGTAGATTTGCTACACTGAAAGCTTGGGTAGAGTAGGGTTCAGGCAGACTTCTGAGGTTTGGAGTTGAAAACATGGATGCTGTTCATTGTGAGTGGACTGTGAGCTGTGCCTTGGGACAGTGGAGGAAGACGGGTGTCCACTTTGGATAGGCAGCTTGGTTCATCGTGGTGATGGTGTAACTGCTGTAGCTGGCACTGCAAGGACCGTGGACAGCCCCGGAGACCCAGCCACAGTTAGGAAAGGTGGAACGTGGTGTGACTGACTCCGACTGAAAGGACGTGTGAAGAACAGTATTAGAGCGGTGTTCTCACCCCGCAGGAGGCTCACTGCTAACATTTCCCATTTTAATGCTCTATTCTCCTGTTAGAATTATTTCTAATTCTATTCCAGATGGATTCTAGCAAACCAAAAACCATCCAATCATTTTGCATTTTTCAGACTGCATCACTTTCATTTCTATTCATAATAAAAATGATGGGGCTGGAGAGACGGCTTAGTGTTTAGGAGCACGTATTGCTCATGCAGAGGACCCAGATTCGGTTCCCAAAACCCATCTAGGGTGGCTCATAACCACCTGTAGTTCCAGCCCCAGAAAATCTGATATTTTATCTGGAATCTGTGGGCGCCTGTTTTCTGTAAGAATAATTGACAAAAAGATGTTTGTTTATGGCCGTATGTTTCAACATATGTATGATTGATGTACTGAGGTAATCACCTGATTAAACTAATTAAGTCCCCCATCTTGTGTTTCTTTACATTCTTCCTTTCTTCTTCTTTCCTTCCTCTGGTTGTGTTAAGAGCACTTGACACAAACAGCAGCCAGGCAGTGCTGGTGCATGCCTTTAATCCCAACACCCAGGAGGCAGAGACTGGAAGATCTTTGTAAGTTCAAGGCCAACCTGATCTACAGAGCAAGTTCCAGGACAGGTTCCAAAGCTACAGAGAAACCCTGTCTCATACAACTACCAAAAAAAAAAAAAAGAAAACCACTTAAAATCACCTCTGCAAGCAAATCTCAAATGTGCTTGTGCTTTGCTGTCACCTTGTTGAATATTAGCTCACAGGCTTTACTCATTTTGCACAACTAAAATTTATCCCAAACTGTTTTCTCAGTGCCTGGCAACTGCCATTGTGCTGTCTGCTTCTGTAAGCATGGCTGTTTAGGTCATGCACATAATTTCAATATTTATCTTTTTGTGCCTGGCCTATTCCATGTAATGTATATCCCCCCCCAGTGTTATTCATGTTACCAGTGACAGGATTTCCTAGACTGTAATATTTTATTTTATTACCATGTTGATGGACATTTTATTACCATGTTGATGGACATTTAGGTTCATCCCATGTCTTGGCAGTCTTGAATAATGTTGCAGAAATACACATGTGCAGATAGCACTTTTAAAAATGGATTTTAGGTGGGTGGTGGTGGCGCATGCGTTAAATCCCAGCACTCGGGAGGCAGAGGCAGGCGGGTCTCTGTGAGTTCGAGGCCAGCCTGGTCTACAGAGTGAGTTCCAGGACAGGTTCCAAAGCTACAGAGAAACCCTGTCTTGAAAGGCGAAAAAAGAAGAAAAGAAAAGAAATGGATTTTATTTTCTTCCTATCTATACCCAAAAATGTGATTGCTGGATCATAGGGTAGTTCTGACTTTTTGTTGAGTGATTTGTTATTTAACAATTGCATACATATATGTACATAATATGTTGTAATTACTTTCCTTCCTAGTTTTAGTCTTTCGAGGAACCTCCATTTATTTCCATTATAGCTGTGTTGGTCTCCATTGCCACAAATAGTATATAAGAGTATAGAAGGGTCTCTCTCTCTAATTCCTGCTAGCTCTTATCTTTTTGAAGACTTATTTTATGATTTATGTGTTTGTGTACATGTATGTACATTCGAGTGCAGGTGCTCATTGAGCCTGGAGAGGGCATTGGATCCTCTGGAGCTGGAGTTACACAGGAAGTTGTGAGCCTCCTGATGTGGGTGCTGGGAATTAAGCTTGGGTTCTCTGCAAGAGCATCACGAGCTGCGCCATTCCCAGGTCTTGTCTTTTTGATAGTAGACATTCTTGTGGGTGTGGTTTTGAGCATATTTCTGTTGGCTTTTTATATGTCTGCATTAGAGTGATGTATGTTCAGGGCATTTGACTATTTAATTGGATTATTTGGAATTTGTTGGGGTTTTTGTTTGTTGTTGTTGTTCCTGAATTATGTTCTCTGTCCCAGTATTTAGATTTTGCTGAATTTGAGGACACCTTGAAGACATTTTCAAAAGAATGCAAAGTAAAAGGAAAGCCATTATCTAAAACTGTAGGTGGATCACTAAAGAAGGACTCCAAGTCACTAGTAATCCAGGTGAGACTATGCCCCGTCTTCAGCTCTGGGAAGAGGCTTGTGACGGTCTGAAAATTGCAAGTTCTTCAAAGCTAGGTAAAAATAGGCCAAAGCTATCAGGAATGCACCAAGAATATGAGGCATCAAGGCATCATATGTTAAACACATTGGGATGGTCGCTATCAAAAACAAACAAACAAACAAACACAAATAAACAGCAGGGGCTGTAGTGGTGGCTCAGCAGTTGAGAGCACTGGCTGCTCTTCCAGAGGACCCAGGTTTAATTCCCAGCACCACATGGTGGCTCACAACCATCTGTCACTTCAGTTTCAATAGATCTGACACCCTGTTTCAGCATGCATGTGGTGCACAGACATACACGTTGGCAAAGCACCCACACACAAAATAAATCTACATCCCTCCAACAATGTAGGAGGTCCTCACTTCATCTGTCTTTGCTAGTACTTGTTCTTTTCTAGTGTGTGTTTAATGTTTATTTGTCTTTATTTTTTGGTTATCCAATCAGTAACTAGTAGATAATACTGTATATTATTACACTCATGCCACCCTGTCATAGTGCCCCACTGATTGATTTCCAAACAAAAATCCTCAGAGCAAAAGAGGAGTATAGTTGCACATGCCCTATTCCCAGCACTTGGGAGGCTGAGGCGGGAAGTCAAGATGAGGGAATCTAGCAAAAAACTGGGCTAGAAAGATGGCTTAGTGCGTAAACACACTTGCTCCCAACCCTAAGGACCTGAGTTTTATTGCTAGGACTATGTGGTCGGAGAGCCAGCTCCCAACAGTTGTCTTTTGACCTTCACATACACACTGTGGTGGCATGTGCGTCCATACGTTACACACATACACATACATGCATACACTCTCCCTAAATTGATGTAATTAAAATATTCTTTTAGAAACTCAAACAATAAAACTGTCTGGAGTAGTGGTTAAGCAAAATCTTCTGATGGTTGGTGGCCTTAAGCTGATGTTCTTAGGCCTAGTCCCAGCAGCAGTGTGATTGGTGGGATGCATGCATTCCCATCTTGGTGACCCTGGCTAACAGAAGGTCATTTGTGGCCATAGTAACAGTGGATTTTTTGTGTGTAAAGGTTATCTTAAAGCAAGGACCATTTCCAGGTACAGATGTGATGGTTATGACATAGCAAAGGTTTGTAATTTCAGGTTCACAAATGCAGATCTAGAATAATTGTAGACAGACCATTTGATATGTAGAGTCTACCAAGACATGTTGTAAGAAACTTCATGACTGTAAGCCTTAAAATACCAGGGAAGTCTGCATACCTCTTCCACAGTCAGAGAGCTCTCAGCCTCCAGAGTAGCTGGCAGGGATGCAGGGGACTCAGAAGAGGGGATCATCGGGGTGCGCCTGGCCCAGCAGCACATCCGTGGGCAAAGTCACTGCACCGTTATAGTCTTGGTTCTCAAGAGAGTGAGGAGCCTCTGCCCACGTCCCCACTCTAATGGGGGCTGTGCATGGCCACCTGTGCTTTGTTCTAGCAGCCTGCATCCACAGTGGCTAACAGGCCGCCTGTTTGGAGGAGATAGAAATGCTTTATTGGGCTTGCTTTAAAAAGTTCTGAGTTTCAGCTAGTCTGTGGTGGTGCACGTCTCTAATCTCAGCACTCTGGAGGCAGAGGCAAGCGGATTTCTGAGTTTGAGACCAGCCTGGTCTACAGAGTGAGTTCCAGGACAGCCAGGTCTACACAGAGAAACCCTGTCTCAAAAAACAAACAAAAAAGTTGTGGGTTGACTAGAATGGGTGGTAGTAGCTCAGGGTGAAGGCAGCACTTTGAGAACTGTTGTTCTTCATCTTGGAGTTTCTGTAGTCCTCCCAGGGAGCCTTCAGTGCACTCATGCCTGTGAATCCTCCAGCCTCAGAACTGTTTTCAAGGCTTTAGTGTTTCATAGAGTTCCCCTGGGTATTGCAATGGCTGAAAAGCTTGGAGTGGTCACAGAGGCTGCAGCCAAAGGAGCCTCTGGGAAGGAGTGTGTACGTAGCTAGTAGTAGGTAGATGGTGAGAGTTTGGAGTGTTGGAAGAATGAGCATCATCTAGGATTCTTGTTTTGTCTTTTCCGCAGAAGGATCTGGTGGCAGCGTTTGACGATGGAGACCAGAAGTTATTCTTCGATTTGTGGGAGGGACATGTTCCCAGCTCCATCAGAGATACTGACTCTCTGGCCCAGAAGCTGGAGTTCTACCTTCACATCCATTTCGCCATCTATCCTCTGAAGTATTCTGGAGGCAGGCCGGTAAGCTGATTTGGGGTTTCAGTCTGAGTTAGCTAACAGGCTGTCATGGATTTCAAGGAAGCATTGATTCAGTTTTGTGACCATTTTATCATGGTGCATCTTATGCCCTGATAAACAATCTTTTTTTTAAATTTATTATGTATACAATGGTCTGTCTGCATGTATGTCTGCACACCAGAAGAAAGCACCAGATCTCATTATAAATGGTTGTGAGCCACCATGTGGGTGTTGGGAATTGAACTCAGGACCTCTGGAAAAGCAGCCAGTGCTCTTAACCTCTGAGCCATCTCTCCAGCCCCCTGATAAACAATCTTTGGCTACATTCTCAGAAGTTTATTTTCTAATTTATGTGCAGATTTTGGTAATTTATGTGGTCAGTTCAATTTTTTTCCTAAACACCTCAGGTTCTCAAGAGACTCATCAAAACAAGTTTGCTTTATTTAGTAACTTGGTGTATCTAAGAAAAGGCATAGACCGTACATTTATATGCAAGTAATGGAGAAGTAGTAATGAAGGTGCATGGGTAGCTTGAATTTAGCTTCTGCTACCTTTTCCTAGATGGGCTGGAGATGCAGAAAGGGAGGCAGAGGGCTAGCTTGTCAAGCCACTGTGGTAGATGAGCTTTCAGTTATGTTTGAAACAGCAAAGAACACAGAGCTGACATTTGATCACTCATAGTAACACTGACCTGAGTTCCTGTGGGAACTCATTGGAGTGTCAGGGACACCAGTGGAGGGCTCAGTGGTGAGGGAGTATCTCCACACTCCATGAAGTAGTTCCTTTAAGTATGACCCTTGTGGGGAGGGGCAGACCCTCTTTGGTGTTTGTTATTGTTTTGTTTTGTTCTGTTTCGGTCCACCTTATTTCTGTCTATAAATTTTTCTGTTTTGATGTAATATGGAAGTCAGGGTTATCTGTTTTCTAAATCCAGTGCTCAGAAGAGGGCCTTATGGCCTAGGTTGAGTGAGGTTTGTTACAGGAATATGAAGGTGGGGTCTGTGTGGTAGAGGATAAAAGTACTAGTTCTAAAGCCTCAGTGTCCACATTGAAGCCAGAGAGGAGTGAGTCCTTGAATTGGGATGTGTATGGATCAGTGATGGAGGGGTCCCTTGAGTTGGGTTGTGTGTGGTTCAGTGATGGAGGGGTCCCTTGAGTTGGGTTATATGTGGATCAGTGATGGAGGGGGTCCCTTGAGTTGGGTTGTGTGTGGTTCAGTGATGGAGGGGTCCCTTGAGTTGGGTTGTGTGTGGTTCAGTGATGGAGGGGTCCCTTGAGTTGGGTTATATGTGGATCAGTGATGGAGAGATCCCTTGAGTTGGGTTATATGTGGATCAGTGATGGAGGGGTCCCTTGAGTTGGGTTGTATGTGGTTCAGTGATGGAGGGGTCCCTTGAGTTGGGTTATATGTGGATCAGTGATGGAGAGATCCCTTGAGTTGGGTTATATGTGGATCAGTGATGGAGGGGTCCCTTGAGTTGGGTTGTGTGTGGTTCAGTGATGGAGGAGTCCCTTGAGTTGGGTTATATGTGGATCAGTGATGGAGAGATCCCTTGAGTTGGGTTATATGTGGATCAGTGATGGAGGGGTCCCTTGAGTTGGGTTGTGTGTGGATCAGTGATGGAGGGGTCCCTTGAGTTGGGTTGTGTGTGGATCAGTGATGGAGGGGTCCCTTGAGTTGGGTTGTGTGTGGTTCAGTGATGGAGGGGTCCCTTGAGTTGGGTTGTGTGTGGATCAGTGATGGAGGGGTCCCTTGAGTTGGGTTGTGTGGAACAGTGATGGAGGGGTTCCTTGAGTTGGATTGTGTGTGGAACAGTGATGTAGGCACAGTCAATCCTTAGCTTCATAAGGGAAGGAGAACCCTTCTGTTTCAGGAAACTACAAAGATGTGTCGTTCCCCTTTAGAAACCTCTCTGAGGGCAACATGGGAATGCTTAGAAATGTTTCTATGTCTGGAAAGTGGAAGCAATGGTGGCTGCATCTCACAATGGGAGAATTAGTCAAATAGATTATGATAGACGAGGTGAAATTAGTTCTGATATTGAAAAGGATGTTCATGAAGCTTTTTGAGGATGTGAGAAGATGTTGCTATGATGTAAAGGAACATGTGAACTACACATTGGTCTTCTGGCATTCCTGTCTAAAGTGATGTCAGACCCTGGAGCAGTGTGCCTTGTCAGGCCAGATAGCGAAGTGCTAGTGGCATGGCGGGAACCTAGGGGGCCTCACGGAGTGGACAGGGTGAACAGGAGGATTGAACACTGAGCCAAAGACCCTGAACACATGTCCTCCTTCTTCTAGGACAAGCAGGAGCTAGAGGAGAAGATTTCGTATTTCAAAACCTACCTGGAAACCAAAGGGGCTGCCTTGAGCCAGACCACGGAGTTTCTTCCATTCTATGCCCTCCCTTTTGTGCCTAACCCTATGGTCCACCCCTCATTCAAAGAACTCTTCCAGGTAAGCAGCTTCCTGGGCATCTGTCAGAGCCTGGACCGCACTGTTGAATTGGTGGTTTCTGAACAATGCTTTGAAAGACCTAAGTTTTAGCCTCATAATTATTATTTTATTAAAGACCTTATTTATATAATTATTCTATTAAATGGTTGGATACTGTTTGACTTACTTTTAACCATCCTGTGCTAGCTGTGGTTGTATGTTCTTGCACATATATGTAAATCTGTAAGGGACATAAAAAGACCTTGAAGCAGCCCAGTTAGATGTCAGTAGTGACATGTAGAAAGAAATTGGGTTGTAGTCTCAGAAGTACTAAGGATGTGTACTCTGCACGAACGGAGCCACATCAGACACTAGAGAAGACTCATCATATGATCCCTTTGCAGTTGGCAAAGCAAACAAACGTAGGTTTTATCCACACACAAACCCGTGCACACACATCAGATCAGTTTTTAAAACATCATATAGTAAAATTGATTTTTGGACAGCTACAGTTGTGTGGATTTTAACATGTTCCTAGGTATAACTACTGCCACCACCATCGAGGTACAGAATTTTCATCAGTCACTCCTAAGAACTGCCTTTGCAGATGCTTCTACCCCACCTCTCTGCCAGGCAATCACTTTCATTGTATTTTATTTTATTTTATTTATTTTTCCATTCAAAAATTTACACTTCCTCCCCTCCTCCCATTCCCCTCCCGCTCCCCCACTCAGCCTCCTCCCTTCCCCTCCCTCCTTAAGAGAGGGCAGGGTTCCCTGCCCTGTGGGAAGTCCAAGGCCCTCCCCCCTACATCTAAGCCTAGGAAGCTGTGCGTCCAAATAGACTAGGGTCCCAAAAAGCCAGTACATGCAGTAGAAACAAGTCCGAGTGCCTTTATCAATGGCTTTTCAGTCAGCCCCTATTGTCAGCCACAATCAGAGAGTCCGTTTTGATCACATGCTCGGTCAGTCCCAGTCCAGCTGGATTTGATGAGCTCTCATTAGAACAGGCACACTGCCTTAGTGGATGGACCAACCCCTTGAGGTCCTAACTTCCTTTCTCGTCTTCTTCCTCCTTCTACTCTTCAACTGGACCTTGGGGGCTCAGTCCGTTGCTCTGATGAGGGTCTCTGTCTATATCTCCATCCCTCGCCAGACGAAAATTCTATGGTGATATTCGAGATAATCATCAGTGTGATAGTGGGGTAAGGACAGTTCAGGCACACTCTCCTCTGCTGCCCAAGGACCTAGCTGGGGACATCCCCATGGACACCTGGGATCCCATCTAGAGCCAAGTCTCTTGCCAACCCTAAAATGGCTCCCCTGGAAACAACCTAGATGCCCCTCAATGGAAGAATGGATAAAGAAAGTGTGGAATATATACACATTAGAATACTACTCAGCAGTAAAAAACAATGACATCTTGAATTTTGCAAAATGTTAGCATGACATTTTGCATGCAAATGGATGGAAATAGAAAACACTATTCTGAGTGAGATACCCAGACCCAAAAAGATGAATATGGTATGTACTCACTCATTAGTGGACTCTAGCCATAAACAAAGAACATTGAGCCTATAGTTCACAAGCCTAGAGAAGCCAAATAACAAGGTGAACCCAAAGAAAAACATATATAGATCCTCCTGGAAATTGGAAGCAAACAAGAACGCCGGGCAAAAGTTGGGAGCATGGGGGTGGGGGTAGGTGTTGGTGTGGGGATGGGAGAAGGGGGGAGGGGGAGAGAGAAGGGAGAAAGGAAAGACTGGGGAGAGCTTGGGGGAGTGGGAGGGTGGAGATGGAGGAAGGGCAGTTGTGGGAGCAGGGAAGAAGATATCTACATTACATTGTGTTTTAAAGCAGTGTTCTGATTGTTTTAATAGACTTTCCTTTGTCATAAGATAGGGTATTTTGTTGTTGTCATCAACACTACAGCTTATTAACGTAAACCAATGTTTAAAACACATGTTAGCCCTTTGGTCGTGCTGTTGATACTTTATAGGTCTTGAAGAGATGATCCACTTTTATTCAAACCTAGCTAAACTGCATCTCTCCTGTCGCCCTTGCTGCTGCCTTGGAGTTGCCTGTCTCTCTCTGAGAGTGATCTATCTTTTCTCTCTGGATTTGAGATTGTATAATTTCACTTTAGTGTTTTCTGGGTCAAATTTCTAATTTCATTTATTGAGCCTCCTTATATGTTGAAAGAGTTCTGAAAAAATCCCAGTTTATATTTCTTCATCTGTTACCTCTCTTCCATTCTCTTTATTGTTTCCTCCGGGTAGCTGATCAAGTGTCCCTGATTCTTCTCATTATCTCCATTTCTTTTTCCATTTTAAAAATTATGATAAAGAACATATGGGATAAAATTTACCATTTTGGCCTGGAGTGAGGTTTTCTGCCCTTCGTCTGTGTTAGGCTTAGCGCAGCTGCAGTTCCTTCCCTTAGCCTCTGAGTGAAGAACCGGAGCGGTGGAGCCTCTGGATCACAAGTTCATGCCCTTAGGATTCTTACTTTCACTTCACTGGGGACTCTGCAGTTCCTTTCCTGCCACTCAGGTTTTTTTTTTAATGGACCTCATTTTATCAAGGTTTTTCATTTTTTTAAAATATTTTATGTGTTGCAGTGTCAAGAAAAAAAAGAAATTTCTCTGTGTTTTTTTCGGTGTGGTGTTTTTCTTTCTTTCTTTTTTTTTTTAGAGACAGGACAGGACAGGGTCTCTCTAAGTAGCCCTGATTGCCCTGGAACCTGTAGGACTCAGAGATCCCCTAGTCTCTGCCTCTTGAGCCCTCGGATTAAAGGCGTGTACTGCCACGACCAGCTCCTTTTTTTTTTTTCTGAGATAGACTCTTACTACGTCAAGTTTTCCTGGTTCCTTAAAACTCTTTGTGTAGTAGAATAGATTGGCCTTGACCTCACAGAGAGCTCTGTCTTGCTAGTGCTGAGGTTAAAAGTATACATCATGGGCTGGAGAAATGGCTCAGTGGGTAAGAGCAGAGGACCTGCGTTTGAGGCCCAGCACCCATATCAGAGAGCTCACACCTGCCTGGAACTCTGCCTTCAGGGAGTTAACACATCACTTTCCTCCTCGGGAACACACACAGCCACTCATACATTCACACATCAATAATAAAAAGTTTGGAGTGCGCTTCACCAGCCAGGTCAGTTTCTGTGCAGTGCTCAGAGCTGCACACTGTCAGTGAACACCCTCTGTGGAGACACTTAAGATGCCTCTGATTTTTTAGGGAGAATTCCTGAGCAAGCGCTTGCTCGTGCCAGGGACTGACTTAAACTAGTTAGTAGAGATTTAAAGGGACGGAAGGGTCAAGCCTGGTGGTACAGACCTGTAATCCCAGCTGTTAGGGAGACTGAGGCAGGAAGTTTAAGGCCATCTGGGCAATTTAATGAGATCCTATTATCTCAAAATGAAGAGTAAAAGAAGCTGGGGCCGTAACTCAGGGTGGTCCTTGCTGAGCCTGTAGAGCACCCTAGGTTCAGTCACTGGGGGGCTGGGGAGAATCGAAGTTTTCAGGCTTTGCAAGGGAGAGAGAGGGCAGGAGGCCAGTGTTGGGGGGACCATGAAGGTGAGCCCTGGGCCCACTCAGCCCCAACATCCTTAGTTGTCCTGCTGTGTATTAGGGTTCCACCAAAGATTCTGAAGGATCAGAGCGTTCGGTTCTGGAATACAGCTCAGCAACCATGAGTGCACTTGAAAGCCTGTGTTCTGCCCAGGAAGAAATAGAGCGAGGATGAGTGTGGCCTTTCCCACACTTCATCTGAGAGGCCCAGTTTTTTCCTGCCTTTCACACTTCTCTTTGAAAGTGTGGGATCAAGTGCTTCTCAGACTCAGAAAATGTCCTTCTTAAAGCTAAAAACAATAGAAATAAGAACAGTCAAGGAAAAAAAAAAAAGGATCTGTGCATAGAGAGTTTGTATTCAAGTCTGTTTGTGTTGGTTGCAAAAACATTGTCAGAGAAGTAATTGAGTGGAAAAGTCCTGTTTATTGGTTAATAAGATAGTAATCAAAACCAGAACAACTTGACTGGGGGAGGGTTAAATACTTGTTCTTTTTTTGGGGGTTTTGAGATAAGGTCTTGCCTGACTGTCCACGAACTCGGCACATAACTGAGATGACCTTGAATTTCTGATCTTCCTGCCTCTAACTTCTCAGTGCTGGGATTCCAGGCTTGTACCACAATGCTAAGTTTTATTTAGTATTAAGAATCAAATTTAGTGTTTTACCATGCTAGTATTTTGTATGCTAGACAAGTACTCCTCCCCCTAAACCACACTCTCAGCCCCTGTTTTGATTGTTTTGGTTTTTTTTTTATTGATTTGGGAATTGGAGAAATGGTTCAGTAGTTAAGATCATTTTATTGTTTTTGCAGAGGACCCTTGGGTTTGATTCTCAGAACCCACATGATGATTTACAACCATCCATAACTCCAGTTCCAGGGTATGCGATACCCTTTTCTGATCTCCACAAACACAAGGCAAGCACATGGTGCAATACATACATGCAGGCAAAATCCTCATACATAAAATAAAATGGATAAATCTAATTTAAAAATTTAATGTTTTTACTGGGCTGGTGACAACTTGGTTTTGATCCCTGGGACCCACAAAATAAAACCAGATGGGTTGCTATCATCTGATGTCAGTATTCCTATAGTGAGAAAAGAGTGGAGGCAGGAGAATTGCTCAGAAGCTCTCATGTCAGCCAGCCTGGAATACACAGAGCTTCAAAAACAGGAGAGATTCTGCCTCAACAAGGTGGAAGGAGAGAACTGACCCCGAAAAGTTGTCCTCTGGCTGGGCAGTGGTGGGGCCTCTCTTTAATTCCAGCACTCGAGGCAGAGGCAGGCAGCACTCTGTGAGTTCGAGGCCAGCCTGGTCTACAAAGTCAGTTCCAGGACTGTTACACAAAATAAGTTGTCCTCTGACCTCCATTCATATACTATAGCATGTATGTACCCACACTAGCATGTATTACATATAAACAATAATAACTTAAATGTCTTGATTTACATTGGCTACTTCATCTCCCTTTTCTTGAGACTCCTCAGATGGTGGGTTGGACAGAGCTAAGGCGAAGCACTGTTGCTTTCCTAGGGCAAAGCTGGACCACCAACAATGTGTCTAGGGATCCAGAGGCCTGAGACCACGTCTGGGCTGCTGTACTCATGCTCTAAGCTCTAGAAAGGAGCAGCCTTCCTTTTTCCTCCAGCTTGTGATGAACTTGATGGTTCTTGGCTTGTGTATACACCGTCTAGACATCTTCCCTCTGTGTGTGAGCTCCCTTTTTGTTCAGACTTAGTGGCACTGAATTAAGGGTCCACACTATTCAGTATGCATACATCTGATGTTTGCTATGGCCCCATCCCCAACAGCTTCATATCCCAAGGTGCCAGGGACAAGGATTTCAACATGACTTGGTGAACAGTACAAAGCCATAATAGCATACATTACATTTTTTTTTTAAATCTTGCATCAGAGAATTTAAAAAATTTTGAAAACAAGGGAACTTTTTCCTATCTGTCAGTATTGTGTCCAAACATCAGATGGCGTAAGGAGTAGATTGGTTGATGACAAGAATGTGGGAAGGGTGCTGAAGGAAGGGTGCTGGCCTGGAGAGAGGAAGATGTGGGGATGATCTGAGAAGGGAGTGGGCATGATTTGAGTGGAATAGCTGCTTTTTTGTGGAATTTTTTTTATTTATAAACTGACTGGCCCATTAGCTCAGGCTTCTTATTAACTCTTATAACTTATATTAGCCCATTATTCTTGTCTATGCTAGCCATATGGCTCAGTATCTTATTCAGTGAGGCAGTCACATCTTGCTTCTTCTGTGGTCCAGTCAGAACTGCAGAATAAGCTTTCCTCTTCCCAGAATTCTCCTGTTCTCATTGACCCGCCTATACTTCCTGCCTGGCTACTGGCCAATCAGTGTTTATTTAAAATATAATTGACAGAATACAGACAATTGTACCACACCACTTCCCCCTCTTTTTTTTTTAAATAACAAGAACTCTGAATCTAATATCCTTTGTTTAGCTTTTCTCCTGACCATTAGCCATAATAACTTGTAACCAACATTCTAAACAAAGAAAAATATCCATAGTTCATTTTTGGGGAATGTGGGCATAGTTTTCCTCGCTACTTCCTGCTTGTTGGGGGTGCCGATAATCTTATGGGGACCTAAAGAAAATTTAGATTTTGATCAAGTCCTGACTGGAGTATCCTGTGAGGCTTGATCACCTCAGACAGCATCTTGAATCTGTTTTAGATATAGAACTCAGACATCTGGGCCATCTGTTCCTACCAGAGATTTCTCAGGTGGTCTTGATCAAACCTGATTTTTCTTAACTCACAATAAATCCATAGCCTCTCATTTTCTGTGGAAACAAAAGCAAAACATCTTCTCCAAAGTAACATATCTTTTTTAAAAAGATTTATTTTATTTATTTATTTATTTATTTATTTATTATGTATACAACATTCTGCCTCCATGTATGCCCACATGCCAGAAGAGGGCACCAGATCTCATTATAGATGGTTTTGAGCCACCACGTGGTTGCTGGGAATTGAACTCAGGACCTCTGGAAGAGCAGCTGGTGCTCGTAGCCACTGAGCCATCTCTCCAGGCCCAGTAACATATCTTTTGACTTCAATTTTGAAGTCAAGGTATTTTCAAAATACCTATCTTGGATTAATTCAGCAGCATTTATAAACAAATATCTTTTAGTAGCCATTGCTCCTTCCTCAGCATTCAAACAATTTAAAGAGAACATAATAACATATAGTTATCCAGATTCTCTGTGTATTTTCCATCTTTATGTGGCTTTATTTTAACCTCTGTTTCTTTTATTTTTATTTTTAAATTTTTGGCTTTTTGAGACAGGTTCTCTGTGTATCTTTGGCTGTCCTGGAACTCCCTCTGTAGACCAGGCTGTCCTTGAACTCACAGAGATCTGTCTGCCTCTGCCTCACAAGTGCTGGGATTAAAAGTGTGCACCACTACAACTGGCAGTAGTTTATTTCCAAGGGCAGATTGGACTAAAATTATATTACAGTGCTCGTCGTGACATGAGGTAGTGTGGTGGGTACTACTTCTTTCATATAGTGTAGACGAGGTCTAGAAGTGACTCCCTTTCTTTACCATGGCATGCATGCCTAGACTATGCTGAATTACGTTTGGTATTCAGCCTAATAAGGTTACCTATCATGCTTATTTAAATCACATGAAATTTTCCAGTCATGTGCAAGTTATTTGTCCCTGCTGTGGATCCTTGAATTATTTATGAATGAATCAGTCATACATCAGGAAACCTGTTTTCCATGCTCTCCCAACCCTGGCAGGCCACTTCACATTTGGTTTCTGTAACTCACAGAGCTATTTAACCCCACGTCCACAGCTTTGCTGGTACCGTGGCTATTTAGTGAGCTGACGTTTTGTTTTGTTTTTCTTCAGGATTCTTGGACTCCAGAATTAAAGCTGAAGCTGGAAAAGTTTTTAGCTTTAATTTTTAAAGCCAGTAACACGCCAAAACTTTTAACCATCTATGTATCCTTTTGAAGTGAGTGGGGACCCCTTGGGGTTATAGCAACAACACTGGCTTTGGGTATCTCAAACCAGCAAACTGTCGAGGATCTGCTGCATTTGTATATGAGGTGAATTAAGCATCCGTGGAGGCTATACCATAAACTGGAAAGGGCTGACTTTCGTAGGTTTCTGAGACTTGGCAATGTCTAATTTTATTTTTTGGAAGATATATTTATTTTAGTGTGTGTGTGTGTGTGTGTGTGTGTGTGTGTGTGTGTGTGTGTTAGGCCTCTACAGAGGCCAAAAGAAAGTATCAGATACCCAGGAGCTGGAGTTTCAGGAGGGTGTGTTCCCTGATGTGGCTGCTGGGAACTGAACTCAGGCCCTGTGGGGGAGAAACAAGTGTAACCATTGAGCCATGTTTCCATCCCTCTGGTCTTATATTGGTATCATCAGCCAAGAAACTGCCTCAGTAGGAAAAAAAGAAAAAAACTCTATGTTCAAAAAAGTGTTACTTTGCAAAGGCCCTTGAGTCATTTGGGAGGCCTCGAGGTCATGGCGTTTGGATTTGCCACTCAAATCAAGACTTCTTTCTAAGCAACCATGTCGCATAGCTGTATATACTATAAAGTTTAGCCATCATAACTGTCAAAGTGTTTGATTTTTAGCAACTGGACATAGTTGTACAACCATTACCCTAATCCAATGCACTGGGGACATTGAATGTACAGAGGGACAGTGTCACAGCTATAGATGGAGCCTGTTCCAAGAATAACAGAATGTTCTGTCACCCTCCCATTGGAGACTGACTTATTCCCCAGAGGTTGTAAGTCTTCAAGAACATGAGTCTTTTCTTATTGGACAAGCATCTATCCACATGTGTCTTATGCGCAGGCCTGGGTTTGCTCCCTTACCCTGGAAGAAAAGAACAGAGGTGACTGCAGTGCTGGAAGTGCAGCTCTCGCTGTGCAGAAACTCACCGAATGCTCACTGAATAGGCCGCGCAGCGTGCGTGCATGGAACTGTGAGCAGAGAAGGAAGAAATCCGTAGGAGACTCTGCTCTTTGTACAGACGTGGTGGTGCAGCCTTAGCCACTCTCCTCCCCCAGTCTGTGCCCTCAGGATGAAGCTTTAGGGCTGTGGTGACAGTTTTATTGTTACGGGTTCAGAGAAGCATACTGGGAAGGTTTTGCCAGCAGTGCAGAGACCTCTGTTAGGGGCAAGCAGGCCAGTGTGGAGGCTGTGGAAATACTGCAGTGTATGGTTCTCGTGGAGTTCACTGCGGTGGCGTGAAGGGGTGGCAATGGCCAAGCAGCATGAGAAACTGCTCTCTGGTTGTTTTCAGCAACCTTTGGAGCTCTGGTCTCTGCTGGGTCGGTCTCTCTCTTCAGCCTCACAACACCAGATGCCCCAGGGCTGTTTTCCTGAGCCGCTTTCTCATCCCAGAAGGAGAATGGACAGAATAGCAAAGGTAAATCATCTTGATTACAGCTTTCATGAGAACAGCTTTGCCAGCTCAACTTGTAAGCTGTGAGAAGAAACAGAGACGGAGAGAATTTGTGGACTTGGCAAATGAGGGCTTTCAAAGTCTAAATATTTACAGAGTGCCCTGTAACCCTGCTCTGTGCAGTTCCTGGAGGCCCGCTCTTTAAGGACGGCTGGTGGGCCACCATGTCCAGCATATTAGATAAGAAATGGAGGAAAGGGAAACAGCCAAGTCACAGGCTGGCAGGAACCAGCATGGGGCAGAGAAAGTATTTTAATAGCTCAGCTTTTACCTCCAGTTTGTCAGATGCAGTTCCAATTTTAGCCAGCATTTCCATCTTTTTAAACATCCAGAGTAGTTTCAGTCTTGAGTGTTTACATAAAATGATATTTTTTCCATGGACAATAGTTCTTACTGGAGCATTTCATCTTTCAGTAAGGTGAGAAAAACTAGTTAATATGCCTCAGTGGCTTTAGCTGCAGTGCTCTGCGTGGTCTTGTCTTAGATACTCTGTTTTGGAAATGCCTTCAGTTGTTGGGAAGTGTTTGTGATGAGCTTCACACACAAGTATTTAGGAAGGCAGGGTCCTCGGCTCCCAGCAGACGGAGTTTTCCTACATGAAAATTTGGTCCATGAAACAGCAATGTTGCTCTTTTCCAAGGAGAGTGGTGTCAGAGGGTTTGAGAACTTCATGTCTGTTTTTTTCTGTGCTTTACTTAAGAGAATTAAACTTTTTAAAAAAAGATTATTTTTATTTGATATGTGAGGTATTTTGTGTCCATGTAAGCCTATGAAGCGCATACGTGCCGGTTTCCCTCAGGTGTCAGATCCTCTGGAATTGGGGTTACAGGCAGTTGTGAGTAGCAGTGTGGGTGCTGGGAGTCAGACATGGGTCGTCTGGATGAGCAGCCAGTCCCTCCCTCTGAACCCTGTCTCCCACACCAGCTTCTTTTTAAGAAAGGAAGTATTAGTAAATTTTTAAATTCAGCTTACCAGGAAGTTGATCATTTAGCTGTGACACATACGGAGAGTCTGGTAGCATGAGACAAGGAGGTTCTGAATGTTTGTTTTTGTCCTCGGTTTCCTCGTGTGTTAGCCATCTTCCCATGATCACAATGCCATAAACAATGGAGGCAGTTAACTTACAAAGCAAAAGTGTTGATCCAGTTCTCAGTTCCGGGGCTGCAGCTCCACATGAGACAGCTGATTGCTTGGGTCTCTGGTGAGGGCACCTGATGTTAATAGTGAGTGATGTGGTAGAGCGTGCTACTTACATCCTGAACCAGGAAGCAAGGAGACGACGGTCTGTGTCCTTCCTGAAGTTTTGGTGCCCTCCCAGTAGCACCACCCTGGGGATTAAGCCACTAACACTTGAATATATGGGAGACACTCACTCTGACTGTTGGATTGTACCACTGGCCCCAGAAGCTGATGACCATCTCACAGTGAAAACATTCATTCCATTCTGAGAGACTCCAAAGCTTGCTTGTTCTAGCATTGCTCAGAAGCCCCATACCAGAGATTCATCTAAGAGGCAAGAGCTCTGCACTCTGAAAAAGACACCCAAAAAATCAGAATGTGGGCAGGATACAGGTTCCTAATCCAAAAGGAAAGAAGGGGAAAATAAGATGTAGCAAAGCACCTGAAGCCAGAGCCACGCCCAGGCCAGGCAGTAGTGGCACACATCTTTAATCCCGGCACTCAGGAGGCAGAGGCAGGTGGATCTCTGAGTTCGAGGCCAGCCCAGTCTACAGAGCAAGTTCCAGGACAGGTTCTAAAGCTACACAGAGACTCTGTCTTTAAAAACCAAAACAAAACAAAAAATCCAAAGCCCTCCAGGGCAAACGTGAAACCCTACAATGCATAAGTTCATCGCTTGGGGCAGTATGGTGGGATATGAACTAAGGGATCCCCACCCTTGCCTCCATCCGTTGTTTTTTCTGGTGGCAGCCCACATGGCCACTGTCAGGCTGGCTATGCATCCTGCCTGCAGCTTTCCTAAGTGGGCATTGCACATTGCTGGCCCCTTCTCTTGTAGCTTCGTATCACTGCTGGAGCCTTATAATGTTTTGCCTCACTGGGAGTTGCTTGCAGGGACTCAATCCCAGCACACTGCTTAGCCTCATGGGCTTCCTGTGGGTGACCCTGGATTCTGCTGTCAGTATAAAACATCCCTGACCCAGGGGGCTGGAGAGATGGCTCAGTGTTAAGAGCACTGTCCCCTCTTCCAGAGGTCCTGAGTTCAATTCCCAGCAACCACATGGTGGCTCACAACCATCTGTAATGAGATCTGGCACCCTCCTTTGGTGTGTGGTCATACATGGAGGCAGAATGTTGTATACATAATAAATAAATAAATCTTAAAAAAAAAATCCCTGACCCATTAGAAATCCCAAGGCCATCTTGAGTGAATAGGGCATCATAGGTTTGGTTTTGGCAGAGTCTTGAACATAACAGTCTGGGCTCCCGTTGCTCTTTCTGGAAAGTCCTTGAAACCAATTTATATTTTTGTGTTTCTGAGTCTGGTGGCCTTGTGGGTTTCTGCAGTGTCCTCTAGGCCCATTCCCTGTTGTCTCAGTAGAAAGGCCTTGATTTACTTATACCTGAATTTAGGCTTCTCTTTATTAGAGCTAATTTCTTTACCAACTAAGATAAGTCTTGGCCATATGTCATTGCTCCTTTTCCTGGCTCGGTGTTTTGCTCTTGATTCTCACTGCAGATTTGGCTAAGAATAGCAGCCAGTGCCCATGCCGTAGCCTGAGTGCCTTGTGGTTATGAGGTCTCTGCCAAGTAAGCCACCTTTCAAGCTGGCTCTCAGACATGATGTAAGGAAGATGGCCTTTTTCTCCGGTCCCAAGAGAATTCTCTTTTCCTTCTGGAAGTATACAACATGGGTCTTTTAGTCTGTGATTGGTTTTGCATGGAAGCCCTACCTGGCTCACCCATTAAACGTGGTAAACTTCAACTCTGCTAATAGCATTGAGGAGTCCTCGAACCCCTTCCATGCTCCCCCCCGCCCCCACATCACCAGGTGCAGTGTAGTCAGCAGCTCTGCATCTTAGTGCCAGTTTCTCTCGCAGATCCCAAGCCCAGTGGTTCCAGATGTGTGACTGGTTCTGCCTGCTATATTCCACACTCAAGGCTCAGAGTGGGCAGGTCTTCTTGAACCTCCATGGAGGAGCAGGAGTATAGATGTGGCTTCACAGGGCCAAGCTAGAATGCGTGGCAGCTACTACCAGGCTGCTGCATGGCTGGTACACAGCCTAGGAGCACTGCAGCACCTGAGGTTTCTCTGCCCACTACAAGGGGTGGCAGGGGATTGTCAGCTGCTCTTGGCAGACGAGTCAGGGCTAGCCCTTGGCTTGTTTGTTTGTTTGGTTGGTTGGTTTTGCCTTTCAAGACAGGGTTTTTCTGTGTACCCTTGTCTGTCCTGGAACTCATTCTATAGACCAGGCTGTCCTCAAACTCAGATTTCCCTGTCTCTTCCTCCCCATGCTAGGAATAAAGGTGTGCGGCACTACCATACCCAGCAGCAGCTGATATCCTTAAACACGATCGCATCGTTGGCACTTGCCCTGCTGCTCCTGCAAGTGCACCTTCTGCCCACAGTTACACTGCTGCCGTTATGTGTGGGGGTCCCATCTTATTAGCTAATGTACCATTGGGCATTTAGGCTCGTTCTGTGTGTTTGTTATTGTGAATGCAGTAGCAGTAGAACAGATATGCAGCTATTCTTGTGGTGGGACAAAGAGTCCTTGGGGTACATGCCCAGGAGTGGTATAGTTTGGCCCTACGACCTTCGCAGGGAACCTCTATCCTGCTTTCCATAATTGCCGCCTGCGCTCACTGTCACACCATCAGTGAAGGAGCGTTCTTCCCCACGTCCTCGCCAGCATTTGCTGCTGGATTTCGTTTTCATCATTGTCACCTCTTAAGCAGTGCTGTGAAGGACTGAGGCAGAAGGCTTGGCAGGCTCAGAGAAGAGCATGGCTACTTGATTCTGGTTTGCTGCCTCTGCTGTCCTTGTGCTTGCCTTCAGCGTCGACTGTCTTCCTAGAAATGCTGCAGCAGCTCCATCAGCAGCTGGTGGAGGCCGAGCGCCGGGCCATGACCTACCTCAAGCGGTACAATAAGATCCAGGCCGACTACCACAACCTCATTGGAGTCACAGCCGAGCTGGTGGATTCTCTAGAGGCCACGGTCAGTGGCAAGATGGTAAGGAACATCCTCTTTGTGTATTTCAGAGAAAGTGTGTGGAGCCTGGGCTGCATTGCTGTGGGACTCCTGGCCTTCACTGATGGAGCCTGCCCTGTATTTCAAAAGGCCAGTGTACAGCAGCCGTGCCGACACTTGCAGTATTTTACCTAGTTCTGAACACAACACATGCTCTTCATTGATGTCAGTTTCTGCCTTACTCTTTTTTTTTCTTTTAAAATATTATTTATGGCCAGGTGATAGTGACATACACCTTTAATCCCAGCACTCAGGAGGCAGAGGCAGGCAGATCTCTGTGAGTTCGAGGCCAGCCTGGTCTACAGAGCGAGTTTAAGGACAGCTAGAATTGTTAGAAAGATAACCCTGTTTCGAAAAACAAAGCAAAATACAAAACAACAACAACAACAGCAAAACAAAATGTTATTTATGGGCCCATTGTAGTAGCATATACTTTAATCACAGCACTTGGGAGGCAGAGGAAGACAGATCTCTGTGAAAACAAAAAAACCAAAACCAAGGAAATGCACAGAGTTGAGAGAAGTGTCTGGATACCAGATCAGCACAGGAAGAGCCATTGCTTTACTGACCCTGGCAGGGAACTGATCCCAGATCTGCGTAACACCTAATTTTGTTGTTGTTGTTACCAGATAACTTGTGATAAGTGGCTAGTGTAGAGAATAAGGTAGGGGGGACTGGAGAGATGGCTCAAAGGGTAAGGACCCAAGTTTGACTCTAACATGATTTTTGGAGGAGAGGAACTGTTCAGCCTCTAATAGGCATGGAGAAACTCAACTCACACAGAAAGTCTGCAAAGAAAAACACACTTCCCTTTTGTCTTCTCTCCTATTACAAAATAGTGCCCCCTTCTGGGTGTGCCTCTAGCAGCCAGGAGGATGTGATACTTGGTGTGGCTTGAGGATCAAAGATGATCTCTGAACTCCTGCTACTGACTTCCCAAGCTGAGATTTGCAGACGTCAAGTCAGAGATACCAGATGAAGCACGGTTAATAAAAACTCAGAGTCAGAAATTAGGTTCAACCTGAAGTTCCAAAGAGCAAAACAGTCAGCCATTGGCTCTTACCTTGACCTCAGTGTGAAATGGTGATGTTTCCTCCCGGAATCTCAGAATGAGACTGCACCTAAGAGCTGTCTTCCCCCGCCTTATATTCCTCTCTAGGGCTGGGAATAAAGGTGCACCACCGTCATTAAAGGCATGTACCACCCAGTTTCTATGGCAACTAGTGTGGCTACTGAGATTAAAGATGGGTGTCATTGTGGCTACTGGGATTAAAGGTGTATGTCTTTATGGCTACTGAGATTAGAGGTGTGTGTTACTATAATCTGGTCTGTAAGGCTAGCCTGGTCTACAGAGTGAGTTCCAGAATAGCCAGGGTTGCACAGAGAAACCCTGAGGAAAAATACTTGCTCTTGCATTGGACAGGGCTCAGTTCTCCCTGAACTGAGCTTCTGGAAGTGGTCTGGCGCCCTCTTTTGGTCTCCTTGGGGAACCAGGCATGTATGCAGTGCCCTTACATGTAGACAAAACACATAAAGATACAGAAATCTTAAAAAAAAAAAAAAAGATGGGCAAAACATAAAGGAGTCATTCTTTTTTATTTTCATCTAGATCGTATGTATATAGGTGTTTTGCCTGCATGTGTGTTTATTCACCATGTGTATACCTGGTGCCCAAGATGTCCAGAAGAGGGGCATCAGATCCTGTGGAGCTGGAATTATAAGTACATGTGAGTTCACTAATGTGGATGCTGGGTACTGAACTCAGATCTTCTGGGAGAGAGCAGCAAGTGCTCTCAACCATCGAGCCATCTCTGCAGCCCCATAACTCGTCTAGAAAGACGTGCTTATGACAAAAAATTGAAACAATGCCGAGGACCCCACCATGCTTTCACCCCGTTTTGACATAGAGATTAACGTGTTCTTGCATGTGATTTCAGTACATTTGTGTGCATACATACAGGCTTGCAAGTGCAGACACATGTACCCAGTGTTCTTAGATTTAGTTGCGGTCTTATGACCCATCACCCCTCTGAAACTTGCTACTTATTTCCCATTTGTCACAGTGTGTTGATGGTCTTTGCCCTCCATCTTTTCTTTAGCACGTTAGTAAAGAAATGGAATCACTGAGTCCCCCACCTCATCCTGCAAATGCTTGTGCAGGATTTCTTCTTAAGGACGACCCGTTAGCAGCTCCCCAGTGATGAACATTGAGACCTTGTTACTGTGCTCCAGGGTCATATCAGAACGTGTTTCTCTACACACTTGCTAAACACCATCCGTGGTTAAACTTTATAGTTGGGTGTGGTTGTGCGCACCTGTAATTCCAGCAAAGCCGTCCTGAGCCGTCATGGCAGGAAGTCAGCACCATGTTGTCATGCACTTGACAGTGTGTTAATAAAGGCTGTTACTACTTAGCTAGCACTTCCTTAATACCAGACGTATCTGGCCTCATCGCTCCTCAGTATGAACCAAGCAGGTAGGCATCTTTTATCTCACCGATGGCTCAGGAATGCAGCTGCTCATTTCGTCAACAATCAAAAACTAGAGCCCAGATCTCCAGATCTGAAGCGCCATTCTTGTCACTGCATGTGGCCGGCCACCTACTTTGTGCCTTGAACTTACAGGATCGGCTGAGAAACCGTTCATTTTCCATGGAATTGAAACGCACTGGGTGGAATGGCACCCTTCAAAGTAGGGCGACTGATTTTACCTGTATTCAGTTACCTTTTTCTTTCTTCCTGACACAAAGTTTCTCTGTGTAACAGCCCAGCTGCCCTGGAACTTGCTCTGTAGACCAGGCTGACCTTGAACTCATAAAGATCCACCTGCTTCTGTTTCCTGAGTGCTGGGATTAAAGGTGTGTGCTACCACCAGCTCCAGCACTTTGTAAAAATTATTTTTTTAATTGTATGTGCATTGGTATTTTGCCTGCATGTTTTTGTGAGGGTGTTAGATCCCCTAGAACTGGATCACAGACAGTTGTGAACCACCATGTAGGTGCTGGGAATTGAACCATGGTCCCATGGAAGAGCAGCCAGAGCTCTTAACTGCTGAGCCATCTCTCCTACCTCTGTAGTCAGTTACTTTTATCTCTTGGGTCAGTGTGTTAATTCCTCTCCAGAGCTCTGAGGTTGTGGTGATTACTTTTAATTATCCACCTGATACAATCTACATCTGGGAGAGATCTCAGCGAGGGATTGTCTGGATCAGGTTGGCATAAAGGCAGGTCTATGGAGTGTCTTGATTTAAACTAATTGGTTGGGAAGACCCAGCCCACTGTGGACAGCACCATTCCCTAGATCTGGATTCTGAACCATGTAAGAATAGAGGAATCAAGTTAAGTAGTAAGCATGCAGCATGCGTTCTCTCCGCCCTTGACTGCACGTGACTGGCTATACCCTGGATTACTGAGCTAAAGTAAACCCATTTTCCCTATGTTACTTTTTGTGTCTTAGTTAAGGTTTTATTACTGTGAAGAGACACCATGACCATGGCAACTATTATAAAGAAAACATGTAATTGGGGTGGCTCACAGTTTCAGAGATTCAGTCCATTATCATCATGGCCAATGTGGTGCTGGAGGAATAGCTGAGAGTCCTCCACCTTGCAGGAAATAGGAAATCAACTGAGATATTGGGCTGTATCCTGAGTGTAGGAAACCTTAGAGCCCTCCCCAACAGTGATGCTCTTCCTCCAACAAAGCCACACCTCCTAATAGTGCCACTCCCTGTGAGACTGTGGAGGACAGTTACAGTCAAATACCAGAGTAAGGTGATTTTGTCACGGCAGAGAAACTCAGACAGAGGATAAAGTGTAAGATGCTCTTTCTCGTGTGGCTGTTTCGTCAGCTCACCTATAGGAAGTGCTGAGGTAGCATCCTTTCACCTGATGGCCTTGTCCTTCTTGCAGATCACGCCCGAATACCTGCAGAGCGTCTGTGTCCGCCTCTTCAGTAACCAGATGCGGCAAAGCCTGGCACACAGCGTGGACTTCACAAGGCCTGGGACGGTGAGGTGCCATGAGAGGGGGTGTCCTGGATTGGTCCCCCCAGACTTAGAGTGAACTCACTAAAGAGAGTGAAAGTGTGTGAGAAAGTGACATCCAGGAGACTCAGATGCAGTTGTCTTTGGCAGTCTGGAAATTCCCAGAAGGAAAACAAAACTGTTTTTGGGAGGGTGCAGCTGAGGGTCAGCTGTTGGGGTGAGCAAGGAAAGATGCTGTTTTGATCTCCCAGGGCAGCTGCTCCTGGGCACTGAGGCCTGGGCGTCGGGAGGATCAAATAGAAACCCTGCTTTGTCTTTTGGAAGACCTCTTAGGGCTGGGACGATGGCTCAGAATATTATATTATACTCAGAATATTATATACATAAGAAATAAATTAATTTAAAAAAAGAGGCCGACGCAGGAAGAATTATAGCAAATTTGAGATCAGCTTTGATTACACAGGGAGGGTGAAACTCGTGGGCTGTAGGAGACTGTCTCAGAAATCAAACCAAACAGAGGTAAAGATGAGAATTGCTAGTCTTTTACCCGACCACATAATTATCAGCTCCAGTAAATTTAATATCTGTCTGTCTGTCTTCTCTGTCTACCTAATCTGTCCATTTCCTTTCCTCTGTGGAACCAGTACTGCCCTTCATAGCCACCCCTCAGCAGGCAGGGACCCGTGCTGTGTGAGTCATCTGGACTCTAGCTCCTTCCATCTGGACCATTTTCCTGTTCTTCTCTTTGACTTTCATTATGTTGACACGTGAGGAAACTCTAGTCCCCAGACTACAGCTTGGCTGGGCATGGTAATGCAAGCCTTTAATCCCAGCTTGCAGGAGACAGAGGTAAGTGGATCTCTTGTGAGTTCGAGGCCAGCCTGATCTACAAAGTGAGTTCTAGGACAACCAGGGCTACCCAGAGAAACCCTGTTTCAAACCCCCCTGCTCCCCCTGCAAAGAAAGCAAAGCAGACTACCCTCTTTGTGTTTTGGTATTGCTTTGTGATTGGGCTCAGGTCTTGCATCCCATGCTGAGTGTTCCGGGGGAATGGCACCTCTTCTAGGACAGCACACCTGGAAGTGCACAGTGTCCAGTCAGGGCCTCCTAACCCTGGTGGCACCAGTGTCCCAAGGACATCCTCAGAGTTCAGGAGCCACCTTCATCCTAGAGCTCTGGCCTGCCTGCTCCTGGTCAGAGGTACCCTGTGGGCCAGCTCAACTTTAAATAGGATTTACACACTCACATTAGAATCTTCATAAACAAGGCTGGAGAGATAGCTCAGAGGTTAAGAGCACTGGCTTCTTCCAGAGGTTCTGAGTTCAATTCCCAGCACCCACATGGTGGCTCACAACTATCTGTAGTGAGATCTGGCACCCTCCTCTGGCCTGCAGGGATACATGCAGGCAGAACACAGTGTACACAATAGATGAATAAATCTTAAAAAAAAAAATCTTCATAAACAGGGGTTGTCTTTACTATTAAAAACAAAATTACAGCTTCCTTCACTCTCAAGTAGATTTAAAGTGGCTTATTGAAAGATAAATACGAAAAATGAGAAAATATAGATGAAAAATAGATTATGGATGACAGGAAACAGAAGCTAAGCCAGGGTGAAGGATGGTTGAGCAGTGCCTGTCGCAGTCCCTGCACCTCCGAACTGCTGGCCCCAGGCTGGCCCCAACAAAGGAGACTGCAGCTTCATGACTCGCTGTGCCGCTATAATGTGGGGGTAGGAAATTTTATTAGGTAATATTCTGTGTGTCCAAAGCACCATGGTGCATGCTACCCACATGGCCAGGAAGTACACCCAAAACTGACTCCTGTGCGCCCTCACACATCCCTGAAGTAAACTCTTAGGTGCTTATACGTTCTCTGTATGCCCTTTAAAATTAAGATAAAAAAGTAATGAAATTTTCTTTTTCTTTTTTTAATATTTATTTATTTATTATGTATATAATATTCTGTCTGTGTGTATGCCTGCAGGCCAGAAGAGGGCAACAGACCTCATTACGGATGGTTGTGAGCCACCATGTGGTTGCTGGGAATTGAACTCAGGACCTTTGGAAGAGCAGGCAATGCTCTTAACCACTGAGCCGTCTCTCCAGTCCAAGTAATGAAATTTTCAGGTGTTCATACTTTATAATTTAAAAGCAAGTTAAGTTTGTTCTTTTAAAAAGATTTTATGAGTATGTTAAATACATTTTTACTTTTATTTATTATTAATTAATTTATTTGGGTGGGTTGAGATAGGGTCTCTTTTTTTTTTCCTTTCCACACAGGATTTCTCACAGCTTTGGAGCCTGACCTGGAGCTAGCTCTTGTAGACCAGGCTGGCCTCGAACTCACAGAGATCCACCTGCCTCTGCCTCCCAAGTGCTGGAATTAAAGGCGTACACCACCACTGCCCAGTGAGATAGGGTCTCTTTTTATAACCCTGAATTGCCCTAGAACTCACAGAGAACCACCTGCCTCTGCCTCCTGAGTGCTGGAATTAAAGGTGTGCACCACTATGCCCAGCTAAAATTAATATTTATTTTTAAAATTTTAATTTTCTGTGTATGATCATTGTGCCTATATGCTTCCTGTGCAGCACATGGATGTTGTTAAAACAAACAAACAAAAAACCCGGTTGTCAAACACTGCTGCCAGCAATTAGCCCAGTACTGAGGCATAAGGCGGTTGCTCGTATGTTCTCTATAGGAAGGATGTGTTCAATTTGCAGATCAGTTATGCTGACATGTTCATTTAAGTACCAAGGAGCTGTCCTCAGAGCTGCTGGCCATGTTGGGCAGTCCTTCCACAGGGACAGAGGAGACTGGACTGTGCAGTCTGTACCTTAAGATGTGACCATGGGAGATGTAGTATGTAGAAATCTTAGGACTCGCTGTTTGTTTGAGACAGGGTTTCTCTATGTAGCTTCGGAGCCAGTCCTGGAACTAGCTCTTGTAGACCAGCCTGGCCTCGAACTCACAGAGATCCACCTGCCTCTGCCTCCCAAGTGCTGGGATTAAAGGTGTGCGCTACTACCACCCAGCTAGGACTCGCTGTTTTAAAGATATAAAATAAGTGTTGGCCATCCAGGTTTAAAGAATACACCCTCCTGGGAGGCCTACAGGATAAAGGACTTCAAGTCAGGCAATTGATCAATCACCTAAAACCTGCTAGTGGTTGTAAAATTCACTGCACTGGTTTCCAGTCTGGACTTCTTC
This sequence comes from Microtus pennsylvanicus, assembly GCF_037038515.1. NCBI lineage: Eukaryota > Metazoa > Chordata > Mammalia > Rodentia > Cricetidae > Microtus > Microtus pennsylvanicus. The sequence goes on along the minus strand of NC_134595.1, from coordinate 34,404,237 downwards.
ACATATTCTCTTCTGAACCAGAAACCTGGACTGAAGAACTAATCAGAGTGTTTGTAAAGATCACCATCAACACTGACAGAGCTCCTGTTGGAGAGAGAGGGTCCCTACGCTGAGTTCAGGAATTGCATCAGTCTGAATAGCCTACCAAACCTGGACTGCAGCTCTCACCACAGAGAAACCACATGGGGGCAGCATAGATGAGCAGGAGCTGGCCTTACCACAGAGCCGCCACACGGGGGCAGCATAGCCGGCAAGAACTGGCTTAGTTCCTCTAGCCGACTCCGCAGTCATCAGGAATGGCTGGGAGGGTGAGTCCCGAGTGCCCTGTGCCACAAACCTCTACCCAGAAAAAAGGACGACTCTGGCAGAAGGCCTCACACACTCCAGGAGAGGTGGTGGTGGTGTGTGTGTGTGGGGGGGGGCTCTTGTGCCTTGTCTCCTCATTCTCAGACTGCTGGGTCCAAAGCTGCCTGTCTGAGCTGGCTGATGGATCTAGTTGCTCCCAGGATTGGCCCTGGTGAGATTCTGCTTTTCCGAGGTAGAGAAGTCTCCTAGATGTCCTGTAGCACTGAATCCTGCATGTCACTGTGTCCCTGTGTGGCTGACCTAACCCGAGTTTCCCTCATCTTTGCCTTACGAGGGCCAGAATTGGGGTAGATAGAAATCACATGTTCTCAGCCACCTAGTAAAAGAAGTCTGAGTCCTCCCCTGGGCACAGGAGATGAGACGGCTTTCTAGGATTCTGGAAGGACATCCATGCTGCAGTGACATTTTCACACCAACCAGCAGCAGCCCTGAGCACTCTGGTGATCACATGACACTATAAACAGTCTCCCTGTGTAGCCTGCCTCTGCCTCCTCCTGCTGAGGTTGCAGGTGTGCGCCACCATGCCAGCTTACAATCACTGTACAGTGACAAAACCTTGGACCTGCATTTTCTAGACTATATCCCCGTTGTTTTAAAAAATGATTGTATCTTAATAATTATGTGTATGTGAATGTGGCATTGGATCCCCTAGAACTGGAATTCCAGGAGGTTGTAAGCTGCCCGATATCAGTGCTGGGAACTGAACTCAGATCCTCCACCAGAGCGGCAAATGCTCCTAAACTCTGAGTATCTGTGTCCCCTGTGTCCCCTGTGATAGAATGCACGCCTAGTGCTTAGGTCACACGGGTCACATGCAGTCAGAGGGAGCGTGATGCTAGTTCATCCCTCTGTGACCTGCCCAAGAGTCAGCTCAACCACTTGGGCTAGGGCTATTTGAACATTCGTCTTGAAAACAGCAATTTAAGAATAAATATGGCGACCACAGACCTTCCCCTTCTCCCATGGCTTACCTGCTGCCTCACACAGCATGTGTTAAATACACCTCCTCCAGACCTTTACAGAATGGATGTGCATGCTCTTCTGCTCCTCAGCCTTTAGCTCAATAGGACTGTTGTGCTTGTGTTTTATTGTTTTGAGACAGGTGCCAGGCTCGCCTGGAACTCAATCCTGTTTCAGGTCTTTCCAGTGCTGGGGTTCCATGTGAGCACTACCTTGTCTGGCCTAACTACGTGTGTGTGTGTGTGTGTGTGTGTGTGTGTGTGTGTGTGTGTGTGTGTATGTGTGTGTGTTTTCAAGATAGGGTTTCTCTGTGTAATCTTGGCTGTTCTAGAACTTGCACTGTAGACCAGGCTGGCTTCTAACTCACAGAGATCTGCCTGCCTCTGCCTCCCGAGTGCTGGGATTAAAGACAAGTACCATCACTTAACTACATTTTTTAGAGCATTCTCTGTCCTTATTAGTGTGCTTTTTAGTGCCCTTACCTTGTGGAGGTGTTGCTGTTCAGTTGGTTGGTTGGTTGGTTGGTTGGTTGGTTGGTTGGTTGGTTGGTTGGTTTTTTGAGACTGGGCTTCTCTGTGTAGTCCTGCTGCTGTTCTGGAATTCACTAGTGGACCAAGGTGGCCTTGAACTCACAGAGGTCCCCCTGCCTCTGCCTCCTGAGTGATTACACATGTGTATCACCATACCCGGCACTTTGTAGGGTTTTAATGGAGGACAGTGTGGTCTCTGGCGTGGAGATGACCATCCAGCCTGTGGCTGTCTCGGAGCTGCAGCTACATCTGTGTGTGCTGCTGCTGTGGCTATGACAGCATGTGCCCCCCCCCCACCACCACCACTCTGCCACTGTTCTCCAGATACACATGAGCATAGAAGTCCTCGAGGACAGGTGAGGCACAGTCCTTCCCACCCCATGCCAAGGGTTTGCCAAGAGAGTGACTGACCCTGAGAAAAAGCCCAGGCCAACTCTCCAGTTGAAATACAAGCCATATCCCCCCTAGGTGAGCCCCAAGGCCTAGTGGTAGCCTTCAGGGCTGTGAGTTCACGAGATATTTTCATTGAAATGAATCCTTATTTGGACAAATAGTGCAACTGGGAACTAGTCCTCCCTTTCCCACATCTCCAGGTGAGGGTGTATTGGAAGTGAGTTAAAATACCTCCATGATAGCAGTAAATCCAAAAAGGCGTAGGAAATGGGAACTGTGGATGGGACCTGCATCCTCACTGTCCTTTGTTTGGGTAAAATGCTATAGGGGTGGCCTGTGTAGCTGTTGAGGGTTGGGGCCACACGGGTTGTGGTGCCCCTCTCTCAGAGTGGCCAGCATGGTCATTGAGGGTCGGGGCCACACAAGTTTTGCTCTCTCAGGGTGACCTGTATGGCCAGCTGTTGAAGGTCGGGGCCACACATGGCTCTTCTTCCTGTTGTGTAGTCCTTGCTCTGGCTGAAGCTCAGCATCTGTACCCTCCTCCCCTCCTGGTGACTTCCCTAAGTCTTCAAAGGGTCCATGCAGCTGGCCACGTGGCTCTACTTCAGGCTCAGTGTGGTGAGCCAGTCACGTGCAGAGATCCTGTCCCCTTGCTGTTACTCCACACAGATGTGTCTGAGACAGTTCATACCTTTCTTCTTTAATCAGCTGGTACCATTACTGACCGTTAGCTCTGACCTTTCCCTAGCTGCAGACGTTGTCTTCCAGCCTCTTTCCACAAACATTTGACGTGCCCACCATCCACTCTGCCCTGTTTCCTGTTGTGGAGAGTGACACTCTGTGAAGCACCTGGAGGTCACCCGTGTGCACCGGTCATCGGGATCTGGCAAAGAGGCTCATTTCTGCTGTTAGTTGCTCGGTGTGGCTGGGACTGTCCCCAGTTTGCACCTGCTTTGAGCTAGGACCTTCTCTGTGTCTTGCTGGTCACTCAGCTTTCTAGGTGTATCTGTTTGTTTATATTTTGTACCCCAGGAAGGAGTCAGGTATCTTAGTGGTAGCAATCACGTCACCCCTTTGCTAGGTGACCCTTTGCTTGAGGGGAAAGTGGCTCTCCTTCTGTGCACACCTCCTCTGGCTACACAGTCCCTCAGGGACGATCCCCCAGTTGCAGGCTGAGGCCTTGTGTGTCCCACTGTGGTCTGAGCCTCTCTGGAGTTTCCTCAGGAGTATCCATAGCATGGCGGGAGTGTGCCTGGATAGCCGCAGGGGGCTGAGGGTGTCAAGCTGCCACCCTTTTCTGCTCCTAGATAGGCCAAGCACTTCTTCCCTCTAGCTTTTGTTTGTTTTGTTTTGGAGACAGGGTTTCCCTGCATAGTTCTGACTGTCCTGAAACTCACTCTATAGACCAAGCTGGCCTCAAACTCACAGAAATCCATCCACCTCTGCTTCCCGAGTGCAGGGATTCCAGGCATGCGCCACCGCAGCCTGGCCCTTCCAGCCTTTCTTGTGCTCACATTTTTCAAAACTGTTTGCAGACTAAACCTGGCCCAGAATACACTAACTTGGATTTAGGAAGCGTGCTGCCTGGTGAGATTCCTGGCTCACTGCTGTGCAAGGCACTTTGGTAGAAGGCCTATCTCCCTCCTGAACTGCCCCTAGGAGTACTTTCCTTGATGTCACACCTGCAGGGAGCTCTCCAGCTCTCCACCGATAACCTTCCCAGCCTGACGGTGCAGGTCCTCAGGTGGTTCCCAGCAGCTGTCCCAGGCCTACAGCTGGTCCTCACGTCCTTCCTGTACACCAGTCCTCAGGCCACCCTGCTGAGAAGGCAGGGCTCCTGGGCTTCCAGTGCCTGGGGAGAGGTGAAGTGTTCACCTTTGTCTCCACAGCTAAGAATCCTTGGAGCTTTCACTGACTGGATTCAGTAGTTGACACCTACTTTATGGCTTGTTCTGCTGTGTCCTCTGTCTGTGTCCTGAAGAAGCTTCCCAGCCTTCCTTCAGCGCTTCCTCAGGGGGACTCCACCTCTAACCTTTCAGGGAGGCTGGGCACACTATCTGCAGTCTGTGTCTCAGCCTGCAGCTGTCCTGGCAGTCAAATAGCACCCTCTCCGACCAGCTCAGGCCTCCATAACAAGGGCATCCTTTCTGGGCTTGCTTCTTCAGCATTCAGTATCCGCTGTTGGGTCAGGCAGTAACGGTGCACACCTTTAGTCCCAGCACTTGGGAGGCAGTGGAAGGTGGATCTCTGAGCGTTCAAGGCCAGCCTGGTCTACTAGTAAGTTATGGGACAGCCAGGGCTACCGAGAATCCTCCCTCAAAAAAAATATAAAAACAAACAAAAAAATCCACTTGCCTCAGTAGAGGGATTAGTTCTGACTGAGAGGGATTTTCTCCTGCTGTGGCTGTCACCTGCTAGCTGTTGGGCTCTGCATGTTCTGTACACACTGCGGTGCCTACAGCCATGGAGCAGTGACGCAAATGCAGACAGCAACAGCAGTGCTCGTAACTGGCTCGAGAGCCTGCAGCGGATACAGTAGGGATCCACTGCCTGCCCAGGGTTGCTCAGCAGAAGTTCAGAAAGCCTCTTGGTGTTTGTGTGTGATGACCAACACTTCTGGGCTAGGATATGGCCCAGCCTGTAGAATGCCTCACGTGAGTGGAGCCTTGGGTTTAATCCCCAGCACTGCACAAACCAGGAGTAGTGGCTCAAACCTGCAGTCACAGTGGTCAGGAGGACTGGAAGTCAAGGTCATTCTCAGTTAGCTAGTGACTTTGAGGCAGCCTGGGCCACCTGAGGTCCTGTCTCAAAGCCTATAGGACGGAAAGAAGTAGAGTTTCTTTGAAGTCCCCATACCTTGAGTTGCTTTCTTTCCTCTGCTTAGTTTTTCTCAGGTCTGCTTCATTCCGCCCTCCTCTTCTCTTTTTCTTTGCAGAGTGAGGGTACTAGGCAAACGCTGCCATTTGGCTATGTCTATCCTCTTCTCTCCAAGTCCTTTGAAGCCAGTTCCAAACACTGTCTCACCAATAAATAAAATACCCACATTTAACAGAGAGATTTAAGAAATAAACACTAGGAGGCTGGAGAGATGGCTCATTGGTTAAGAGAGTAGATTGTTCTTCCAGAATACCCTAGTTCAATTCCAAGCACCCATATGGCAGCTCACAACTGTCTGTAACTCCAGGACCCAACACCCTCACATACATAGGCAAAACAACACACATACAGGTAAATTACACATACAGACAGGCAAAACACCATTAAAAAATAAGAAGAAAAGAAAAGAAATAAATATAACCCACAAACAAATAGAATCAACAAGAACCCTCCACACCAGTTCAGCCTATATTCAAATTTCTTTTTTGTTTTTTTGTTTGTTTTGCTTTGTTTTTTCAAGACAAGGTTTCTCTGTGAATCTGTGGAGCCTGTCCTGGAACTCACTTTGTAGACCAGCTGGCCTTAAACTCACAGAGATCCACCTACCTCTGCCTCCTGAGTGCTGGGATTAAAGGTGTGCGCTACCACACAGCCAGCCTATACTCAAATTCCTTAATGTCTAGAGTTTCTTTTACATTTGGTTTGTGTTGTCCTATACATACCTCATGCTACATTTCTTTATCCCTCTATATTCCTCATATTTAATCTGGCAATGCCTGTGGTGAAGAAAACATGATGATGTGTACTTGTACAGTGCACATAAGCTGGATGGGACTGGGACTGTCAATAAAGGAGGTGGCGAACTGGCCTGCACACAGGGTGAAGGGGCGAGGTAAAAGGGAATTGTAAATTCTTCCTTTATTTATGTGTATTGATGTTTTACCTGCAGGTATATCTGTGTGAGAGTGTCTGATCCCCCGGAATTGGAGTTAGAGACAGTTATGAGCTACCATGGAGGTGCTGGGAATTGAACCTGAGTCCTCCGGAAGAGCAGTGTTCTTCACCACTAAGCCAGCACTTCCCCCCCCCTTGTAAATTTTTTCTTTTTCTTTTTTTCCCACAAGGCAGGTTTCTCAGTGTAGCCTTGGCTGGGCTGGAATCCCTCTGTAGACCAGGCTGGCCTTGGAGCACACTCTGCAGCAGACGCTTTGCAAATGGCTGCTTCTGTGCTGTTAATGGGGCGAGGGCTGATGCCCTGCCGTCGGGGTTTAACACAGTCTGTTTGTTCTGTCCTCCCGCAGGCCTCAACCATGCTGCGAGCCTCCTTGGTTCCTGAGTAAGTAATCATGCTTAGAAGTTTTCATTAATTGTGTTCTAAAATTTGACTTACTTTTTATTTTATGTGTATGGGTGCTTTGCCTGTGTGTATACATCACCTGCCTGCCTGGTGCCTGCTGAGGCCGGAAGATGGCATTGGATACCCTAGAACTGGATTTACACATGACTGTGACCACCATGTGGATGCTGGGAACCAAATGCAGGTCTTCTGGAAGAGCAGCCAGTGCTCTTAACCAAAGAGCCATCTCTCCAGCTCCGTATTCCTATCTATATGTGAAACTGGAATTCAAGATAATTGAACTAAACATTCAACTACATGTGTATATGGAAGGAAATACCAATGATTATAAATAATGCTAAACTAGATTTATCTTTTAATATTGACTCTTATAAGGTAGCATGAAATAGCAAAAAACTGTTGGCTTATTCCTCTGATATTCTCTAGAAATAAATTCTGTCCTCCTGCCTCAGCCTCCAGGTTCTGAAATTATAAGTATTAGCCACGTACCCAGTTTGTTATAGTAATTTTGAGATGTAAATAGATGATTACAAAAATTCTTTTTAAAAATTCTCTTTTGAAAATGTGTTCGTGTGTTCATGTGTGTGTGTGTGTGTGTCCCAGCTCACCCATATGTATACCACATGCACACAGTGCTTTCAGAGGCCAAAAGAAATTAGAGTTACAGATGGTTGTGAGCTGCCATGTTGGTACTGAGAATAGAACCTGGGTCCTCTGCAAGAGCAGCCGGTTCCCTTAACTGTCGAGCCATCTCTCCAGCCCCCCAAGACTTCCCAATGTTAACATTTTCCACAAGCCCTGTGCAGTTAGCAAAGGCAGAAGGTCAGCATGGGTGTGAGCCTTGGCCTTGAGTAACACAGCCTGTAATCACTGCACTTGGGAGGCTGAGGTGGGAGGGGCAGCCTCGGCCACACAGTGAGACCCTGTTGGAACACTAAAACAAAAACAAAACCTAGTATGCATTTTGTCTTATTATAGAAAATTTGTATGCCATTGAAATCTAAGAAGAAATAAATTTAGACTACATAAAATCCATCATGCAGGGCTGAGCCGGCTGAGCTGGGTGGGGGCCTAGATGCTAGGCTCCCGGTGGAAGAAGGCTCTGTCTATTTTGGGAGCCCACAGTTGTGGTGTCATTTGAGCCACTGATAGTTCCTTGAGTCTGCATCAATATCTGAGTTCGGGAGATGGAATGACATGTCCCTTTGCCCTTTTTCTTCTCTTTGAACTTGCGATGCTGAGTAGGAAGTTGAAGGATGTCCCATTACTGCCCTCCCTGGATTATGAGAAACTGAAGAAGGATTTGATTTGGGGCAGTGACCGCTTGAAAGCCTTCTTGTTGCAGGCTCTGCGCTGGGTAGGTATCGTCCCCTCGAATTTAGAAACAAACAGGGAACACTCTGCACTGCTTTTCTTGCCTGGCTACCTGGTAACTTGGCTGGTATCTCATAACCCCTCTGTTAAAGATCCCTTCCTGCTGCTTGCCACCAAGACCTGGGGTTAAAAGCTGCTCTAACCAGGTATGGGAGCACGTGCCTTTATTCCCAGCTGGCAGAGGTAGAGGTAGGTACAGTTCTGAAGTTCAGGGCCAGCCTGGTCTACACACCAGGTCCAGCCCAGCCCAGGGCTATATAGTGAGGTTCCACCTCCACCCACAGCTCCTGAGTAGTCCGTGGCCTTTTTCTAAAGCACTCTGTACTGGTGTCAGTTACCGTTGCCTGCATGTGGACTGTGGCTGCCAGTGCTGTTCAGCCCCTACCCGGTCAGGTGCTAAAATCAGCTAGGAGCCTTAATGTTTGTTAGAGCCCAGTCACAACTCCAGAGACCGCTGGGTTAGCCCCACTGGGTAGGCCTCATCTGAATTCCCATTCTTCAGTCCTTAGGTTCACCAGTTGAAGCCAGTGGTTGGTTTTCAAGTGTTGCAGACCACCCCCCTACACTCTCAAAAAGTTTTGAGGCCCCCAAAGAGTTTTGTTTATGTGGATTTTCTCTTAACAGTATTTATACGATTAGAAAATTAGGATAGAAAAATTAAGAATTTATCATTCCCTGTAAATAGCAATAACTGGTTTTCAAAAAACAAACCAAATGTGTGCAGAGTGGCGTTGTTCATCTCTGTAACTGTCTTCATTGTGTGCCCCGAGGAGGGTTCTGGGTTCTCAGACCCTAGTGTCACGTCTACACAGTCTGAGAAAGTGGTCAGGAGCATGGCAGAATGCATCTTAGTGTAGTCTCTGTGAGAATAGTCATGTCCCCTCCAGTCCCGAGAGTTGGGGGGGATGCCCAGAGTGTTCTGAACTTCACTTTGAGAATTACTGACCAAAACCTTTCACCAAATAGCGTATTCTAACTCACGATAGCGTAGTGTCAAGCTCCTTTGTGGGCCCTGTATTTCAGGATCCACTGGTACCAGAATTCTTTGAGCAGCTTCCCTACCTTTGAGTGGAAACAGTCCTCACTGGTACTTAGCATCTGGTGGTGCTTCCTGGACTCTGCCTGATTGGGAACTATGAGGAATACTTGGGGCCCAAGGGGAGAACCCCCTGGTACCTGCTCTGTTTGTAGGGGCTTGCTGACCAGGGTGGGCGGGCAGCCTGAGTGATCATCAAGAGCTGCCCCACCCCTGGTTTGCTTGTGTCTGTTGGTGTTATCACACTCACCTGGTTGCCTGAGTTTGCCACCCAGCACTGGCTCAGTCGGCCCACTCCCTGGGCCTCTTGCTGGGAGAAAGCAGGCGTCTTAACCAGATAATCAGGAAGGCATGCGGGTGTTCAGTGGCTGTGCCTGTTTTCTTCTCCAGGGCCCCATGCAGCCTCTTGGCTCCTCAGGAATTCCCCATGTGACATTCTTGGCACAGTCCTTCAGCAGTCCCCTCTTCAGGGGTGATCAGATCAACCAGCAGCATCTTCCTCCCCTGAAGGCCTCTCCTTCCTCCTGTGTGTTGTGTCTGTTGGCTCTGGCCTTTGTCTGGGTGTTTAAGCTTTTCCTGGAAAAGCAAGCATATTTGCCCATTTCTCAGGGACGCAGCTTTCTCCTGTCCTAACTATACACTGCCTTGTGCACCTGCACGTCACACACACCTTCCCACCCAAGCTTTTTTTCTTCTCCTGTGGATATCACACAAATACATACGGCAGCATAGCAGATTTAATGGCTTCCTAAATTCCAACCAGCTTGCCAACCTTTCTCCCATCTGCCCCCTCCCAGCCATTGCTCATCAGGCCCTGTAGGATAGGGCCATTGAGAGCCTTCTACAGGTAGCCTGGGCCCCACTTTGTGAGCTAGGCCACACCCACCCCAACCCCTCCACACGCTTGCCTTCCTTCCTGCTGGTTGACCATCTGCTCACCCTTCAGGGCCTAGCTCTTGCCTCTGTAGAAGTTTGTAATTTGGTTTTTCTTTGCAGCGCTTGACCACGTCCCATCCTGGAGAGCAGAGGGAGACGGTCCTGCAAGCCTATATCAGCAATGACCTCTTGGATTGTCACAGCCACAACCAGGTCAGTAAGAGGGGGCCAGGGCCTTCTGCAGTAGGGAAGCACTTAGCAGACTTGAGGCTTTGGTTTCTCTTGATTGTCAGTGTGCTGACTTTTGAGTATGAGCTTATCAGTTGCTTGAGGTCTGTGTTTACCTCTTGTCCTCCTCTTCAGTTCTGGAGATTCCCAAACAAGCCAGGTGCCTTGATGGGCTCTGCAGCTCTTCTGTTCATCTTCCCTCGCCCCCTTCCGTCCTCCCATTTTCAGAGTTCAAAGTCAATGTGTTGCATTAGTGTTTTTTGTCTAAGTGCTACAATCTCTGCCGCCATTGAAGACTGTAGTTCCTTCAAGCACATGTTACTTGATTTGTTGTTTGTTTTGTTCAGGTGTTGTTGTGTTAGGGTCTTTTATTTTTAAGATTTTTTAAAAAATCTTATGTGTATGGGTATTTTGCACCTGCATGTATGTATACCACATGTATGCACTGCCTGTGGAGGTCAGAAGGCAGTGTCAGATCTTCACAGTTGTGAGCCCGCAGTGGGTGCTAAGAATTATATCCTATGCTCTGGAAAAACAGCTAGTCAGTGTTCTTCACTGCTGAGCCATCTCTCCAACCCTTTGTATTAGGATCTTACATAGTTCAGGCTGGCTTCATATTTTCTGTGTGGGCTGAAGCTGACCTTGAACTTCTGAACTGCGTGCTTCTACAATCTCCTGGACCCTGGGATTATAGACTTGTGCCCATGGCTGGTTTCCGTGGTTTGGTGCTGAGGATCAAACTGAGGGCTTCATGCATACTATACAACAGAGCTCATCCCCACCTCTGTTTGTTTCTAAGAAGGAATGACTTAAAGTTCTCTAAAGACAACCCGCCGGGTCAGAAGACTCCTTGGTAATGCAGATGCTGGGCCACCATGACTCCAAAATGGATCAGGCTGTTTGGGCGGGAAACTGAACTGGTTGGCTAGCTATTTCTCCCTTTGTGGTCCTCAGAGTTCAATGTGTAGCATAGCATCGTCAACCTGAAGGAACTCCTGTCATTGTAGACATCTGACAGTTCTAGCTCTGCAGCATTATGTGTGCATCTCAAGAGCCTGCTTCCTTAGTGCAAGAAATACTGTCTTTCCGAATCCATAGTTCCACTTACCATTCACAGAAGTTAATATCGAAAATACTTGAAAATTTTGAAGTTGTTATTCCCTTACCTAGATTAAGAAATAGAAACTTAGGCCAGAGAGATGGCTCAGCCATTAAAGGCCAGGCTCACAACCGAAAACACAAGAAATAAAAACTTCTAGCATTTTGGGAACTTCTAGGCAACCCCTTTTCTTTATAAAGAAGTAGCCACAAAACCAATCTCAGAGCGAAGGAGGCAAAAGTCTACATGGTAGTCCAGGATAGCTAGGGCTACATAGACCCTGTCTAAAAGAACGAGAAGAAGGAAAGAAAAGAGAGAAAGAGCCAAATTTTAAAAATTATATCCCAACTTTTAAAAATTATAATATCCTGTGTTAGGGTTTCTAGTGCTGTGAAGAGACGCCATGACCACAACAGCTCTTACAAAGGAAAACATTAAAAGGGGGTGGCTTACAGTTTCAGGGATTTAGTCCGTTATCGTCATGGTGGGGCATGGTAACATGTAGACAGACACGGTGCTGGAGAAGAAGCTGAAGGTTCTGTGTCTTGATCCACAGGCAACAGGAAGTGAACTGAGTACCACACTGAGCATTGCTTGAGCAAAAAAAACCTCAAAGCCCACTCCCACAGTGATACACTTCCTCCAACAAGACCACACCCACTCCAGCAAGGCCACACCTCCTAATAGTACCACTCCATTTGGGGGCCATTTTCTTTCAAACCACCACATTCCACTCCCTGGCCCCAAAGGCTTGTAGCCATATAATGCAAAACTGAATTCAGTCCAACTTCAAAAGTCCCCAGTCTATGATAGTTTTCAAATTTATTTAAAAGTCTAAAGTTCAAAGTTTCTTCTGAGATTCATGCACTCTCTTAGCTGTAATCCCTTGTAAAATTAAAACTTCTGCACATAGTAAATGAGTAGTGGAGCCCAGACTGTCTAGCTACTTTAAAGCTAGACATTAAAAGTAGTTTAACTCCAGAGAAGCCAGTGTAACACCCACCAGGGGAAGAAAGGAAAAAATCTTGACATCCAGGAGCAGCTTCTTTGCACGGAGCATTCTGTTATGAACTTTTCCTTAAGAGACCTTGGTTGATCCTGACACCTTGAGACGCCGGGTCATATCTCTTCCACAAGTCAGAGAGTCGAGGCTCAGGGCTGAGATAATGTCCAAGCCTAGGTTATTTTCTGTTACTGAGATGAATACTGTGGCAAAAGCAGCTTGGGGAAGAGTTTATTTTTACTCTTAAGTCCATCTTTGCCAGCAAATCTAGACAGCAGGATCGTGACCCAGCTAGTCACATCCACAGTCAAGCAGAGAGATGGACGTTTGAGTGCTTGTGGTCAGCTTGGCTTATCCACTCTCACACAGCTCGGGATCTCCTGGTCAGGAACTGGGCCTGCCCGCAGTTAAAATGGAGCTTTTCCTATCAGTTAAGATAATCCCCCACAGGCCATCCTGATCTAGACAGCCCCTCACTGAGACTGTCTTCCCACCTCATTACAGATTTGATGAAACTGAGATTCAGACTAAGATCTTAAACCAGGCATCAGTGTTTTCTGTAACAAACATTTTACTTTTGCCAGTCACAGTTTTTTTAAGAACAGGCAGTTTTGGGGCTGGGAGCTGGCTCAGCTGGTAAAGTGCAAGCATAGATTCCCAGCACCCAGGTTAAGAAGAGGGCAGGGAGGGAGGGAGGGAAGTGGGAGGAGGGGAGGAAGTGGGAATTTGGATTGGTATTATTATTTTTTTAAAATATTTATTAAGTATACAGTATTCTGTCTGCATGTATGCCTGCAGGCCAGAAGAGGGCACCAGATCTCATTACAGATGGTTGTGAGCTACCATGTGGTTGCTGGGAATTGAACTCAGGACCTTTGGAAGAGCAGGCAATGCGCTGAACCACCAAGCCATCTCTCAGCCCCTGGATTGGTATTATTTATAAAGTAATAAAAAATTAAAAAAAAAAGAAGGTGGCAGGTAGGCAATCTTGCTGGGGAGGCAGAAACAGGATCCCAGGGGGTTGTTGGCCAGCAGTCTAGCCAAATCAGCGAGTTTCAGGCTCTGTGAGGGACCCTGTCTCAAAAACTAAGCTGCAGAGTGGATGAGGAAGACACCTCTGGGCTCCACATGCATGTTCATGCACACATGTGCACACACACAAAAGCAAAAAGCAAGACAAGAATTAATGTATATTAGAAGCCAGGAGAGAATTGTTTGCAAGGGTGTCTGAAGGGTCCCTGGACTGTGGGAATGTGGCTTCTGGACTTGGTTACCTGTTAGCACACGTTCACTTGTGAACACTCTTCAAGCTGTTCCCTGGTGACCTATTGTTGTAATAAGAGCGGCGGGCTACGTTCCTGGCACCCAGCCGCCTGCACAGCTAGAGCTTTACCCGAAATAATTACACGGAAACTCTATTCTTTTAAACACTGCCTGGCCCATTTCTATTAATATGTGTAGCACCGAGGTGCGCTTACCAGGAAGATTCTAGCCTATGTCCATCCTGGGTTGGAGTGTCATCGCGTCTGCCCTGAGAGGAGCTGCATGACTTCTGAGCTCACTTCCTTTTCCTCCCAGCATTCTGTTCTGTTTACTCCTCCCACCTATGTTTTAACCTATGAGGCCAAGCAGTTTCTTTATTACTTAACCTTCCTCCATCAACCTATAAGTTCTCTGTATTGTACCCTACATTGAAAATTTGCCTAAATAAAGATGATACAAGGACAGTCAGAGATGGCAGGTGGCTCTTTCACTGGGCGTAGTCCAGTTGGAACCCTCTACATCCAGTACAGAGCTACCATACAGGAGTCTTGCTTCCCCAAACTTCTACTAATGCCTCCTTGTTTCTCTTTCCTGAATTGATGTGCTCCAGCCTCCTTCCCTCCCGCTCCTTTCTGAACACAGGGTGTTAGGAGTGCTCTACCACTAAGTTACATCCAACCACTGTGTTTGTTTGTGTGTGTGTATGCGCGTGTGTGTTTGTGTGTGTGCGTCTGTGTGTGTATGGGGGGGGGGAGATATTTGTCTGCCTGTATGTGCACCATGTGTATTCAGGGTCTGAGGAGGTCAGAAGAGGGCATCAGATCCCCTGGAACTGAAGTTGTTCATTGTTGATAGCTGGCATGTGGGTGCTAGGAACCCAACAGGAGCAGCAAGTACTCTTAACTGCTGAGCCATCTTCTTCAGCCCTATAGCCACTGGTTTTTGAAAATATCTTGCTATAACCTGGACTGACCTCAAATTGGAGATTGTCCTCCCTCTGTTTCCCAAGTACTGGGTGACAAGCATGCACCATCATGATGGCTTCCTGTCTGTATTTTGGTAACTCCCTGCTCATGAGAATCTGGTGTGCCCCAGTGCTGAGACACTCTGTGTTAGCTCCCATGATAACACCTCCTACCTGTTGCTGTGCTGGAAGATCACGGGAGCAGCATAGTGCAATCTAGCCACGTTGTTTCTGTCTTGTGTTTGTATTGTCCCACGCCTTGTCCCTAGCTCTTCAGCCTTTTGGAGCATAAGTGGAGGAACTCGGGATTTGCCCTTGCTCAGTACTGTCTTGTGAATAACCTCGGGGTCTGCATTGTTGTTCCAGAACAACATTTCTCATGGTATTTAGTCAGTTGTTCAGAATTTGTCTTTTTTTTTTTTAAAGCCATTTGCTTATAGTCCTGTCATGTTTGGAGGGGGCTGAATTAGATGTGGAAAGCCAGCAGCAGTAGCGACCACATGTGCCCTGTTGTTCTAGGTGCTTGGCATACTTAATGAAACTTAGAAATTTGGGCAACTTCCTTTTGCCAAGTCTCATCAAGTACTGTTTGGAAATCAGGAGTTGCAGGGGAAGTGTGTGGCTGCAGCCTATTGCCCTCGAGTCAGGCAGGCCTGGGGGCCATGGTCCCTGCTCTGCCTCCCCTCACTGCTGGCTCTCAATGTCGTCCTGCAGAGGAGCGTGCTGCAGCTGCTGCACTCCAAGAGCGAAGCTGTGCGGCAGTACATGGCCAGGCTCATCAACGCCCTGGCATCCCTGGCTGAAGGTGAGGTGACATTTCCCTCCAAGCAGAACATCCCTGGCAAAGCCACGTGGCATGCCTGTGAAATTAGTGTTTCCCAGTGTTGCTTAAAGTAGCCCAGGTCTCCTCATTTTTTCTGTTCTTCTAACGTCTCTTGGGAAATTAGTTCTTAAGATAATTGCCTAAGTTTCTGTCAGAGCAAGTTTTCATGCCTTTGGAGTTTATTTTACAAGACCCAAGATTTTTATAACTCTTAGTTAAATTGTTTTTAACTGCATAGTAGATAATTTTCTATAATTCCTACTTGCCATAATAAGTTTGTTGAAACAAGTAAAGCATATTCTAGCAAGCACTAGAATTTCCTACAGTCTCTAAAGGATTTGAAAATTTCAGAAGTATTAAGATGCTGTAGCTGAATTAAAAGTCAGTTTTACACAGGGCCATTGTCTGGGCAGGCAAACCAGCTCAGCTAATAAAAGCTCTTGCATATGCCCGATGACCTGAGTTTGATCCCCAGAACCCACTAGCAGGTCAGATGTGGATCCCAGCATTGCTAGGGTGAGATGGGAAGTGGAGACAGAATTGTTTGTGGGACAGCCAGCCTGGAGAACACAGTATTGGTGGAACGGCAAGAGAGACCCTGCTTCAAACTGAGGTGGAAGGAAAGAACTGACTTGACCGATGTGTGTGCACCCACACTCCCACACTCCCAGATGTGTGTGCACCTGGCACCCACACTCCCACACTCCCAGATGTGTGTGCACCTGGCACCCACACTCCACACTCCCAGATGTGTGTGCACCTGGCACCCACACTCCCACACCCCCAGATGTGTGTGCACCTGGCACCCACACTCCCACACTCCCAGATGTGTGTGCACCTGGCACCCACACTCCACACTCCCAGATGTGTGTGCATCTGGCACCCACACTCCCACACCCCCAGATGTGTGTGCACCTGGCACCCACACTCCCACACTCCCAGATGTGTGTGCACCTGGCACCCACACTCCACACTCCCAGATGTGTGTGCATCTGGCACCCACACTCCCACACCCCCAGATGTGTGTGCACCTGGCACCCACACTCCCACACTCCCAGATGTGTGTGCACCTGGCACCCACACTCCACACTCCCAGATGTGTGTGTACCTGGCACCCACACTCCCACACTCCCAGATGTGTGTGCACCTGGCACCACACTCCCACACTCCCAGATGTGTGTGCACCTGGCACCCACACTCCCACACTCCCAGATGTGTGTGCACCTGGCACCCACACTCCACACTCCCAGATGTGTGTGCACCTGGCACCACACTCCACACTCCCAGGTGTGTGTGCACCTGGCACCCACACTCCACACTCCCAGATGTGTGTGCACCTGGCACCACACTCCATACTCCCAGGTGTGTGTGCACCTGGCACCCACACTCCACACTCCCAGATGTGTGTGCACCTGGCACCACACTCCATACTCCCAGGTGTGTGTGCACCTGGCACCCACACTCCACACTCCCAGATGTGTGTGCACCTGGCACCCACACTCCACACTCCCAGATGTGTGTGCACCTGGCACCCACACTCCCACACTCCCAGATGTGCATTTCACACACACTGTACACACCCAGGATGATTACCTTACATTCTTATTTGTGTGAGATTTTTGCTGTTGTTTTGTTTTTTAATTATTGTTGAAACTGCCTCTCTCTATGTAGACCAGGCTGGCCTTGACCTCACAGTAGTCCACCTGCCTCTGCCTCCTGAGTGCTGGAATTGTGTGCCATACCCCCAGCCTCATTTGAGGTGTTTTTTTTTCAATGTGAATAAACAAAGTTTTCAGGTTATGAATACATGATATTCAGCATGTTTATTTAATTCATTATCCCATTTGTTTGGCAAACACTTATTGTAGGCCAGTGTATACCTGAGAACTCTTCATCTAACAATCCTATTTAAAATTGGTATCTGTCAATGCAGAAATCTATGAAAGGTCAGTGGTGAGTCTGCACTTACTAACGTGTCCTAGACAGGGCCCCACCTCCATCGGGCCCTGAGCGTGTCCAAAGGGAACAGGAGAGTGTGGCAGAAGCAGTTCTTGTGGAGGTCCGGGGACGCACAGCATAGCTCCATTCCTTTTTCCCTGTAGGTCCCTCAGTTTCAGGATGTCACAGACGGTGATGGCTGATGTTAACTTCCAGGAAGAAAGGCTTTCTATTGGTTAGATCATTGCTTGAGTAAGCTTCTGTTCTGAGACAGGATCCCCCTATGCAGGTACTAGCATGGCCACGAACTTGTAGTCCTCCTGCTGTGCCTCCCCAGTACTGAGATTGCAGGCATGTACCACCATACCTGGCTCGGAAAAAAATACACTTGAATAATTTCTTCTAGAACTTTCTGGTGTATCCTGTGCAAATCTTCCCCAGATTAATTCTTTACGTCTTCCCTATCTTCCTCTCTGGCCCATCTTTACTCTCTAGGTCGACTCTACCTAGCCCAGAACACAAAGGTGCTGCGCATGCTGGAGGGAAGGCTGAAGGAAGAAGACAAGGACGTCATCACTCGTGAGAATGTCCTTGGGGCCTTGCAGAAGTTCAGCCTCAGGTGAGGACCATGCCATTGGTCAGTCTCTGCCATGAGCTCAGAGTGCCATGCACCATGTTTGTGTGTGTGTGTGTGTGTGTGTGTGTGTGTGTGTTTGAACCACCACTTCTTTTTTAAAAATTTTTTTATTGATATTTATTGAGCTCTACATTTTTCTCTATTCCCCTCCCTGCCTCTCGCCTCCCCTTCAACCCTCTCCCAAGGTCCCCATGCTCCCAATTTACACAGGAGAGCTTGTCTTTTTCTACTTCTTATGTAGATTAGATCCATGTATGTCTCTCTTAGAGTCCTCATTGTTGTCTAGGTTCTCTGGGATTGTGATTTGTAGGCTGGTTTTCTTTGCTTTATGTTTAAAAACCACTTATGACTGAGTACATGTGATAATTGTCTTTCTGTATCTAGGTTACCTCACTCAAAATAATGTTTTCTAGCTCCATTCATTTGCCTGCAAATTTCAAGCTGTCGTTATTTTTTTCTGCTGTGTAGTACTTCATTGTGTAAATGTACCACATTTTCCTTATCCATTCTTCAGTCGAGGGGCATTTAGGTTGTTTCCAGGTTCTGGCTATGACAAACAAAGCTGCTATGAACATAGTTGAGCACATGTCCTTGTGGCACGATTGAGCATCCTTTGGATATATACCCAAAGTGGTATTACTGGGTTTTGAGGAAGGTTGTTTCCTAATTTTCTGAGAAATCGCCACACTGACATCCAAAGGGACTGTACCAGCTGGCATTCCCACCAGCAATGCAAGAGTGTTCCCTTTACCCCACAACCTCTCCAGCATAAGTTTCATCAGATTTTTTGATCTTGGCCATTCTGACAGGTGTAAGATGGAATCTCACAGTTGTTTTGATTTGTATTTCTCTGATGGCTAAGGATGTTGAGCATTTCCTTAAGTGTCTTTCAACCATTTTAGATTCCTCTGTTGAGAGATCTCTGTTTAGGTCTGTACTCCATTTTTTTTATTGGATTATGTGATCTTTTGGTGTCCAATTTCTTGAGTTCTTTGTATATTTTGGAGATCAGACTTCGGTCTGATGCACCACTTACTTCTTCTTACTTAATTCTCATGATGTTCTAGAATGCAAATGTTATCTTTCTGTTAACATGTAAGAAAGGGTAAATGACTTTTCATGATAGAGCTAGAAACTCCCCTCTAGTCTAAGGTCTGCTGGGCTGGAGAAAGACATTACAGTGAGTACACAGTTGCCTTCCCTAGCTAGTGTCGGGTCATTACTGCCAGCCCGGTGTTTGGTGTAAGGGTAAACACACAGTCAGGTTGTTCCCCGTTAGTCCTCTGGGGGCCCCTCTCCTTGGCACATCCCAGAAGCCCACCCTGAGTCTGGGCCTGGACTTAGCAGGACCTGGAAGTACTACATTATAACTTTAAAGTCATGTTCTGTTCTGTTTTTAAGTATTTCTTTTTAAATTTATGTTATGTATGTGAGTGTTTTGTTTGTATGTATGTGCACCGTGTACATGTCTGGTGCCCCCATAGGGCAGAGAGAGTATTGTATCCCTGGAACTGCAGTTACAGATGACTGTAAACTGCCTGACTGAACCAGAGTTCTCTGAAACAGCAGCAGGTTTTCTTAACCACTGAGCCATCTGCCCAGCCCTTCATGTTCTTTTTGAACCAGATCTAATGTCTTCTTAGAACCCTTTTACAAACAACAACTTAGCTGGGCACGGTAGTGCATGTCTTTAATCTCAGCAATTGGGAGGCAGAGGCAGGTAGAGCTCTAATGACTTTGAGCCCAGCCTGGTCTACATAGTGAGTCCCAGCCAGCCAAGGCTACATAGTGGAATTTTGTTTCCATAAAAAAAATTGTTTTAGGGGGCTGGAGAGATAGCTCAGTGGTTAAGAGCATTGCCTGCTCTTCCAAAGATCCTGAGTTCAATTCCCGGCAACCACATGGTGGCTCACAACCATCTGTAATGAGGTCTGGTGCCCTCTTCTGGCCTGCAGACATACACACTGACAGAATATTGTATACATAATAAATACATAAATAGTTTTTAAAAATTGTTTTATTTTATACATATGAGCATTTTGCCTGTGTGTATGTATTTGTAACGTGTGCCTGGTGAAACACATGTTTTAGCAGTCAGAAGAGAGTTCTGATCCCCTGGAACAGGGGTTACACATAGAGTTCTGAGCAATGATATGGGTGCTGAGAAATGAGCCTAGATCCCCTGCAACAGCAACAATGCTTTTAACTGCTGAGCCATCTTTCTAGCCCCTGAAGTCACCATCATAAATGGACAAGTCTGGTTTTCACGGATTTGCAGAGTTCTGCAACCATCACAACTTGATTGAAGAACCTATTTTCCATTTATTTATTTATATGTGTGTACTGTGGAGGTCAGAGGGTGATTTGTAGGGATCGGTTCTCTCCTTTCACCATGTGGGTCCAGGAATCACTCACCCACGGAGCCATTTTACCAGTCCTAATTTAGAGCATTTCTGTCTCTCCAGAAAAAGTCTCTCATGAATTGACGTCACTCTCCATTCCATCCGCAGCCCTAGCCAGCCTCCCTTATCTCTCCTGTACTTCTGCCTTATGCATGTCTATCTAGCACATGGAATCGTGGAAGATGAGCCCCTCCAAGTTGGTTTTTGTTTTCAAAGTAGTATTTCTGTGGCCGATTGCCTGGGTCAAGTAAGCCAAAGCTGTTAATGACATACATGTATTTGAAGTAGAAGTCTGCTAGCTTTAGATATTGCAAAGGAGACTTTCAAAGTGGGAGGCACTTCTTACTGCTCAATCATTCTTTAAAATATCATGTCCCAGTTGAGCGGGCTTAAGGGTGTTCCCCAGAGTCTGTCTTTCATAACTCCTTTGATCCCCATCTGCACCGTGGAACATTCTTCCATGGAAAGTCCCTTGCCAGTTAATCCATCTAATAAGGAAGGTTGTTTCCTCTTAGGCGCCCGCTACAGACGGCGATGATCAGAGACGGCCTCATCTTCTGGCTGATCGACCTTCTGAAGGACCCCGACTGCCTGTCTGACTACACCCTGGAATACTCCGTGGCGTTGCTCATGAACCTCTGCCTCCGCAGTGCAGGTGTCACAGCCCCTCAGGCCTCCCCACACGCACACACCCAGATGCACATGTCCTGGTATGGAGGATGGCTGGAGAGACCTGCCTACAAATCTGCATTCCCAGGGAGCTCAGCAGGGCTTGCTTTTTGTTTCCCTTATGGAAAACTTAGTACAGTGAAGCATTTCTAGCTAGGTATGGAGCTAGCAAGTGCTTCAAGCCAAAGTACCATGTTACCCTTGGAAGAATCTACAGCAGTTTTGTGCTTGTGAAGTGCCCTTCTGAAGAGGAGAGTAAATGCAGTGACATTTCTTTCATCTTTGTTGCACTTTTCTCCTTCCTTCCTTCCTTCCTTCCTTCCTTCCTTCCTTCCTTCCTTCCTTCCTTCTTTCCTTCTTTTCTCTATAGGCTTTCTCTGTAGCTTTGAAGCCTGTCCTGGAACTAGCTCTGTAGACCAGGCTGGCCTTAAACTCCCAGAGATCTGCCTGCCTCTACCTCCCGAGTGCTGGGATTAAAGGTGTGCTCCACCACCGCCTGGCTTTTTGTTGAACTTTTCAAAGGTAGGAAGTTAAGAGTTATGATCCCTGCCACTGGAGACAGAGAAGTGTGCTCCCAGCATCCTCTGGGATTAAGTTAGTGGCAGGAATAGTGACATTAATTCATGCTGCCTGCTCAGTATTTTCCATGTCCTGGAGCTGGAGGTTCATAAGGGCACCAAAAGCTGCTTCTCACCTATGGGACTGGAGCTCAGTTGACTGGCATGCACTAAGCCTTAGGTCATAAAGTAGGCATGGGGGTGCATGCCTGTAATCCCAGCACTCAGAAGGTGGAGACAGGAGGATCAAAGCTCAAGGTTATACTCCTTGGTTATACTGCAAATTGGTGACTGGCTTAGGCTGATGACTCTGCCTCAAAAGCAAAAGCAGAACCCTCAAAATAAACCAAAAAATGTTTACCTACTCAACGGAGATGGGAGTTTTAGTTTCTGTGCACACTCGCTGGGCTGCCTCCATCCTCCAGGGTCTGCAGGAAGGTAGGTGAGAAGTCTGCTGGCTCAGCGGCTCGCCTGCTCTGCCCAAGCCACACGTGTGCTGCTGACGGAGTAGGTGACTGCACAGTCTTCTGCTCTGGGCATAGCCTGTGTGGGAGCCCCAGCTTGCACATGCTTCTCAGATCCCAGCCACCTTTCCTGGCATCAGCATGCTTACAGTTTGGCGATGTGTTTGGTGATACAGTATGCCCACATAGCACATTATGCTAGAACTGTTGTCATGGCCACCACCAGCTCCAAGTTCCCAGGGTTTTTGTGGGCTTACTTAATTCTGTACCTCCTTTTGGAGCAGGTGCTAATAATCTATTTTTATTTGTTTGTTTGTTTGAGATGGGGTCTCTCTATGTAGTCCTGCTCACAGAGACCCTCCTCCCTCTGCCTCCCTGGGTTATAAGCGTGTGTCACCAAACCCACCAGCATCATAATTGTTTTTAAAGGGAGAAGACTGAGGCTCAGAGTGACTGAGTGACTAGCTTGTCACACAGCTCTCTCCTGTCTGACGTGTGTTTTCCTCTGCCTTGCTTCCCGCAGGAAAGAGCATGTGTGCTAAAGTGGCAGGGCTCGTGCTGAAAGTCCTTTCAGATCTCCTTGGCCATGAAAACCATGAGGTACTCAGGCAGTGCTGCTTGCCTTGGGTGGATTGGGGGACTATAATGGTGACCTGGGTGCTTGTGACCTTTCAGGCAAGGGGTTGGCTTTGGGCAGGTGCTGTATTTAATGTATATTCCTCCATGTATTTGAGGGTCGTGTGTGTGTGTGTGTGTGTGTGTGTGTGTGTGTGTGTGTGTTAAGTGTCTGACATTGCAGGTGTGTGTGGGTGTCCATGAAGGCCTGAATTTGATGTTGGGTATCTTCCTTGATTGCCCTCCACTTTCTTTACTAAGGCAAGATCCATGAGAACATGGAACCCTGAGATCTCCCATCTGCTAGCACTTGGGAGGCAGAGACTGGGGATCTACAGGGCTAGCTCCCAAGTGCTGGAATTATTGGTACCACCATACCTGCCCAGATTTTACATGGGTACTAGGGATCTGAACTCAGGTCATTCTGCCTATATAGCAAGCATCTTATGCACTGATAAGACTCTCCAACCCATCCTCTGGCCATTTTTTTAAGCAACTTTACATCTTGTATAATCTGAAATATTTCACTGATGTAGCCAGGTCCTTGTCCCACCTCACTTTCACTTTCTGATTTCTTCCCCTGACATTAACACCCCCACCCCATATCTCCTCTACTGTTGCCTGTGGACACTTGTGCCCTTAAAGCACCTCTGGTGCTATGTTTGTGTGAACTTAATTTACATATTACATATTTCAGCCTAGAGCTCATCAGGTGATGGCTGTTCTCTGGGGAACTTTCTGTGTGCGTCCTGGGTCTCCTGTTCTAAGCCTCACTACTGCAGTACCCTTGGCTTTCACCATGTCCTGGTGCATATTGTATTCCTCATGGGCGGGCCTTTGATGGCTCCCAGCTCTGCTGCTCCTGTTGTCCCCATGGGACCCCACACTGAGCTTCCATGGGGTATGTGGCCCTCAAGGCTGCCAGGTCACAGCATATGCCGGCTCAGATTGCCCTGCAGAATGACCTCATTACCTCACAGCTGGTTTTCTAGCCATTTTTAAATATGATAACAAAGCCGGATGGTGGTGGCGCACGCCTTTAATCCCAGCACTCAGGAGACAAAGGCAGGCGAATCTCCGGGAGTTCGAGGTCAGCCTAGTCTACAAGAGTTCCAGGTCAGGTTCCAAAGCTATAGAGAAACCCTGTCTCAAAAAAACAAACAAAAAATTCCGGATGATTCATCTCTCACTTGGTTTTTACAAATGTTTTTTCAGAAATAATGGCATCTCAAAGAAGCCCAGCCTGGCCATAACTCTATGTAGCCCCTGCCAGCCTCAAACTGGTGATTCTCTTGTCTCAGCCTCCAGAATACTGGGATGATGGCAAGACTTTTCACCTGCAGCTGAAGCCTCATCCAAAATTAGACGTATTTTGACAGAGGGCATCTTTCAGCAGGCATGACTGGCAGGACCCTTGGGTCAAAAGGAGCACTAGGTTGCCGCGCATCTGTTCCCATTCCAAACAGGCAGCTCTGCTCTAGTTCATCTCATGTGCAGCTACATTCTCCACAGCTGCATCACCTCACTGACACAGGCGTCTTCAGCGGGTAGATGTTAGGTGGCTGTTCAATTCATGCGGGCCTTTTATATTTCAAAGTCAGGGAGGTTTTCACTACTTCAGTCCTGTCCTAATTGCTGCCCGGGACTCTTCTCCATTGTGTTTAACTTAGGCAGGTGAGTGCTGCAGGGATCCCATTCTTCCTGTGACTCAATGGAATGCAAATGGATTACACCAGAGGAGTTAGTTCTTGTCATCGGCTATTGCCAGTGCATTTGCTTAAGAGCAATAGAACCCTTGTCTAGCATGCGAAAGCCCTGTCTTTACTCCCCAGTGCACATAAACCAGATGTGGTGTCTCATGCTCCTAACCCTAGGACTTTGGAGGTAGAGGCAGGAGAGTCAGACATTCAGGGTCATCATCAGCTCCGTAACAAGTCGAAGCAAGTCTGTCTCAAAAAAGAAAAGGTACACAAATACATATGTGTATTTTAGAAGCTGGAAGAGTGGGGGCTGCAACAGATAGAGGGAGCCCCGTGTGTCCTGTGTTACATAGCTCTGGGCTTGATGAGACCCAGAGTCGTCAGGAGAACGATGCTCATGTCTGTCTGCACATTAGTATTTTTGGGGTATGGAGAAAGGCTCTTATTACACTGAAAAGGCAGAAAGGCTCAGCTGCATGGTAAGTGGCTCACAGAGAAAGCTTCAGAAGTGGGATCTAGTTTAGAGACAAGGTATCCCCAGTCATGACAGGACATCTCAGCACGGACAGTAGCAGCAGATGTGGGGAAACAAGGGCTCTTACCAATAATGGCTCAGAGAGGAAATATTGGGGATAAATCTGGGTGATCAGAATGCTAGGATTGACATTAGTTAAGCAGGAAGAAGGTGGAGAGGGAGTGGTGGATTTGAATTTGGACTCAGTTGCAGCCCTCACAAACACATGAGGTGTCTCTTGTGAAATGTTCATTCTGGGTTCTGGAGACAGGGACACCTGCTCTCCCCTAAGCCTGACTGGTCCTGAGGCTGGCATCTTCCATTGATTTGTTAGTATTTGAAAACTTGCAAAAAATGACTGGTCTTTTTCTCCTCTTAAAGATACAGCCGTATGTGAACGGAGCCCTGTACAGCATTCTTTCCATCCCATCCATTCGTGAGGAGGCCAGAGCCATGGTAAGAGGATGTGCTGAGCTGGGCATAGCAGTTCACATGTAACCTCAGTACTTGGGAGGCTGAGGCAGAAAGATCGCTGCAAGTTTGAGACCAACCTGAGCTACATAGTGAGTTTGAGGCCAGTCTGTCTCACATGAGACTTTCTTGTGAGACTGTCCCCCGCCCCCGCCTCTCTCTCTCTCTCTCTCTCTCTCTCTCTCTCTCTCTCTCTCTCTCACACACACACACACACACACACACACATACACACATACACACACACACACACACACACACAAAGCCCTGAGCAGTTCAAAAGCTCCTCTCAGCACTTTAAGTCAGAGCTGTGGGGAAGAGAACATTCCAGACAATGGTTTTGTTTTGAAGAGAATTACTAAATCCTTCAGGGCCAGCTTACATAGCTTACAGACTCCCTAAAACTGTATGTGAAAGATAGATTTGTGGTTTTCTCAAGGGAGAATCTGTTGTTTTATCAAAATCTCACAAGGATCCCTGCATTGTAATTGTTAAAGAGCTACAGTGTTGGGGAAATTTTAGCAGGCTTATTTTTGCAGTGTTGGAGGCGTTTCTTGACTGTTTATAAGCTGGTTTGCATCTCAGGTGCTGGCAAATAGAGTTTTACTTACTTTGTTTGCATTTGTGCTCATATTTGAAGTACAACAACAATGGCTGGGTGATTAGTGTCTTATTTGAGAGGACGGTTGTTTTTAAAGCTAGCCAGCAAAGCCACTAAAGCTCTGGCCTTTTTCCTGATGCTGTATAAAACCTGAGTAACTGTGTACATAGAAAATTCTGTGGTGAAGGGATTAGATGTGTGTCCATACTCAGAACACAGGAGACCACAAGAACATTCCAGACAATGGTTTTGTTTTGAAGAGAATTACTAAATCTTCTAGTTGGTTTTCGAAAATCATGTCACAGTTGAACAAGACATTATTCATTTAAGAACTGCATGTGGATACACCCCACAATGGAACTGACAACCTGAGTTCTACCTCAGAACCCGAGTGGTAGGAGAGAATCAATTCCTGAGAGTTATCCTCTGACTTCCGCGTGCACACACAGTAGGTGTGCTCACTGCTCTTTCCCACTTAACCCTCTCAGCAGTCCCTGAAGGACTGACTATGCTATGTCCGTTTCCTTCCTGCCTAGAGTCACACAGCCAGGGGCACCTGAGTTTCCTTCCAGAGCTTTCCACACCTGTGCTGCAGTATCGCACCAGAAATTAAACCTCTCTCCCTCTCCCCATCTTTTCCTCTCTCTCTCTCCCTCTCTCCCTTTCCCCAAAGTAAGTACCAAGGGTGAAACTGAGGTGGCTTTTAGTGGCTAAGAAAGGACTTGGCCACTAAGTCCCATCCCAGCACTAATGCAGTCTTTAATCCAATGAGAAACTTAGTCCAATCTGGCCATATTAGGTTGTTTTCTCTCCTTTACTGTCACCTCTGCTGGGACAAGCTGAGCAGTCCTCTTGCAAAAATTCAGACTACAGAGGCCAGAGAAATGCTCAGCAGTTAAGAGCAGCTGGCGCTCTTCTTGAGGCTCCAGGCTCAGTTCCCATCATATACATAGGGCAGCTCATCCCCACCTGTAACTCCAGTGTCCTCTTCTGGCCTTTGAGGGCACACATGTGGCTGGCATGAACACATGCACACACACATAAAAAAATCTTTAAACATTTGTGTTATCTTAAATGTATACATACATACAAGAATCAGTAATGAGCATATTTAATAACAAAGTCCAACTAATCAAAAAAGAACATCTAAAATGCTCAAAATAGAAATTTTAAGCACAGACATGAAACCAAAGATGGAAAATGCTCGCCATGAAGCTGTTTCATTCACAAAACTGTTAAAATGTTGTAGAGCTGTGTTGGCTAGTACACAGCACTAGCATTCAGCAGACAGAAGTAGGAAGGTCATTAGCTTGGGGCCAGTGTGGGTTATACAGTGAGACGGTCTCAAAAATAACAACAGGTTGTGTGTGTGCGTGCGTGTACATGTGTGATTATATACTATGTAATATAGGTATACTATGTAAAATTATCTTGAGCCTCCATATAGAAGGTATGTGAAACTGTGGAACATAAATGAATTCTCATTATACTGGGTCTCCATCCTTAGGATATCTATCTTATTATGTATATGCAGATGTCCCAAAAATCTAAGAAATCCAAACCTCTCTGATGCAGGCATTTCCTCCGAGGTAGAACTCAGCCTGCGCTCTCGGTGTTTTCTTTAATGAGAGCTGAGTTCCTCAGTTCTTTCTGCTTGGCTCTGTGTGTTCTGAGACAAGCAAGTGGCTAGTGACAGTCCCTGCTATCCTCCCCACCTTGTTTATGCAGGTTATCTGAAGGGCCAGGCTGTTGCTTTTAGGATGAAATACCAGGTTTTGTTGTTTATTTTTACAGGCAGGGTCTTACTCTAGCCCAGGGAGGATTGGAGCCTTTGGTCCTTCTGCCTTTGCCTGCCAAACACTAGATTACAGGCGTGTGCCACCACGCCCAGCAGAATACTGTTACTTTTTATGTCTACTCATTTCTATAATTTAGATTAAACATTACCTACTATATGTGGTTTTAAAAAAATATGTGAAGCTTTTCACTGGATTGTTTGCTATGAAGAAAGTGTTTGAACAATCCTCCTAACTACAGATGGCGAGCTGTTTGTTTTCCACATGCTAACTAAGCTGGAGACGTAGGAATGAGAGCCAGTAGACTAAAGTGACCTATAAAGGGATGGAAAGATAGTCCTCACAGAAGGTGCCTCTGGGAGAAGAGTCTGGATGAATTCTTTGTCTCTGGCTAGTCCTAAACTGCTCAGAAACCATTGTGGTTATTGGCATGTTGAGGTTGAACACATATATGACTGTCTTCTATTAATAGCCCCTAACTCACCCTTGTGGGGAAGAGTTCTGGCAGCCAAGAACTAAGGCAGACTGTGATAGGTGGCTATAGGACAAGCTCAGATAGCAGACTGACCCACAAGAGTTGGCACAGTCTCTCAGTCCTCTTTGAAACACTGCCCTTGCTGTGTGGGCACCCATCAGTTGGTTCTCTCTTGCAGACCTTCATGGTCTACTGTCTCTAGGCGTGCAGTGCCATTTTTCTCTAAGGTTCTGGCCCAGCCCTCGGATCTTCTCACTGTGCCCTCTGGGACATCTCATTACACCAGGGCTTCAGCTGCGCTTTCTCACCTGAGCCACACCACAGGTCCCTCCAGACCCAGCAGGTGCCGTTTCACCACACACTAAGCACCCCCTTTGTGCCATCCATTGGACTAGACAGCATTTGTTGGGTATAATTTGCACAAGTGAAACACTCAGGTCTTATAGACAGTTACATACAGGCCTTACCTTTTGAGAGACAGACATCTACAGAAGTAGTACCAATGATATATCTTGTCTCTGGGTGAAGTTGAGTGATTCAAGTAAGGTAGCAATGGGACCTGACTCGGAGCTGATTCCAAATCCCACATGATCAAAGCTCTATGGAATATCTTGATTCTGTTAGGGCGAGCCACCATGTTTGCTATGTTCTCCTTTTAATTAGGATAGTCTAGAAGCACTAGTCCAGGAGGACCCTTGCGAGACTGAGACTAGTCTGGTCTATCTATATAGTGAGTTCAGGACAGCCAGGACTACATTGTGAGACCTTGTCTTTAAAACAGAGGGGGAGAGGGGGAGAGACAGAGAGAGAGAGGGAGAGGAGAGAGGTAGATAGATGATAGGTAGATTAATCAACTAGTTAAATTGAAAACAATAAAATACAAACCATATTGGCTCATGTCACCACAAATTCAAAGGCAAGTGTTAGGCAGTCTGACGGGTGTCTGCCTGCCTGCCAGTGAGCCAGCCTCTCTGGACGCCAGCTGCTCTGTCCTGGGTTCGTTCTTAGTTATGCTTCCCTTCTTGGTGCCTAGAAAACATCTTTTTGGTCCAGCAGAGCACACGCGCACATCCCAGTGCTTCAGGGGAGGGGGAAGAAGAGGAATAGTACTTTGTCTAAGTTAGTATCTTATGTCCAAATTTGCTTAAGTTCTCTTAGCTAGAGTGGGAAATTCTAGTGCTATTGTGTTATAGTGGTACAGTATAGTAACTCTATAATTTTGTATGGCTTTTCTTCTAGTTCTTTGGATGAGAATGTTTTACGTGCATGTATGTGCATGTACTTGCATGCCTGGTGCCCAAGGAAGTTAGAAGGTGTCAGATCCCCTAGAACTAGAGTTACAGACAGTTGTGAGCTGCCATGTGGGTGCTAGCAGTCAAATCTGGGTCCTCTGTGGGATCAGTAAGTGCTCCTAACTGTCTAGCCATCTGTCCATCTCTGTTGTTCTTTCTTGAAAATTTTAATAAAGCCAGACATGGTGGCTCGTGCCCTTAATTCTAGCACTTGGGAGACAGAGGCAGGCATATCTCTTTTAAGTTTAAGGCTAACCTGATCTACATAGTTTCAGGCTAGCCAGAGCTACATTGTAAGACTCTGTCTCTAAAAACCAAAAAAGAATCTCATTAATTTATTTATTTGAAACGTGGGGTGGCCTGAGCACATGGGAATGTCCATGGACGATTTTCATGCCTTGGTTCTCCTTTCTGCTTGTGTCTGTCTCGTCTCTGCCTCTGCCCTGTGTGCTGTAGCCTGTCTTCCCACCTGCTTCCACCTGTGGTCTCTTGGAGTGCTGGATTGCAGCTGTGCACTGCCGCATCTTCTTCCTGTGATGTCTCGTAGGAGTGCTGGATTCCAGCTGTGCACTGCCGCATCTGCCTTTTTACATGGGTCCCAGGGGTTGTACTTAGGTCACCAGGCTTGTGCAGCCTGTGTTTTTACCGGCCAGGCCATCTCCCTGGCCTCTCTATCATCCTTTTGATAGAATAGGAATTACAGTTGTTTGGAAAAGCCTCTGTTTGTTTAAAACATGTGGTTCAGCTTCTCAAAGATCACAAATGATCCTAAAATTAAGAGAATGTGTATAAACTTAGGGAGAACATGGGAAAGGGATCACCTCCCCAAACCACGTTTCCCAAACTAAAGGCAGTGGTGTACATAACCACAGGCACGGGGATAGAGGCATACAGTGCAAGCTCATGGTCTTTTCAGCTTTTCCTAAGTGTATTATAATATCGTAATTAAATTGAGATCGTCAACCAAGAAGAAAACAATTTCACTGTGAATTTTAAAGGAAATGTTTAATACCAAGCAGATAATTTTTATTTTAAATAGTCTTTCCCCAGAAGAAGGAAAGAATGTCTTTTGGATTAGATGAAACTACCCCGCTGAAAAGCGGTCCTTCCCATCGCAACCCTGAAATGTCTGTCTCTGCTCTGCTCCTAGGGAATGGAGGATATCCTGCGATGCTTCATCAAAGAGGGCAACGCTGAAATGATCCGCCAGATAGAGTTCATCATCAAGCAGCTGAATGCCGGTCAGTGTCACGGGAGACCCATGTGTCAGAAAGGTGCACAGGCTTCCTCACGGAGGGTTGTGACGCCTGGTGTTATTCAGGAGGCTTTTGAGTCAGATGTGGTGGTGGAGGGTTGTGACGCCTGGTGTTATTCAGGAGGCTTTTGAGTCAGATGTGGTGGTGGAGGGTTGTGACGCCTGGTGTTATTCAGGAGGCTTTTGAGTCAGATGTGGTGGTGCACACCTGTGATTCCAGCACTAGAGAAGCTGAGGCAGGAGGATCATAATGAGTTCAAGGTCAGCCTGGGCTACATTAAGAGTTTAAGGCTATCCTAGACTACATAAACAAGACTCCACCTCGAAAAATAAAAACAAGCAAAAAAAGAAGTGTTTGAAGAAAGTAGTGGGGGCAAGTTCAACACAAGAAAGTTCAGCCAAGGGCTAGAGTGTAACTCAGTAGGACAGCGTCTGCTTGACCTACATAAGGCCCTGGGCTCCATATCTAGTGTTTCTCTCTTTCTGACACACACACACTCTCTCTCTCTCTCTCTCTCTCTCTCTCTCTCTCACACACACACACACATACACCCCACAATGGGGATATGAGAGTCAGGGAGTTGGCTCTACCCCTGAAGTGCTTGCTGTGTAAGTATAAGGACCTGAGTTTGAACAGCAGCATCCATGTAAGAAAAGCCGGGCATTGTTACACACACTTGTAATCCCAGAACTGGAGAGTTGGAAACAGGCAGATCCCTGAGGCTCACTGGCCCGTCAGCCTAGCCTAGATCCCAGAGAGACACTGTCCCAACAGACAAGACGGGCAGCTCCTCTGGAATGGCGTGCAGGGTGACTCCTGCTCCACATTCACACGTGTGCATGTACATACGTGTGCACGCACACTTCCCCCTCACGTGTTTAGCAAGGTAGTCAAGGCCACATTGTCCATATTAACATCTCTTATCACAGTAGAGATCTCTTATCACACTATCACACTTTTTGTGGTCAACAAAAAGGAGGTCAGAGCAATTTCTGAGGCCTTCTCTTCCCTTGTAAGACCTCTTTACGAGCCCCTCCTGTCCCCTCTTAAATCTTGTCCCACTGATAAGGACAATTTTCCCAGGTCCTGTGGCCAGTTAATGGAACAGATACCAGTCTTTCTAGAACCATGTAGAAAATGTCACCATTTCAGAAAAACATGGCAGCAGGAGGGAGGCAGCATGTCCTCTTTCCAGCCCCTTCATTGCCATGATACGCATCTGACAAGAGAACAGAGAAGCTTTGTGTGAGGGATAGGGAAGCCCCTTGCGCTTTCTGTGGACATCTGGGGACCAAGTTTATCACCCATCTCTCCCCATGCCTTCCCTGGCACCAGCAATCCAAGTACACAGTTCCATTCAGTACACAAGAAAAGGAAGAGTGTCCCCATCTCTCCAAAGAACCCAGCACACCAGGGAAGTGCCCACTGGCAGCCATCTTCCACCCACATTTCCCAGTCTGGGTCGTGTCATACTGATGAAATCAGTCCTGGGAGCAGGGGAGCTTTGAAATTCTCAGGTTCTTCCAGCAAGGTGGAACCTAACGGAAAATTTCAGCCTGCTGCAGAAACATGCAGAATATGTAGCCAACAACAGTGGGAGGTTTGTCCCCTGACTTGGGCCCAGGCCATGACTCGAGTGAGGGTAGCCAGTGGATCTATCACAGAGAAAGGTTAGAGATGCCAGCCAGTATATCCAGCAGAAGCAAGGCCAAGCAAAATCCCAACTTTAGGCTGTGCTAGTTACCAAGGGAGCGCCCTTGTAAGGCATGCACCAACTCAGGAGGAGTGAGGAGATAGTTGTCCCTGGAGGAGGAACTGCGGCCTGTAAGGGACGCTAGTTCATAGGTCTGGAGGGTTCTGGGTAGTAAGGATGTCTGAGCCAATAAGTTAAGAGATTATAGGATTGGGGATCGGGAACTGGGCTGGGGGGTCAAAGTAAAGCACGTCTTACTGAGGGGCCTTAGATATGTGACCATAGGGAGTATGTAATTGGTGGCATAATGATAGTGCTATTTTGCATTTTTTTTTTTTATAATTTATTGTCCAAGCTACTTGTATTAATAGTGTTCTGGTAAACTGTCTTTAGAACCCAAATTAAGGATTTTCAGCATTCATTTCAATCTCTATTTTTGGAGGGTATATTTTCTATTGTCATTGTTGCATTTTAGAAGGCATTTCCTCGTGGTGTACTGGAGGACTGCCTGTAGGCAGAGAGGAATTAGATGATTAAAATGCAGGCGAATGCAGAGTGCACAGCACCGTCTGGACAGCCAGCCTTCTGAGACCATGGTGCAGGTCAGGAGGGTGTGCAACTGTGCAAGCACCAGTGAAGGGACAGGCTTCTGTGTCCCCCTGGCTCAGGCCCAGGAAATCAGTATGGACGCTCCCTTCTGAGGCTGTGTCAGCATGGATGCTTGCCTCTCGTAGTTTCTGCTTGCCTGACCCCTTTCTCGGTAAGCTAGGAAGTCTCTTCAAGTATGGTCTTTAGTTCCCTCTCTCTCCTGTTTCCTTCTTCTCTCAGGTTTTCTTGACCTTCGTGTCTTTCAAGGGATAAAATCTAATGAGGAAGATGCAGCAGGAAGAAGTTAGTTAGGTCTTCTGCCTTCAGGGACTTAGGACCCAGAACAGTGGGTGGGGAAAGATCTCTTAGGGTTCTCTCAAGGACCAGAACCAATAGAAAATGTGTGTTTGAGTGTGTGGTGTGTGTGTGTGTGGGGGGGGGGGTGAGTGTGTTACAAAAGATTTATTAGCTCGGCTTGCACAATTGGAGGCTAGGTTGTCCTCTAGTAATTGTCTACTTGCTACAGAGACAGAGAACCTGGAAGTTGCTCAGTCCAAGAATCTAGAATCCTCAGAACAAGAGAGACCCTAATCCAAGGCTAAAGGCCTAGAAACTTCCTGGAATCCCTGCTGAGTTCACACGGAAAGGCTGAAGGAGCTAGAGCAGCCACAGACCCCTTTGCTCTGAAAGAGTGGAGCTTGCACTTCACCCCTTCTCACCCTGCCTGGGTCCCCAGCCGACTGTATGGGGCCACCATGTTCCGGGCAGGCCCTCCCACTCACCTGCCAATCATCTCAGTGTCCTCCGTTCCTTTCTGTGGCTGTGATGAGATAGCTGAGGAAAACACGTAAGGAGGGAGGGGCTCTTTTAGCTCACAGTTTGAAGGAACAGTCCATCATGGCACCGTGAGCTGGGGGGCTCACCCCATTGTGTCTGCAGTTAGGAATGCTGAGATTAGAGAGACTGGAGAGAAGAATGCAGGTGATCGGCCCACTTTCTCTTTTTCTTCCTTCCTTCCTTTCATTTTTTGTTTGCTTTTGGAGACAGGGTTTCTCTGTGTAAGGGCTTGAGCTGTCCACTTTGTAGGCCAGGCTGGCCTTGAACGCACAGAGATCCAACAGAGAGAACCCCCGCCTCTGCTTCCCAAGTGCTGGGATTGAAAGTGCGCACCACACATCTGGCTCACTTTCTCTTTTCATTCAGAAATTCAGCCCACATTTAAAGTACACCTTCATACCCAGTGATCCCAGTCTAGGAACTCCCTCCCAGACCTGCCCAGAGGTTTGTTTCCACAGTGTCATCAAGATGACAGTCAAGATTAACCATCAGCCTTCAGAGCCGCATCAGAAGTGAACTTTACTAATCTCATAAGCATCTCTTACTTCAGTCGGGTTGACAGTTAACTCTGACGGGGCTTCCTGGCACGTCAGCAGCCATCCATGCACTAGGAATTGGGCTCTTCCATAGGGAGAGTGCTGCTGGGAGTCTAGGTGCCATGCTGAGGGAGAGAGGATGACCTGTTGAAGGCTACTCAGAGGAGAAAGTAAAGGATTGGGTGTTGTCTGCTATGTACCTGGACCAGGTCCCTTAGTTCCAGTGTGCTATAAAATCCTCCTGGCTGTTCCCTCCCCTCCTTTCCCAGAATCCGAGGAGTAAGCAGTATTTGCCCCATTTGCCAGGTGAGGAAATGGCTCATTCTCTGGTAGCAAGTACTGTGGACTTGTGCATCTGTGTAAACTAACAATCTAATGATGAGCCTTGGCCTTCGAGAACCTAGGTGCCGCCAGCGCCGCCAGCACCCCCGCCCCTGCTCTCTGGGAAAGTCATGATGTTCTGTCATAGACCTGCCACTTCAGCCTTGTCTACTCTGAGAGACCAGATGAGGCAACTTCGAAGAAGTCAGGTTTTGTCCCCAACAAAGAACTGCCAGGCCTCTGCTCTGACTATTTACGCACACAGCTTTGGGGAGAAGGCAAGCCCAGTCCTACTCCCTTGTAGCTGCATGATAAATTTGTGCTTCTGCCTAGTGCTAATGCCTGCTCCGTTCCCCTTTGCTTGTAGGCTAGGCCACAAGTCACATGGTGTGGAACTTCCTGCCGCCCCCTCAATCACCCCACCCCACCCAAGAAGGTCTGAATCAGAAATTCTCGTTGTTCAGGGGATTTTAGAAGTTCTTCCCTTCAGGCCCAGTTCTGCTGTGAAAGATAGCAGTCTCTCCTAATGCAGTTCCTCCCAAGTTTGAAAAGATGACTCCTCTCCCTTCAAGACCCCATCATGGCATCTCTAGTATAAGTGCTCTCTCTCCTAATCTTCTTCAAGGCCTGATCATGGCCCTTTGTGGTCAGTCTGTCTCTGTGTGTGTCTGTCTCTCTGTCTCTCTCTCCCACCTCCCAGCCCCCATAATGCCCATCTGAAGGGTAGCCTCTTGTCAGCTCCTTTGCAAAGCTACCCCTTCGGGTTAGAGCAAAGGGGCTTAGGACGTGGTCCCTCTGCGCCTCCACTGTTGACTGTGCTTGAGGACTGATGATCAACAGAGCTCCCGTGAGGATCAAATGAATTTGCACCTCTGCAGAACTAGCGGGCTTCAAGGAGTAAACACTAGGTCATTTTCTGCCCTGCAGTTCTCTCCAGTTCTGCATTCATAAGAGTAAGAACAAATATGTTCTGATAAAAGCAGAGTGTGTTTGAGGCTGCTAAGAATGATAGCCAAGGCCAGGCGGTGGTGGCGCACGCCTTTAATCCCAGCACTCGGGAGGCAGAGGCAGGCGGATCTCTGTGAGTTCGAGGCCAGCCTGGTCTACAAGAGCTAGTTCCGGGACAAGCACCAAAACTACAGAGAAACCCTGTCTCGAAAAAACCAAAAAAAAAAAAAAAAAAAAAAAAGAATGATAGCCAAGTGTGGCTGAAGCAGCTGTAATTAGGGATGGCCAAGGGAGTAAACGGGAGTAATAATGGGGGATCAGGAGGTGGAAGGGTGGTGACCAGGAGCTCTCAGGGCTGCGGAAGTGCCCTGTTCTGAAGCTGTCAGGGCTTGTGGTCAGGAGTATGACTCTGTATGATGCTCACATGAGCGCTCTGGCTGACATTCAGGGACCGAAGGCCAAGCCTTGTGGTTTTTCTGATGAATTTTTTCTTTATAGAAGATTTACTGGATGGTGTTCTCGAATCCGATGATGAAGAAGATGAAGATGATGAAGTAAGTTGAAGGCTCTTGAGACAACACAGAAAGCTCTGCCATGCTCCTCTATGTCCCTTTTATGTCCCGAGCACTTAGGCAGCTGTGGTGTCTTCCTTGCAGTTGTGGGGTTAATGGAGACTCGGTGTGCTGCGGTTCTGTGGCCCTCACTGAGGTCTCAAGTGCCACCACCCTCATCCTCCACAACCTCTCCAGGTGGCTGGTGTCTTCCAGTGCTCCAGCGTGGACTTCTTATGGGTCAGAAGCTGGGCTCCCAGATGGAAGGATTAAGTTTCCCATCCTCTCTGGGCTCCAAAGTCTCAGGGAAGTCCTCCTGCGGCATTCGACTCCACACACATAAGTCCAGTCCAGACTGGGGCGTGGACACAGACCCCGTGATGCTGGCACACTTCATAAGTGCAGCCTCGCACCTCCGCTTGCTTCTAGGGGAAGGGTCAAAAAGAAGTTCTTCTCTGTGAGTTCTTTGCTCTGAAAGGCTGTGAGCTCTTGCCTGTCTCCTTGGTGAAAGGAATGAGGTACATAGGCTCATGATGAGTCGCTCTAGACAAGGGGGCCTGGTTTGGTTTGGAGCTGGCAGAACCAACGACTCCACTGTCCTGTGTTCATTCTTTTGGTGTAGGTTTGCCGACTGACAAATCTGCCCCCTGGTCCTCAGAAGTTAGTTAACCTGTGGCGTCTTGGTGAGGTGCTAGCAAGGCCAGTAGCTTGCAGGCTGCAGGAGGCAGCTAAGATGATAAGCTTCTGTGTGGCTTTCCCTTCAGACATAGAAAGGGCAGACACATTATCATCATTCTCGTGGTGACAACATTCTTTCCTTCGTTCTGTGCGTGGGGAGCAGTTAGTACAGATGGAAATACTGGGAGCACCTTCTCTTTGGGGAGCATCCACCCCATATGTGAATGTTCTGCTCTGTCAGTTTAAAGAGTGTTTGGTGAAAGCCAAGTCTGTGTTCCGAAGAGGCATCAGTGAGGCCATAGTTATTTAGGGTCTTCCCCTACAACCCAGTTTCCTGCCTGCCGTTCCTTTTCTGGGCTGCAGGTGGCACCAGTGGACACTCTCAGGGCAAGGGAGCACCAGATCCAGCCAAGGACCTCTCCACAGGGGACGGAGACCAGCCCTGTGCCCAAGAAAAGCTGTCTGGTAAGACTTGGCTCAGCCAAGTCAGCAGACTCTGTAAGGGGAAAGTTGACAATGTGTCAGTCTGGGAGGGCCACATGGTCTTAGTTTGAGCCACTCAATTCTGCCCTTTAGCACAGTGGTTGTTGGGAAACCTGTCTGTATTCCCCGAAAACTATTTGTGGGCACTAAAAGTTAGAAGACTATATAATTTTAATGTCATTTAATTTTTTCCAAGTATTTAAAGGCGTAAAATTTGTTCTCTCGACACTAAACAAACATAGGCACCTGCATTCAAGGCTGTTGCTGCCACCCCTAGGGTAGAGCCCAGCTACTGTGCATCTCTGAAGCGAGACGCTCCCTTTGTGCTTGACGCTTTACCAGTTCTGAGTAGTTAATCATTTCATTCCATGAACTTTTTGTCACCATATCCAAAAAGGGTTCCTCTCAGGTTCTGTGCTTTCCCTTCCTGTGTTGTCTTCGGGAACTTTGGGGTTCCTCTGTTTTCTCAATGACTTGTTTCATATTGTTTGGAGACCAGGGTCTCGTGCTGTAGCTAAGGCTGGCATGGTGGTGTGTCCTCTTGCCTTGGCTTCCCAAGTGCTAGAATGGTCATCATGCCTGACTTGTTCAATTGTTTTGCCATTAAGCCTTTAGTTTTGTATTATAATAGAAATTCATTTGGCCCAAAAGTATGCTGGTTAATCATGGGGATTCAGCTTCTGCACACTTCCCTTTGGTAGTGCGGCAATCAGCTACAGAACACACATGGACCAAGGTCTCTGGATTTGCTGCTTCTCCACCAGTGTCTTAGGCCTTCTGCTGCCTTGACAAACCACAGTCAAACACAGCCTGCAGAGGAGAGGGCTCACCTAGTTTATGCTTCCACATCACAGTGTGTGATGAAGGGTGTCAGGGTAGGAACTCTAAGCAGGATCCTGGGGGCAGGAGCTGAGGCAGAAGCCATGGAGGAGGGCTGCTTACTCGCTTGCTCAGTTTGTTTTTTATGCACTCTGGGACCACCTGCCCAGAGACAGCACCACCCACGTGGATGGACCTTCCACATCATTCATCAATCAGAAAAATGCGCTACAGACTCGCCACAGGCCAATCTGATGAACGCATCTTGTCAGCTGATGCCAGCTGAGGTTCCTCTTTTACGGTAACTCTATTTTGTGCCAAGTTGACAGAAACCAACCAGGGCTGAGGTTGGCATTTGAAAACATTTGTCACCGTAACCAGGCTTCTGAGAAGTTTCCTAAAAGAGGTTTTGTAAGAACAATGAAAGGACATGGTTGATCCAAAGTGACGCTGATGACTAGAGCCAGCAGGTCCTGGGCTTCCCTCCTCAGTGACCCTTGCAGTGAACTGCTGTGTGTTAGCAGGGGCCACCTGCAGACAGTCTGCTGCGTCTGCTTTCACCAAGGCCAGGCATTACTTTCATAACTATTAATTAAAATTGACAGAGAACAAAGAGTGGCAGATGCTTAAGTTAGAGGAAGATGCCCAGAACTACTTGAGAGGCCAACTGTTGTCACCTTTCACAGTGACAACCTGAAGAAGACATTATTATTGTCAGTGCATGACAGTCGAGTCTCTCATCAGTGCAAGAGGCTTTTTTAATTTGATATTTGGACCCAGTACAAAGGCTGAAGTCCCTGAACTGTTTTTAGGCAGCTGCACAGGGATGTGGCTCTGCAGAGTGACCCAGGCACCGTGGGAATTGTGCTGAGACTCCATTGCAGCATTCTGCCTCGCTGCAAGCCCTTGAGGGGACTCATGCAAAATCTAGTTTTCCTTTCTAATGTCTAAGAATGCAACTGTTTGTCGAATGTGTAGAGAACTCAGTTATGTTGACTATCTGCCCATTTATAACTAAAAATGAAAAGTTACATAGCTAGCAATATGTCCTCTGACTTACAGACCATTTGGGAACATTGGGAGGGCAAACATAGCAGGGTGTGGTGGTACTAGTCCTCAGGAAGGAAGCTGAGGCAGGAGGATGTTGAGTTCAAAGCCAACATGTCAATACCTTG
Source organism: Microtus pennsylvanicus (assembly GCF_037038515.1). Taxonomy (NCBI): domain Eukaryota; kingdom Metazoa; phylum Chordata; class Mammalia; order Rodentia; family Cricetidae; genus Microtus; species Microtus pennsylvanicus. The sequence continues at coordinate 34,365,072 of NC_134595.1, read as the reverse complement.
TCTCAAAAAAGAACCATAAAGTTAATGTGAACAGTGCTTAAAGCAAAGCAAACATATAAATCTACCCGCCCGTGAGTTATAGATACACTTATGTGCCCATGCAGCAGAAAGGTGTGCAAAGCTACACCCTTTTTATTGACATTAGGGGGAAGAGGAATGAGGAAGTGTGGGTGGGAGGCTGAGAGGCCGTGATCAACAGACTGCAGACTGGCCAGCAAGGGGAGAAGTTGAAACGGGACAGTGGATGTGGTAGGGTGAAGTCATTTGCACGGTTTGGGGTATGAAATTAACACTGTAGTCAACTAGAGAGCAAGCAGAGCACAAGGAAATGGCAGTGACAGTGTTTTCCACTCTTCACACAGTGTGAACACATACAGGGAAAGGGGGGAATGAAGGGCCCTTTTGGTCTGGTTTAAGATTGGGAAAAAACTAAGCATATCCACCCATAGCTGTTGACAGACACAACGCTGGACAGTCAAGGTAGGGAGAGGAGGACCTCAAAGGACAGTGTTCTCATTGTCTTTGAGACGGGGTTTGTCTGTTACCCAGGCCAGGCTGGACATATTCACAGCTTACAGAGGGGCATCCACATCACTACATGAGACTGTGTCTCAAATAAAAAGAAAGATAGGGGAGTAATAAATAACTTGCTTCTTAGATCCTTTTGCTCCAGAAGGCTCCAGGCCCATTTAAATCTCCAGGGAAATAAAAGCAGATTAGATAAGCTGGAAATGCACTGAGAGGATCCGCAATGCAGCAAGGGTTCAGATGCTCCCGTCTAGTGCTTTGAAGAGCCGTGTTATCTCCTGGGCTTCATTTTATGGTTAACATGAGCACGGTGTTACTCACAGGCTGGCAACAAATCCTAAGACCAGCAGCATGGTTCTCGTGTCCTCACCGCCAAGGAGGTTTCCTCGGTACCTGCTCAGATGAGGCTTGTGTGTCAGCTTATACATGGCTTCAAGTGAAGGAAAAATGCCTTCCTATACTATTTGAGAAGATTGATTTTAAGACAAATATTTTTTCCCTTTTACCAAAATAGGTTTAGTACCAGGAGCAGTCAGCCATAAACATTTGCTCGTAGGATTCATGTAAGACCCACGTTTCCTTCCGTCCTATCTGTCCTTCATTATGTATTGAACAAATATTTAAGGACCTTGAAGTAACCGTGTTCTAGGAAATACAGAAGGGATTAAAAAAAAGATTCTGTGAGACTCTCTGTGGTTTACAGTGCCTCCATAGAGGAGCTGGGGACGGTCCTGTCGGCGTCACCACATGGCAGCTTCTGCTCCAGCAGTTCACCCGTGTTCCCACTAGCATTTACCCTGTGGGTGCTACTGTTCCATCCGCACCGACAAGCAGACACACAGGAGAAAGGTCACGTGCCCCGTGCGTGAGGCTGGTCAGTGAGCAGTGGAGCTGGGACTCACACCCATGTGATGCGGGGCAGCAAAGCAAGCCCTGCGCTCCAACTCTGGGGCCTCTAGTCAGACAGTGGGAGACACCAGAGCAGCAGATAGAAGACAAACAAGCAGTTATAGATCCATAAAGGGGAAGGAAATGGGAAATGCTATAGTTGTGTGTGTGTGCTGGGGGTGCGTCCTAAAATACTAGAAGGCAGAAGCTGGGTCAAGACAGCCTAGGGTAGAGAGGAAGTGCAGTGGGCTGAATTCAGGAAGGCACACAGCGGGGACAGGAGTCCACGCAAGCTTGTGCCTGATTCTCTGCCTCAGCCCCAACCCAGGAAAGCATGCTCATTACCCAGGTGTATGTGGGCATTTTGAGAGATGCACATAGACATATGTATGCATATGCTCCTGTCTGTATGTTCTGGTAATTGTTTGTTTTGCAGATAGAGATCTAATATAAATATGCAGACATGTACATATGCACAATGTGGCCTTTTTCCTTTGTTAATGTTCCTTGGAAATCCTTCTGAGCTGGCAGTGCAGCAAACTGATGGTTCTCAGTGTGATGGGTGTTCAGTTGTCCACATCTTGCTACTCTAAGTACTAGAGAAAACATAAATATGTCATTTGCTGGAACGTTCACTTATGTGGGCTCCTCTTGCTAGGTCAGGTATATGTTTTTTAATTACAGTAGATTTCACCAGATTGATTGTGTGTGTGTGTGTGTGCTTTGCTGCTGTTGTTGGTTTTGTTTGTTTTGTTTTCTAGGTAGAGTTTCTCTGCGCAACAGCCCTAGCTATCCTGGAACTAGTTCTGCAGACCAGGCTTGCCTTGAACTCACAGAGACCTGCCTGCCTCTGCCTCCCTGGTGCTAGGACTAAAGGCAGGCACCATCAGCAGTTTTTTGTTTGTTTTTACTTAGAGACAGAATTTTCTGTAGCCCAGACTGGCCTTGAACTTTGTATTTACCTAGGATGACCTTGAATTTTCTTTTTCTTTTTTTTTTTTGTTTTTCAAGACAGGGTTTCTCTGTAGCTTTGGAGCCTGTCCTGGAACTCCCTTGGTAGACCAGGCTGGCCTCGAACTCACAGAGATCCGCCTGTCTCTGCCTCCCAAGTACTGGGATTACAGGAGTGCGCCACCACCGCCCGGCTTGAATTTTCATTCTTTAGTGCTTCTGCCTCCTAGGTATAGATTTTGCTGGTGTGTGCCATTGAGCCCCTTTATGTTTTGGTTTTGTGCAAATTTATTTCCTTTTTTAAAAAAAGGAATTTATTTGGACTTTTATGTTTCTTCATAAAACAGCTCGGTAATTTGTGGTTTTAAAATACTCTTCATTTCTTTTTTTTAAATATTTATTTATTTCTTATGTATACAATATTCTGTCTGTGTGTATGCCTGCAGGCCAGAAGAGGGCACCAGACCTCATTACAGACGGTTGTGAGCCACCATGTGGTTGCTGGGAATTGAACTCAGGACCTTTGGAAGAGCAGGCAATGCTCTTAACCATTGAGCCATTTCTCCAGCCCTGTTTTTCATTTCTTAAGTGATCTGTTTGGTTGAGGTGGTTTTGCTCCTGTCATTGCCTTATGACCCTTTGATTCTGTAGGTTTAATGATATCCATTTACTAATATGAAGCTTCTCTTTTCTGGCTGTGTCTAGCTAAAGGCTTTGACAGTTTTGTTCATCTGTTCCCACAGCCAGGGTTTCTGCTTTGTTTTGTTTTGTTGGTTTTCTCTGTTTTCCCATTTTCTCTGTCTCTTTCTCATCTTTGTTATTTCCTTCCTTCTGTCAGCATTACTTTGTTCATACTTTTTTTCTGCTCCCTACAGTTTGAAGTGAAGCTATTGGCTTGAGGTCCTTTAGCTGGCTAGTTATAGCTGTGTTCCCTCCAGCCCTGCTTCTGCGTGTGTTTGGTATGTTTGTCTCTGAGAGTTTTCTAGTTTTCTTTGTGATTCCTTTTTGGCCCATTGATTATTTAAGAATGTTTTTTTATAAAGTCCCTCCTAAGAAGTGACCCTAATGCAGGGTGCTCGCTCCTGGAGACCTGCTGTCTAGAGGTGTGGTGTTCTCTTCCTTCTCTCTGTGCCGTTTGCACCCCTGCTGTGATGTTTGCCTCCTCTCAGGTCCAAAGCAAAGGAGCCACCCTAGCAAGGATTGAAACCTCAGAGCCAGGATAAGGCTTGCCTCCTTCAGTCTCCCTCGGGTTGTCCCAGTGACAGAGTGTCCTGACACGCCTGTGTCTTCTGCTCCCTTCCCGCTGTCAGTGGTGTCGCTCAGGCTGGGCCGCCCCTCTGCAAATGTCAGAAGTCCGGTTGTTCCAGGATCCGCCGTGTGACTTTAAATACTTCACCTGAGTGTGATTGCCAAGTGTTTAAAGATCACTGATAATCGGTCAGTGTTGATCCTGAATACTCTTCAAGAATAACCATTTCAGACACCGGTCTATAGATTGTTGATTCAGCGCTGGTGTTTGCACCTTCCCAGGCTGTTGTCATGGTCTCTGATCATGCAAAGATGCTTGTGTTTCTGTCGCCAGGGTCCTCTGGGTATCTCTCCCTTGTGTTTATTCTTCAATGCCTGGGTTTTTAAAGATTTTGCTAGCTTCAAGAATTTTAGCTTCACAGGAAAAATAGCACAGAGACCCTTATGTCCATCGGACAGCTCGGGGGCTTATGCGTTTCTAGTTTAGTTTCAAAAGTTATAAAAATTCATTTTGGACTTTTTATTTTTGTTTTGAGTTTTTTTGTTTGTTTTTTGAGACAGGGTTTCTCTGTATTACAGCCCTGGCTATCATGGAACATGTTCTATAGACCAAGCTGGCCTCAAACTCAGAGCGATCCTCCTGCCTCTGCCTCCTGAGTACTGAGCTCAAAGGTGTGTGCCACCACCACCAGGCTGAAATTTTTTACTTTTAAAGAGTTCAGAACATTTTGTTTAGATGTTTCAATCCTTTAGTTGTTGAATTCTGAATAATTTTTTCAAATTATACACGAATTTATTACTGATACTATAATACTGTTCAAATATCTTCTGTTGCCTAAAGTTACAATAAGGAAAGTTATTGACATTCATATAAATCTGGGAAAGAAGCCAGGCTCATAGTGGTGCACGCCTTTAATTCCAGCACCTAGAAGACAGAGGCAAGCAGATCTCTGTGAATTTGAGATCAGCCTGGCCTCCACAGGGAGTTCCAGGCCAGCCAGAGATATACAGTGAAATCCTGTTTCAAAATAAATAAAGAAACAAATAATAAATAAAATAAAACCAGGGAAAGGTGGCTTTCATCATATTTTCAGTGATGTTTTTCAATTTCCTTTGTTTTGTGTTGTTTGTGGGGTGTGTGTGTGTGCATTTGAACATGTAGGCCTCTCCTTGAAAGCTGGGGCTCACTTGGTTAGGCTAGACTGATGCCCTCTGGACCCTCTGGGATCCCCATCTCCATGACCCCAGTGAAGGATTGCAAGCGTGTTCCACCACACCTGACCGTTCTCGTGTGTTCTAGGGCTCAATCTTGGGTCCTCACACGGGTGCAGTAGGCACTCAACACACCAGGCTATCTCTTCTGGCCATCTGTTTTATGTACATGAATGTTTTGCCTGCACATGTGTGTGTGTCCCACATGCATACCTGATACCCAGGGAGTTCAGAAAAGGGTGTCAGATCCCCTGGAACTTGAGTTCTGGGTGGTTGTTAGCCATCCTGTGGATGGAATACTGGGAACCAAACCCCTGTCCTCCGTGAGAGCAACAAGTGCTCTTAACTGCTAAGCTGTCTCTCCAGCTCCGGATTTTCCAATTTTGTTTTGCAGCTTCACCTTTTTAGATAAATCCCACCTCCCATAAATCAGCACCCCCTGCCCACACCCACATTTACTCCTAAAGGAACTTAGCAATATTAGATCTGGGATATGTCTTCCCTGGGATGTCGCATCCCATGCACACAGTTTATCGCCATTGTTTTAAGGTCTTGTATACTGTCTTCATGTTCCAGTCTTTAAATACCCAGGTCATGTGACTTGTGTCACTGCTGAATCACCTTCTCTCATATTCCAAAAACTTTGGAGAAAGATTAATTCAAACATGAGTAAATTCAGATATGTTTCATATAAGTATAATGGCTAAACTAATTATATTATTGTTATAGTTTGGTTGTAGTGGAGCCTCACACAACTTACCCAGTGAGATTAAATCAGAATTAAATAAAGCCAGGCAGTGGTGGCACATGCCTTTAATCCCGGCACTAGGAGGCAGAGGCAGGTGGATCTCTGTGAGTTCAAAGTCAGCCTAGTTTACAGAGCTAGTGCTAGGACACCTAGGGTTATACAGAGGGGGAAAAAATCAAATTCTCTTGGGGAAATAAGTGATAAGATCTTCATTAAGGATGAAGATCTCAGGCAAGGAGCCAATAAAAAATGTCAAGGGACAGATGCCATATGGATCTGTGCAGTGAGTGTTGGACAACGGGATAGCGACTGTGTAGCTTCAGACAGGGCAGAACCCCTCCTTCCTTTCCCAGCCACAACCTGGAAGGCCCTCAGCACATGTGCACCCGAGGGGAAATCAGACGTCAACTCTTTGGTGGTACCTCTGAAGATACTCTTGGTCTCCATATCTCCTGCCTTAGCGTTCTGTTCTCACTCCACCAGGTTTTGCTTGGGGACCAGCTCCATCCTGCTCTTTCTTGCAAACCTAATGATGAGCCATGCTGTGTTTCTTTCTTCTCTTAGGGACTATAGAGCCCTCCATCAGTCTTGAAGATGTCCCTACTCTGACCTGCCTTGTCAGATATGGAGACACCAGGGATGGGATTCTAATAAAAATTTTAGCCTTTGTCAAGTCAGCATTTACAAAGTCTAGCTTCTAGAGAGCAGGCACTCACTACCTCCAACGTTGCCTTGTGTGGGGGAAACCAGCAAATTCATGTCTCTCTCTCTGTCTCCCCAACCCTACTCTCCTGCTGGTCCATGGTGAGCACATTCTCCTGAAGAAAGGAAGGCTGACCCTCCTGAAATCATTAGTTACAGAAAAAACTTACATTATCCTCTTCAGCTATATTTCACAAACACACCAGCCCATAGGTAGCATCCAAAGCAAGGCCAGACTGGGGTGGTTTTGATAATCTTCCTGTATGCTCAGGCTTCAGTAATAGATTACAGGGGGAGGGGCAAGCATGCAGAATGGTGCCTGGGTGTTATGTAATATTTCTTTACACTATGTGAAGATGTGTCATTGTGATTGGTTTAATAAAAAGCTAAATGGCCAGTAGCTAGGCAGGAGGTATAGTAGGTACTTCTGGGGACAGAGAGAGCTCTGGGAAGAAGAAAGGCGGAGTCACCAGCCAGATGGAGAGGAAGCAGGATGGGCAGAGTAAAGATAACTGAGCCGCAGCAAAGAACATAGAGTAAAAGAAATAGGTCAGTTTAAGTTATAAGAGCTAGTGAGACAAGCCTAGCCTATAGACAGAGCTTTTATAATTAATAATAAGTCTCCATGTATTTTTAAAGATTTATTTATTATTTACTTATTTATTGTGTATGCAGTGATCTGCCTGCACACCAGAAGAGAGCATCAGATCTCATTACAGATGGTTGTGAGCCACCATATGGTTGCTGGGAATTGAACTCAGGACCTCTGGAAGAGCAGCCAGTGCTCTTAACCTCTGAGCCATCTCTCCAGCCCCCATGTCATTTTTTGTGAGCTGGCAGCCCAAAGAAAAATCCATCTACACCTGGGTGTCTTAAGCTCTTGGTATTTGTTAGTCACTATCCCCATTACCACCATTATCGTTTCTAACCATCATGCTGGGCTGTGCAGGAGCTTCAGTAATAGATTACAGGGGTATAGTGTTCCTGCCCCCTGTCTTCTCCTGGCTTTGGAGGAAACTACAGAAAAGCCTTGGTAAGGATGTGGCCTCCAAGGATTTAACACTCCACACATTAATAGAAAACTGTGAGGTTCTGTAAGGCTACCAGTCTGGAGACACACTACTGGACGGTGGTTCTGTAGATTGAGGATGCAGCACAGTTGGCTTTCAAGTATGCACGGCATAAATCAATACTGGAGCCCACACCTACAGTCCCAGCCACATAGCGAGTTCAGTGTCAGCCTCAGCCACACGGAACTGCATCTTTAGAGAGAGAGACAGAGACAAAGACAGAGAGAGAGGAAGGAGAAAAGTAGGGGCATGCCATGACACAGGGAACCATGCAGGAGGGGGCTAGAGGCAAAGGAAGAATAGGGGAACATGGGAATGAGCCCTAATTGTGATTTCATGAGCAAGGTAGGGGAAACAGAATCGCCAACTTTGGCTCAGTCTAGGGAGTGCTAGGGTGTACCTGCCTGACTCCTCTTCCTTCATGTCTTAGGGTTTCAGTTGCTGTGATAAAACAGCTTAAAGAGGAAAGGGTTTATTTTGCTTACGGCTTGTATGTAGTTCATCATCAGGAAAGTTAGGACAGGAACTCAAGGCAGGAGCTGATGCAGAGGCCATGGGGGAACACTGCTGACTGGCTTGTTCCCCTGGGCTTGCTCTGCCTGCTTTCTTCAGGACCACCTGCCCAGGAGTGGCCCCACCCACAGTAAAAGCTGGGCACTCCCACATCAATGATTAATCAACAAAATGCCCTAAAGACTTGCCTACAAGCCAACCTAGGGAGGTATTTTTTCTCTCTCTTTTCTTTTCCTTTCTTCCTTCCTTTCTTTCTTTTTCTTTTGGTTTTTCCAAGACAGAGTTTCTCTGTGTAACAGTCCTGGCTGTCCTGGAGCTCACTTTGTAGACCAGACTGGCCTCAGACTCACAGAGATCCATCAGCCTTAAAGGTGTGCACCACCACCACCTGGCAAGGTGTTTTCTTAATACATCTAGATTTGTGTCAAAAACCCACAGTAGGTGGTGTATCCAGGAATGAAGAGCTGAGGCGCACTCTGTGTTGTCTAATTCCAGCCAGTTTACGCACTGGCTAGCAGGGAGGGGCAAGGCTTGCAATGTCCCAGACATGAAAACTTTTAGTTGAGACAATACAGGCATGGTTTCTCTCTGACTCACAGCCTACTCCACTGAACGCTTTCGTCCTCACCTTCCTGCCCGTCTCCCAGATCCCACCCTGCTTCTCCTGCTTCATCCACCACTGCCGCCAGAGCTGGGACGGTTGTCACTGTGGCATCTGGTCACAGCTCATATTCAGCTCCCTTACATACACCTGAGTCTTTCTTTTTCTCTTTTTTTCCCCTCACTATCCTGGAACTCACTCTGTAGACCAGGCTGGCCTCAAACTCAGAGATCTGCCTGCCTCTGCTTCCTGAGTGCCCGGATTAAAGGCGTGCTCCACCATACCCAGCCACCTATATCTTTCAAAAAGAACTTTAATCAAAAGCTAAAGGAAGAACTTAGCATTTTCTGAAACAGGACTGTCCTGATTTAAATGGCAGGGAATGCAGGTTCCCGGGGTGTTGGGGAGGTAGTAAGGCAGCTGAGAGCACACTGGAAGGGCCAATCACAGCAAGCGTACAGAAAGTGGAGACCCATTAGGATCTGTTATGTCAGAAGGGGAGGGAGGGAGCGGAGAGGAGCTATGCCTTTTGAAAAGACTAAGGTGGCATCAGAAGTCAAGCTCAGTGTGTGCAAACAGCCAGTGTTGGCCGTGTGCTGATTGTGTGCAGGCCAGGGCTCAGGAGCTTCACCAGCTTCTCTCCCCTCTTATTCCTCAAGCCCTCTGCCGAGTGGAGCTTGGCTCTTTGGCTTTTTGAGACAGGGTTTTTCTTTGTATCAGCCCTGTCTGTCCTGGAATTTACTGTGTAGACAAGGCAGGCCTCGAACTCACGGAGATCTGCCTGCCCCACAACTGCCTGGCCCTGAAGCTTCACTTACTTCCTGTTGTTGGTTTGGATTTGGGTTTTATGAGACAGGGTCTTAATATATAGTCAGTCCCTGCTGGCCTCAAACTCTTCTGCCTTAGTCTCCCATGCTGGTATTATAGGCTTGCATCATCACACCTGGCTCTAAGCAGGGCTAATTTTAGCCCCATTTTCTAGATGAAAAACAAAACAAAACTAAACAAAAAAACCCAAAAACCAGAGCTTTGAGAGGCACAGAAACTTAGTCAGGGGCCCAGGGTAGTAATTAGTAGAGATGAAATTAGACCGAATCTTGCAGATGTGTGTACCCAGCCGTAATTACCTTGAGTAAGGGGTAGTTCAGAGCCTGGCCAAGGGAGGAAGTGTGCCTGGAAGTGGGACTAGGAGGAACTGGGAGCTAAGAGAGCTGTCATTAAGAACCCCAGCCTGGTAAACTTTGGGTGTTTTGTTTGTATGTATGTGGATGTAATAATTTTAAACGGGAAGCACACTGTCCAGTCTGGCTAGAATAGGAAATTAAGGCCAGTTCCCTCTCAGGGTCTTGCATTAGAACTCAGAGTTCCAGTTCCGCTCCAACACTTTCACCTCCAACCTGCAAGATTGTTCTCTCACCTGAAGTTTCTTCAGGACATGTGTCCACAGTAGACTTTCTCCATGAATCACCTCTGCTGAGGGTCACCTGTTTTGGGCAGCTTGCTTGGCACGGGGTAGCCCACGCTTTCAGCTCCCCGGTACTCAATTAGCAAAGAAACGCCTGTGTCTGTTTTCCTTGCGAGGCTTTTCCATTATTCAGGCAAGTCAATAAAGAAGCCAGAGTTTCCCAATTAAGACTTCTACATTTTTCTGGTACCCGTTCCATTTCTGAGTTCATGTATTTCTGCAGCACAGCCCCTGGGCTCCCAGACCGTGGCTGGGATGAAGCGCCCAGCACGCTGACTCATGGCTGCTGCCCTTGTTTCCACTCTGGTTTCTATGGAAATAGACAGCAGCTGGCTCAAAACAAGGTGAGGGCTCAAAGACACCTCATGGTTCCTAGGCATAGACAAACCATATTTGCCTGATATCGTTCCCATGGAAACCAAGAAAGGTCAATCAATGCTTTACAGTAAATGTTTTTTTCTCTCCTAATATAATTTTTTAAAGTAGTATATGTGTTATCCTATTGGCGCAGGTATTTTGGGATAACAGTATAGTCAATATGTGAATTACATTATCATTTTAAATAATGACATTTATTTATTCTTTGACAATTCTACACATGTAAACAAGGTATCATTATCTACCTACCTCCAGTTTCCCCCAGGCACCTAACGTGCCTTCTTTCTTTTCCACTTCCTCTTTCTCTGTGTGTCTGTGTGTGTCCAATTAGAGATGCCTGCTGGACTGTTGACTGTCCGTGCTGGCTCGACCTCATGACCGTATGCAGATCCCCATGGCTGTGGTGACGTGAGTGCCGTGGCAGTGTCGTGTCAGAAGACATTTCACAGCATTCCTCCCCATCCCTGCCTCGTACAGTCTTTCCTGCCCCTCTTCCAGGATGTTCCTGATTGGGGTGGAGGATGCTCAGACGTCCCATTTGGGTTTAGTGGTCACCTACTGCTGTCACTTTGATTTGTTGAGCCTGCATCAGCTGCTGACTAGGGCGCAGGGAGGCATCTCTGGTTGAGGACAGGGACAGGACTGACCTTTGTGTGTGAACAGAAATACTTAGAAGACAATTTGGCAACATGTCAATTTAACAAGACAACAATAATAGGTCCCCATCCCTTCCCCACTCCCCACTGCTGCCCTAGGGCCTGTGACTTCCTGAGCCATGGGATTTTGACCAGGTTTACAGTACCAGGCTTGACTCCTCCTGTGGAACAGGCCTCAGAACAAAAGTGCTGGCTTGGTTGTCCTCGTCGCTGCCATCCCACTGTGGCGTCAGTGAGCGTGTCTTGCCAGGATTCTCCACTGGGCGATACTATTGACGGCTCTCCACCAGCAGCTTGCAGAGCCCCTTCTGGCACTATGGAAGCAAACAAGCAGGAGGAAGTTTTCCGGTCAGTTCTAGCCAAAGGGTGTTGTGATTTCAGACATATAATACCATCTGATACTAGCAAGCAGCGAAGAGCAGTGGCAATATTATGTGTTGTTTGGGGGACCCTAGGGCCTTTTTGGCCAAGAACTCATAAGAAGGTATCCTGTCGACCCTAAGATTTTCGTTTAATAAACCATATCTTTGAAAGGGGAAACATTGTCCACCCATGCAGGGTACCTGTTTTCGAACTTGTTATTTATTTGTTTATGTATTTTATTTATGTGAGGCTTTACCTGCACCGACTTATGTGTACCACATTCATGCAGTGAGTGTGGAGACCAGAAGAGGATGTCCTATCCCCTGGGATCGTAATTACACATGGTTGTGAACCTCCATGTCAGTGCTGGGAACCAAAACCTGGGTCCCTGGAAAGGCAGCCAGTGCTCTTAACCCCACTGACCCACCCCTCCAGCCTCGTTTTCCAGTGTCTTGTCATGTTTTTGTCCCCAGTGTCTGTAGAGGGGAGTTGAGTATCCACAGTGTTTTATTAGAAACTGCCGAGCCCTAGTGAGAACTAACAACCAGAGCAGACAGTGGGAAGGCAGACCTCAGGCAGACACACACGTAGTGATGTAGAGTCAGGAGGAGTGGGCCGGTGAGGAGTTACAGAGCAGGAAGGACGTAGGGGCCTTGCGGCAGGCAGAGGGAAGCTGGACGGGAAAGCACAGACTGGTAGACTACGGGAACGGTGGGATACCGGTGTGTTTTAGAACAGTGAGAAGCGGGGAAGAGGGGGACGTGGAACCAGGTCACCTAGGGACTTGGGAAGAACATCATGTTTGGACTTTTTTTGTTGTCTGTTTGTTCTGAGACAGGGTTTCTCTGTGTAGCCCTGGCTGTCACGGAGTTTAGCTCACACTGTTCTCGAACTCGGATATCTGCCTGTCTGTCTCCTGAGTGTTTTACTAAAGGTTTGTGCCGCTACTGCCCGTCTCAGCTGGGCTCTTTTCTTTCCTTCTTTTTTCTTAAAGACTTATTTTTATTTTGTGTGGATGGGTGTCTTGTCTGCCTGCATATATGCGCACTGCGTGCATGCCTTCTGCCCCGGAGGACTAGAAGAGATTGTTACGTACTGGGACAAGAGCTACAGACAGTTGTGAGCTGTTGTGTGGGGAGCTGGAAACCAGCTAGGTTCCTCTTCAAGAACAGCAAATGTTCTTTTGTTCTTTGTTTTTTCCTTCAAGACAGGGTTTCTCAGTAGCTTTGGAGCCTATCCTAGAACTAGCTCTTATAGACCAGGCTGGCCTCGAACTTACAGAGATCCACCTGCCTCTGCCTCCCGGTGCTGGGATTAAAGATGTGAGCCACCACTACCTGGCTACAACAAATGGTCTTAACTGGTGAGCTATCATCTCTCAAGCCCCAGCAGTCAGCATTTGTTCTGAAAGAGGAAGGAAGCTGAGAAGTAACTTCTCTGATTTACAAAGAAAGTTAAAACTTCCTGGTGTTTTAGAAACTTATTTACTGGACTTTCCATGGGGTTGAGCTGAGCCTCAGAGCAGTGAGACCAGGCAACTTTGTGGCCTTCCTTCACTTCTAGATTGAGGAAGCCTTTGGGTAAAGACAGGCATCCTCCGCGACAGTCTCGCCTGCATGCTGACCACCTTGCATGGGTCAGTTTCTCTCAGTGTTCCAACTACTGACTGCTACAAACTAGGGCTATGCTCATCCCACTGTCTAACCCTGGCCTGCAGCGTCTGCCGAGTGACCTGTGTCACATGTGGAGCTGTGGGCTCGGTGAGTCCCTTGCCTTGTTCCGTGCTCCTCTAACTGCCGAAGAACCCGAGTCTTTTCCCTCCTTATTGTCACCATCCTCCAGACAAGACGAGAGCTGTGACTCATCTGTCTGAAAGCTCTTGCAGCTTTCCTTTCATTTCCTCTTCTGTCCACATCCTGGCCTAAGCCTGTCTTCACTCTCTTGATTCCTGTCCACCTGCCTTCCTAGTCTGCCATGCATGTGGACCACAGACCATCTTCTGAGAGCAGGGAATGGTCCACGCAGGGATTGATCACTTATCTTTTAAATGCAGAACATTCTATTTTTACATTTTAAATAATTTGTATTGATTTTTATGTATGTAGCTATTTTGCCTTCATGCATGTAGAAGGAAGCCACTAGTTCGTTCCCGGCTACCCAGACTCAAAATAACCACTCAGAAACTATATTATTGAAATCACTGCTTGGCCAATCACTTAAGCGTATTGCTAGTTAGCTCTTATGTTTTTGGTTAACCCATTATTATTATTTTATATTTTACCACAATGTGCATGGTCTACCAGCAAGGTTTTAGCTGGTGACTTGCATCTTTTCCCTCTGGTGGCTCCATGGCATCTCTGCAACCCTCCCAGCATTCAGTTTAGTTTTCCCCGCCTAGCTCTAGTTTGTCCTGCTATAGGCCCAAAGCAGTTTCTTTATTGATTAACCAATAAAAGCAGCACACATACAGAAGGACTTACCCTGTGTGTCTATGTACCATGTGTACAATGCACATGGAGGTCAGAAGAGGGCATCACATCCCCTGGAACCATGTGGGTGCTAAGGATTGGATCCAGGTCCTCTGAAAGGGCAGCCAGTGGTCTTAACCACAGAGCCATCTCTCCAGCCGCTCTACATTCTGGAAAGTTTAGAATGTTATTCAGGAGCTGGAGTGATGGCTCAGCATTTAAGAGCATGTCCTGCTCTTCCAGAGGGCCTGGGTTTGATCCCCAGCACCCACAACAGGCAGCTCATGTCACTGGAACTCCACTTCTCTACAGGTACCTGCACTAATGTGCTTATGCCTATACACACACATAAGTAAGAATAATAAAAATAATTTTTTTAAGGTAGAACGTCCTAGACTACGTGGCCAGCTGTAGGCCAAGGAGAGGGTAGTCCCATCTCCAAACCCAAGACAGACAGTGCCTGAGGAAGGACACCTGAAGTTCACCTGAAGCTTCCATGCATGTCTGCATACCAGCACATCTGAACCCATGCAGACCCACACACATGCTCCAAAGACAGCAGCAGGCTTCCCTTTCTGTTTCTGGGTTTTGCTCAGTATCGCCAAAAGCTTCCTTTGCACATGTGTGCAGTGGAGGAGGGGCTTTCCAGACCTCAGGTCACTGACTCAAGTGCTATGATGGTTTCAACCTCACTGGTTCCTGCCAGATTGCTCTCTGAAGAGGCTGGACCCTTTGATACAATCCCTCTGTAAACATGCTGTGTTCTGTAACTCACCCAGTAAGATGTCCAGCTGTGGTCAGAACACACCCAGTAAGGTGTCCATCTACTCACCATGGCGGTCAGAACACACCCAGTAAGATGTCCATCTACTCACCATGGCGGTCAGAACACACCCAGTAAGGTGTCCATCTACTCACCATGGCGGTCAGAACACACCCAGTAAGATGTCCATCTACTCACCATGGCGGTCAGAACACACCCAGTAAGACCCTCTTCTACCTTAACTTCCACACACATTCTTAGGTTTGCTTTCCCATTGTAAGATGGGGATAGAGTGATCTGTTTTTAGACAATGAGTCAGGCTGTAGCCTATGGTGTGCAAAGTGCTTGCTCCCTCCCATCTTTCCTATACATTATGGTGTCCGCTCCTCCTTCTGGTGCTGCGCAGAACTCTAATCCAGAAGGCTGAACACCCTGGGGTGGGGTTGAAGCTACAGCTACTGTTTGGATCTCTGATGGACATGTTACTAACAGGTCAGCTTATAGCTTCAGATTAACTGGGGTCTTGGGTCAAATTCTTGTCTTGTGTCATTTGATCAATTTTCTGTCTTTTTCTGTCCTCTTCTCAAGCCCAGGGCAGCAGGGAACATGTAGGCCAAGCATGAGAGCCCTTGCGTACCCCCTGAGACCCTAGAAACGGACAGGCACATGGTTAATGCACTGAAAGTCAAGGCAGTGCATAGCAAATCTAAGTACAAAGAAGACATCTCATCTCAGGCCCGAGCCCTGACACCACTTGTCCCCGTGAGGGCCTTGAACAAGTGGGTTCTCCTCATTCGGCTCAGTGACGTCCTGTCTGTGACGTCCCTTGATTTCCAGCGTCTGTGCTAGCACCGAGAAACGGTGCTTGGTTACTGTGTCACTGTCACAAAACGCCTCCTGCCAGAGCTTAGAGGATTCATTTTTGCTCATGGTTAGCATGGTGGGAACGTGAGCCTGTCACCTCATGGCAGACAGGAAGCTGTGAAGAGACTAGGACCCAGACATTGCCTTCAGAAGCACACCCCGTGTGCTTCTTTCAACTCGCTCCCACCCTTTCCATTTCCAGAAGTTCCTCTCCCCAAATAATGCCACTAGCTAGGGACCAAGCATTCAATACATTGGCCTCTGAGGACACTTGATCTTCAAAGAACGCCACACCCCATGTAAAGCGCCAGCCTGGGGTCCATATCTGGATGCTAACTGTGGTCTACTCATTCTTAGTCGGAGAGAACCAGGGTCATGGGAGACAGGGATGGAGCCAGGTATAGGAAGCAGCCAGATGAGATGTTTTTGTCTCCTTCATGGGTTAAAGACAGGACAAGGGCGGGGATTATGGCTCAGTAGAGAAAGTGCTTGCTCTACAAGCCTGAGGATCAGAATTCAGATCCCAAGAACCCACACTAAAGCCAGGCAGGTGTGACCGCCTGCCTGTAACCACAGTGCTGTGAGGTGAAGGTGACACCAGGGACAAACTGGCTGCGCAGCCTCGCAGAGTCGGTGAGCTCAGGTTCAGCAAGTGCAAAGTGATCAAAGAAAACACATGCATGCATGCACAAACATGCAGACACGTGCATAGTACACTCAACGTTCACCCAAGGGGGGGAGGGAGGAGGGAGAGTTGGGGGGAGGTTAAATAAGGAAGGAGTTGTGTTTGGAGCCTGGCTGTCCCAAGGCAAGACTTATTTATGTACTGGTCAGCTAGGAAGAGTTTTTTTCTTTATTTTTTTCTGTGATAATTTTGAAGTTCATCTGAATATCATTTTAGAACTCACAGTATATCACAGTTCTTTCTTTATGACATTTGTGCTGATATAAAAGGACATGCTTCCCACGTGAGAAGCATTTCAATTCTAAGGTGACACTTTCCCCACCTTCCCCTCCTCCAGGTTGGGGAGTGGGGACCCCCTGACTTAGTCTCTGGGGCATTTGTTCCTTCAGTCCCTCTATGTCAGCCTGTTCCAGTCAGCTGCTGGGGCTTCTGCTCTGCTCAGCTGGAAATTGTCTTTAAAATAAATAATTTTTTAATGGGCTGGCAAGATGGCTTGGTGGGTGTAGGTACTTGCTGCCAAGGCTTACGGCCTGCGTTGTCTCAGGACTCATATGGGGTAAGGAAGGAAAGGAACTCTGGTCAGGCAAGGAGGAGCTTCCAGCGCTCTGCCTGGCTGCCGACACAGCTCAGCCTGCCGGCCCTCAGCTGCCGGTGGGCTCCGCTGTGTCTGAGGTTTTCCTTTGTATTGAGCCTAAGGTTGCAACGCCAGCAGAGGTGGCACAGGTGTGTGTCCTAGTTAACCAGGTGAGCCCAAGGTCCTTGTGCTAGGCCACAGGGACTAGGTGGGAATCGCTGCAGGGTCTGGAAGCTCTTGAGGTTTGTGATAGCAGAAAGGCTCATACCATGGTTCTCAGCATGTGGGTTGCGACCCCTTAGGGATCCAACAGCCCTTTCACAGGGGCCACATACCAGATATTTGCATCGTGATTCATAATAATCACAAAATTACAGTTGTTAAGTAGCAACGAAAATAATTTTATGGTTGAAGTCACCACAGCCTGAGGAACTCTATTAAAGGTGGCGGCGCTAAGCAGGTTGAGAACCCCTGGTCTAGTACAAGCTGCCTGGAACAGCCCTGGCTGTGCTCTGCTTTCAGAAGCTGGGTAGTTCACCGCAGTCGTCCTGTAGTTTCTCAGGATATCTGAGGAGTGTCCCAGACAGCAGGTGCTGGCGAAGTACCTTCTCACCGGCTCTCTGATCCGACACCAAGGGAGAATTTGATCGTCAGCCAGGAGTCATGCTGCCCATTCCCCAAAGTCCTTGCTTCCTCACAGGAAAACATGGGTCATGGGTACTTCAGTAAGACTGTCAGGGCTCTCTGGTGAATGTGGGATTTCCACAGTGCACACCTGCCCAGTGACCCCGGGCGTTGTCTCCCTGTATGAGGAACAAGAGTTATGCTGCCCCTTGCCTCTCGTCTACAGTACCATGGGTGTTTCTGCAGAGCTGCTCCAAAGCAAGTTCCTTGCCCTCTGACCTCATGGAAGCTTATGCTGTAGTCACTTCCGGTCCTGTCAAGCCTCCATGTCACCTCGGACTCTCTCTATTAAATACATTGTTCTCCCATGGCATTATTAACAGCACCTCCTATCTTGCCCCTTTTTGGTTAGAATTAAGGAGATGGTTGAGCAAATGGAGCAGCTGAAGCAGTAGACTTGATGTCAGAAAGGGGATGCTGGTTTCTCCTTGTCATTGTAGAAACCATATCTACTTATTGAGCTGGTCCGGTTGTCACACTGGCCATCACGAGGCCGGAAGCATTTCGTAGATGAAGAAGTTGATGTTACAGCAGCTGGGCACCACAGGGAGAGCCCTTTAGGATTCAGAGCCCACTCACAGCCCAGGCCTTGGCACAGTCTCGGGAGGAAAGCTCCTACACCTGGAGAAGGGCCCTCTGCACACAACACCGAGCCTGGTCACCTTGGTCCACCCTCGCAGGCTGTCCCATGTGGAGGGCTTTCCTGTGTGTTTACAAAGAGCGAGGCTTACGCTCAGCCTGCTGAGAAGCTGTCTCAAGTTCAGTCGCTCGTCAAAGTCTGTAATTCTTTCAATTCATGCTGGAGACTCTCACTTGTCTTAGGGAAACCACTCGAGTCCATTCTCCTGCCTGCACTCTATCTGGAGGAATCTGAGTTTTCAAATGCATTTAGTGGTCAACCCTAGTTCTGTTTTCGGGCCAGCTGCTTAGAATCTGGTTTGTCTGGAGTATTATGTATCTAAAGCCCCAGTTAAGAATCTTGTCGTGTCATAAGATCACGGACTCCGTGGGGAAGCCTCGTTTCAGAGCATCAATTCATCTCAGCTCAGGGGCCTTTTTTTTTTTTCCTAAGGCATTCTTAATTCTTGGAGTAATTGTTATCACTGCACTCCAGTAACCTGGTACATTCTGCCTCAGAACATAAAGGCAGTAATTTTAGTAAAATTCCTCCAACAATGGTATTTAAGACCCACCCTAAAGAGGCATTTATTCTCCAAGCATTTCCTTGTTCACTGGTCCCTTCCTTCCCAACATGGATTTTTTTTTAAACACTCTTCCGTGGGCATTCATGAGTCACTCAGAAACCCACCAGGTAACCAGCTCAGGGGTGCATCTGGCTGTGAACTCAAGTTCCAGAACGCAGCCACAGCTGTGTTAAAGGTTTCACAAGCTGATTAACTGACTAGAACTTCGTGGTCGTGAGGGGTTGGAATGTTGCAGATCCAAAACAAAATGATGTGCTGCTGTCTTCAGCCTCTTTGGTTGCCCGTCTTTGTGTCTGAGGGAACACCATGAGTAACAGGTGAATCCTGCTGGCGCTCCAGCTAAGAATGCCAGCAGATGGCATCTGAGACCCATGGCAGGGGCGTCCCCAAGTTGCTGTAACCCACCTGCTAATATTCCCACCAGTGTGTTTGGAAAGCGCCTCGATTACGGCTTTGCTTTGTTCTCCAACTGTGAAAACTTCATACCCATGTTGAAGCATGGGATTGGGGGCGCATGGTTTCCTGCGCCCTTCCTCTTACTTACAAGAGTAAACCTAGCCCGGGGGGGGGGGATGCTTTGTGTCCACTGGGCACTAAAGTGGCCAGCACTCACGTGGGGCCACTGCTCTTCCCTTTTGAACTGCACCTGTGAGAGGCAGTGTGCTCACACACCTGAGCCGCCGTCCTTGCTGAATGCCCGGCTCTCACCACCATACTGCATGCTCCAGCTAGTTTCGGCTGTTTGACACTCAAAAAACGGAGCCCGTGTCGCTTGCTGTCACAGGCGCTGTGTCTTGTAGAGGCTTCCCTATGTTTCTCCTGTGTTTCCCAGCATGTGCTGGGTTCCTCTGCATCCCACAGCCTCCCACAACCTCTGACTTCTCCGCCAGCACTAACTCTAGAGCGTGGCTGGAACCGCAGTCAACTATGGGTTTTGTTTGTTAATGGAAAACAGATTTTTTTTCATACAATATATCCTGATTGTGGTTTCCCCTCCCTCTACTCTCCCCATTCCTCCCCATCCAGATCCACAGCCTTTCTTCCTGTCCTTGGAAAACAAATAGACTTCTAAGGAATAATAATAAACTAAAACACAACAAAAAGAGCAAAATAGGACAAAACAACTAAACAAGAAAAAGCCAAAGAAAGAGCACAAGAAATGCATGTAAAAGCAGACACACATGTTCACACACAGAGATACAGTAACAACATGAACCGGAAGCCATACTATATGTGCAAAGAACCTGTAAGGCTTAAAAAAAAAAAGCCCTGATATAACATGAAAGGAAAAAGAAGCCACTGAGTTCGTTCTGTGTTGACCATCACTGGACATGGGGCCTACCCTTAAGAGTTTCTCCAGTGAGACTCCCTTGGAGAATACTAAATTTTCATTTGCAAGTGGCTTCTGTGCTAGGGATTGGGGCATCTGTCCACTTCTCATTCAGTTCTAGGACTCCATCTGGTGCGGACCTGGGCAGACCCCGTGCCCTGCCTCAGTCTCTGTCAGTTCGTGTATGCACCTGCCTGCGTGTCCAGAAGGCCTTGTTTCTTTGGGGTCCTCCATCCCCGCTGGCTCTTACACTTTCCACTTCCTCTTCTGGCAGAGCGAGAACTTTTGATGGAGACATCCATCCCTTTTTGTGCTCAGTGTTCAAGGTCTTTCTCTGTATGTTTTCTGGCTGTAGGTCTGTGTATTTGTTCCCAACTGCTACATGAGGAAACTTCTCTGATGATGTCTGAGCAAGGCATGGATCATAATTTGTCCTTCTGGGTGTGAGTTACCTCACTCAGGATGATTTTCTTTCTAGTTCCATCCATTTACCTTCAAATTTCATTTTTCTTTGGCTGAGCCATGTTCCATTTTCTTTATTTATCCATCCATTGTCAGGCGTCTAGATTGTTTCCCATCTCTGGCTATTATGAATAGAACATCAGTGAACATGGTTGAGGAAGTGTTTCAGTTAGTAGAATGTTTATGTAGTGAACACAAAGCCATGAGTGCAAACCCCAGCACCATGTACACCAGGTATGGTGGTCCATGCCTATAATCCCAGCACCTGGGATACGGAAGCGGAAGGATCAGGCCAGCTATGCTAGTTGAACCCTATCCTTAAAGGGGGAAGAGGAAACTGGAGAGATGGCTCAGTGAGAATGCGTATTGCTCTTAACAGAGGACTCAAACTGAGTGCCCAGCGCTCACACTAGGCAGGACGATTCACATCCACATGAGAGTCCAGCTCAAGGAGGCTGCACAGGCACCTACACTCACATGCACATGCATGTGCATGAATACACACACACACATATACACACACATAAAGTTTTTAAAATACTTCCAATTTTTAAAAAAGCTTTTAACTTGTTAGTTTTAAAAACCAAAATTGGCCGAATATTTAACTGCCTCTCTTACTAGCTCACTTTGCGGTCATTGCAGTTAAGGGATGCCGCTGGCAGGCGTGGGCACATATAGGTCGATGTGCAGGTGAATGGGTCTTACATATGTTCTTCTTGTCCCTGGTAAAGCAATACTTCTGCGGGTATTGGCTGAGGTCAGCCATTGGGTTTCTTTGTCTTTGACACGGAATGTGGACTTTTGTTGTTCCTGAGTGTTTCATTTTCCCTCTTGGCAGGGAAGTAGTGTGTCACTAATACCTCATGAAACCGTGATTCACATGCCCATTTCCAGCTGAGGCCTCCACGGCGTGCTCCCTGGAGAGGAGGTGAAATACTACCTGGCCCGCATGCCTGCCACTCAGCAGACCGCAGAGCCCGCTGCCTTGGTTCCCAAGGAGCAGTCACTTTCCTGAAATAATCACATAATATACACGTGCTATTTGATCCCTGAGGTGTTGCTATTTTTGTTAACTCAACTCCGAGCCAAGCACCATAAATTCCCCCCCTCCCAGAGGTGACCCCAGGCTCGAGGTTTGTAGATAGCATTACCTTTGGGGAACTCCAAGGGAAATTTCAGGATGACGGCTCCTCCAGTGCATGTAGCTGCCCTCACTGTAAAGACTGGGCCTGGACAAAGCTCACAGCAGTGACGAGAGCCTGCTTTCTGGGCTAGACAAATGGATCCTCAACCTATTGTTAAACAAAAGCAAGACAAAGAGAAGAATGAACCTGTGGAGTCCAGACTATAGACTTGGCCCTCCCTCCCTTTCCTCGCTGTGCCCTGTGGAGCAGTTACAGCCAGACACCAGGGACCTGATGCTTAAAGGGACCTGGGCAGTTCCCACTGTGCATCCTCAGAAACAGGCTTTCCCCACAGAGCCCTCTGGGCTGAGTTAGAAAAACCTAGACAGAAAGGGCCTGACCAAGCTGAAGGCCGCACTCAAGGCTAGACTGTCACTCTTGCTCCTTGCTCTCCAGGCCTGAGTTTCCCAGTCAGAGGGGGAGATGAGAGGGCGCCCCTCTCAGGAATAATGTGCTAAGGATGTCTGAGGTGACATCTGAGGTGAGGGTCTCGAATAGGTGAGCATCCACTCAGTAAGGTCAAATGGAAGCTGATGGGGTTATGTCCACCTGCCTTGGCCGTGCCTCTGACCTGCCCTTAGAGACTGCCTGGGAAAGCAAAATCCCCTGCTCTTCAGTTAGTTCCTCCCTGGCTGACTTCTCTAGCAATGCCAGGCAGACAGCACCTGCTGTGTAGCACAGACAGGTCAGGTCAGGCGGCCTCACTGTGGGGTCCTCGGGCTCCAGCCCAGCTCCAGGCCCACATATGGCCCTTAGCTGCTTTAGGAACTGATTATTTACCTGTAATCTGATCCACAAAGACCAGTCAGTCAGTAACAGAGAGACCATTTGAAAGAAGGTGGGGATTTGCTTTGGCTTGTGGTGTCAGAGTTTCCATTGCTCTGGGCTGAGGTGCCGCAGAGTATTATCAAAATGGGAGTGCGTGGCAGCGGCTGCTTTCCTCGTGGCTTCAGAAAACAGCGAGGAAGGCCAGAGCATGGCATCACCCCCAGAGCACATTCCAGTGACCGCCTCCCTCCAACTAGGCCCCACTTTCTAAAGTTCCCAGAACCTCTCCAAATAGCATCTTCAGTGTAAGGTTCGAGCCCACGATGCATGAGCCTGTGGGGGACATTTCATATTTAAACCATAACACCAACAACAACCAAAAAATGACTTCAAAGAAGCACAGGGTACCCACATTTTCAGAGCAGTGCTTCCTCTTCCTGTGGGGAAACCCAAGGGAACTAAATCCAGACATGCTGTTGGGTGTCCAAGGAATCGGTGGCAGGTCGGGTGGCCTATCTTAGGGGGCATTGTCACCAGGGATGCAGGTGCCAGGTGGCCTGAGGCCATTTCTTGGGCACTCTGATCATTGGGAGTTAACCGTACACTGCCCGGGACGTGGCAATCTGCCTGGGCTGACTTGAAGACTTTGTTTTGAGGTAGCTTGGGGCTCCCCTCAAAGACTGAGCCATGCCTTGCTCGTTCTCAGCACCAACCAGCTCCCTCCGTCTGCAGCTGACGTCCCAGTCACTGCAGGTCCAGGCCACTGCTCTTTGTGACTTAACCTACAGAGGACATCTGACGTGGAAGGTCATCTGATGTGGAAGGTTCCACAGAATTCCCCTGCACAGCCTAGTGATACCTTCAGTCAGCCCACGTACTTCCCCGCCAGGAGCCAGCCCTAGGTTGACAGGTCCAGAAGGGATGGAAGGAGTTGGCGAGGAATGGAGTGAGCCAGACGTCATGGTCAGGAGAACCTTGCAGCCTGACTGACTGGTAGCCAGAGCGCTTCTTTATTTATACAGAATTTAGTAAGCAGGGATAGATTCCAAGTTGTTCTAAAACATAGATCATAGCATTTTTGGCTTTGGACATGTGTTTCACTTCCTCTTGCTCATCTTTTATTCATCATTAATAAACTATGACAGAACAGAATTATCATTTCCCCTCAAATTTTGACATCATTAATAGACAGCTATCATTTTATCCATTAATCCCATAACCCAGTTTTTATGAATCTCGAGGCACATGGCAGCCTGTTCTTAGGCTGGTAACTCTTGTGACACAAGGACACTAGGGCCAAAACCAAGTCTCCAAGGCGGCCTGGGCAGGTGGCCGTGTCCCCAGCAGTGTAGTTAGCTCTTAATGGTCAGAGTGCCCAAGAGAAATCCTCAAGCAGTTATTATTCAAATTCTGGCATAATACAATGTTTACATTTTATCTTTATAGAATTGGTTTATGTCCAATCCTGGCATTCTGTTGTTCCTTTGTCATAGGACACCATGGTGGCTCTGTGTCCTGACTTTTCTAAGAAAGGGAGGTCCTGACATCTCATTCTTTTTGCCATCTTTCTACATCATTCCTTACCCAACAGTTAAAGTCTCTGCATAGGGCAGAGGTAACTTCAGCTAACCTAACTTTGTTGCTGTCTATGCCACGTAATTGTCTGAGTGCACAGTGGGAAGAGGCGTGCAATCTGGCCGATGGCCAACTCTTCCAGCCCACTGAATCTTGTTGACCTTTTTAAGTTTGCTTTGTTTTGATTATCTTGTTCCTAAGAAAGTACAGGGACAGATGTTTCAAGACTATTTCATAGCCTCATAAAGAGACCTCTGGCTTCTTTATGTGTGTTACAACCTCCAAGGCATAAGGAAGACCTTAAGGTACATAAGGCTATCTCCCTAAAATCGGGAGGGGTAGTATGTTCAGGACTTTCCTGGGGAAAGGCCCAAATGATTGATGAGAACTTTTCCATCAATCCAGTATTCCCAAATTGTACGAATAGTAAATGTCCCCCAAGTTTGTAACAAGTGGAGACGAAAACCATGGGTGTCTTGGCAGCCATTATGTGGCTCAGTTTGCTGGATCTTTGTCAGGCAGCTGTCATTCTCATCAGAGATGGCTGTGTCACCTCCCCTGTTCATACACAGCCTAGTGATGTCGTCAGTCAGCCCTTGGTGTCCACAGATTCTGTACCAGAGGATCCAGCCAATCAGAGATCAAAGGTACTCATGGGGAAATTTGCGTTTGTACTGAATACATAAGGACATTTTCTTCCTTGTCCCCAGGCAGTGTGGTTACTATTTACCAAGTCTTACAGTGTTCTTTTGTCAAAATTGGTTGGACTCTAGTCAGGTACAATGACGTAGACTTGTAGTCTCAGTAGGATCATTTGAACCCAAGAGTTCAAGACTGCTGGGCAACATGGGAAGATTCCAGACTCCAAAGAAAGAAAGAAAGGGGGAGGGAGGGAGGGAGGGAGAGAGAGAGAGAGAGAGAGAGAGAGAGAGAGAGAGAGAGAGAGAGAGAAAGAAAAAAAGAAAGAAAGAAGCCAGTTAGGAACATTTGTATAGGTCTGTTTCTGAGTCCTCTTCAGTTTTTGTTAAATCTGCCTATCGCTCTGCCAGAAACACACAGTCTGGATTACTCTGGCTGCATAGTAGCTCTGACAATTGGGGTCCTCCCCCTCTGCTAGCCTCCTTTTAGACTGTCTTAGCCTGTTGTGCTTCCTCAGCCTTCTCATTTGCTGGCACGTAAGATATGTGCCCCGCACCTGACAAAGAGTTAAATCTTGACTGAATTTTTTTGTCTGTTTGTGTGTTGTTGTGTGACGGGGGATCTCACTATTAGCCCAGGCTGGCCTTGAACTCACCTACCTTCCTGCTAGGCATTTATTTTAAAGTCATTGTGAGACACAAGCAACCAAGCAAACTTGACTAGGAAGTCCAAGGTTCACAGGTGCTATTGAACAGAACTTGCCAGAAACTCGGTCTGCCCGGGGTGAGCCACACCATCCGCTTTCCTCTACCTGATAGTTTGGCTGAAGCAAACAAACAAGAACCTGCCGGAGTGGAAGACAACTCCACAATCAGTGGCCCGGGACGGGGACAGGCTGGCAGAAACGCCTCTGTGGGGCTTACGTATCTCTGAGGTAGCCTTGTCACAAGGCCCTGCCCCTCCATCCTCACCCTGTTTGATTTACAGGGACCAGACATAAAGCAAGTGATTTCAGTACCGCTTGAGGACAGACTCAACACCAAACCTTGAGCCTTGCAGCAAGGGTGGCCAACCTTTGGACTTCACTGAGTTTCAGATGGATGACCCCCATTATTTCTGCAGCCATAGGTAGATGGTCCAGATTCCCTCCTAGGCTTCCACTAACACCCTTGACAAGAAAGGATAGGATTCCCTCATTATTATTTGCCACTGGCCTCAATACTATGCCAGCAGAGAGACACCAATTTGCTATCACATGGGAGTGGCAGCCTTTGTTCCATCTGGATCTACTTACCAGGCAGTGGGGGGCTCTGCACTGCCCAGCACAGATGAAATGCCCCTCTGCTTGGCTTTCTCTGGCTCACCGCCTGGAGATGTAGATGCTTCATCAGTCTTGGAGAGCAGAAGCCCAGGAATCAGAGGCCTTTGCTGGCAAGGTTGGACGTTGGTCAGAATGTTTTCTTAAGGTCGTTATTTTCTAAAGCATGTCTAAACTCTTGTGTTCCCCTTTAATGTAGCTTCAGAGGAACTTGTCTTCCCCATTGGCATTCTGGTTGCTGGCTTCTTGGGCACCAAGTCTGACAGATGTCACTCCTAGCTAGTCTGCACCTTCCAGGGTCTTGTGTGTTTGTTGTATATGTAGCATCCAGGGTTTTCTTGATAACAGGACAAGGGGAGGTATGTCCACCACCTTTTCCCAGAAGCAAAGCCACCTTCTCTGTTTGCTGAGTTGCATTGTTATCTCTCTGCTGTGTGTCTAATCATTGAAATTCTCGTTGTCAACTGGATGCTGCATTGACTACTCCCTGGAGTCAGGAGTTCCTTCGCTGAATCAAGCCATGCATTGTTTGGCCAGTCCTATTGACGTCTCATCTTCCTGCACTCCAGTGACAGCTTCTCCTGCACTTGGCAGGGAAATCTCCTTTGCCACTGGTTGACTCATGAGGGTGGTAGACTTCAGAGCCACCATGGCGTGTGCATTTTACTGCAACATTTCCCAAACAGTTATGTGCGTTCTGTTATCTCGCTCTGTGTGTGTGTGTCTGCTGGAGCATACATGTGTGAGCACGTATGCCCATGTGCATGTACAGAGGCCAGAGGAGGGCAATGGATGTCTTTTTCACTCTTACTTTCATTCCTTTGAGGCAGAGTCTCTCCCTAAACCTGGAGCTCTCCTTTCTTTGTCTCTGCTCAAAGTAGCCAGCAAGCCCTAGCAACTCTCTGTCTCTGCTCTCTTCCTTCCTACAACACTGGGTTATAGCATATGCAGAACTATCCCCAGCTTGGTATGTAGGTGCTGAGGTTTGAACACAGCTCCTCGTGCTTACACAGCAAGCACTTGACCATTGGGCAGTCTCTCCAGGCCCACTGTTTTATTTTAGTGACTGAGACCAAAGTGCAGAGTCTTCATATGCCCTGCGGACACTAGAGAGCAAGCTTGTTGTGTACCACCCGTAAGGCACGTGTGTGTGGAAATATTTCCCAGTTGTCTGTGATCCAATCTATGTTTGGCCTTTCATTTGATCCATTGACCTCTCAGAGATAGACCTATCCCTGCTGTGAGGCCTGCCACAGCCATGGAAGTACTTCCTGGGAGCCCAACTTCCTCAGGGGTTGTCAGCTCTGCCCCTCTTCTTTATGGAGGGATGGTGAGCAAGGGACAGATAGCTTCTGGGTCCGCATTTCCCAGCTGCTATCTGCACACTCTGGGGGTGCTGTGGCTGGGTGACTGTCCAGAACTCTCACCCCGTCTCTTTTGAAACAGGAGGATCATGACATCATGGAAGCTGACCTAGACAAAGATGAACTGATCCAGCCCCAGCTTGGAGAACTCTCAGGCGAGAAGCTTCTAACCACAGAGTACCTGGGCGTAAGTGCACATGCCAGAGGTGTCCTGGAACAGGAGGGGCAGAAGGACAGGCATAATTTAATGCCTTCAGTAACACAGGGTTCAGTGGGGCCTGGGTTGTGAAAAGGTCCATGTTAGCCAGTTGCTCTCAGTGGGCCTGAGGTGCCTTGGAGATCTGTCAGAGATAGACCTGCTGGTGTATGGAGATGGGGAGAAGTAGGAACGAAAGGGCCTGCCAGAAGTCTTCACCATGTCTGCTGTGTCACCCACAGTGATGGTCATCCCAGCTCAGTCTTTTCATTTCCATGGTCTGGTAGTTTGAATGTAATTGGCCCCATGCGCCTATAGGGAGTGGCACTATTAGGAGGTGTGGCTTTGTTGGAGGGGGTATAGACATATTGGAGGAATGTTTCCTATGCTCAGGATACCACCCAGTGTCTCAGCCAACCTCCTGTTGCCTGCAAGATGTAGGACTCTCAGCTCCTTCTCCAGCACCATGTCTGCCTGCACACTGCCATTCTTCTCACCATCATGATAATGAGCTGAATTAAAACTGTACGTGAGCCACCACAGTTAAGTGTTTTCCTTTATAAGAGTTACCATGGTTATGGTGTCTCTTCATAGCGATAGAAACCCTAACTAAGACATAGTCAAAGGCCACTCATTCGTTCCCGGCCACCCAGACTCAAAATAACCACACAGAAACTATTAGCTCTGGCTTCTTCTTGACTAGCTCTTACATCCTTAAATTAACCCATTTCTATTATTTTATATTTTACCATGAGGCTTGTGGCCTACTGGCAAGGTCCAGTGGGCTCAGGGGAGGCATCTGTCTCCAGCAGTGGCTACATGGCTTCTCGTTGACTCAGCCTTCTTTCTCCCAGCATTCAGTTTAGTTTTTCCACCTATCTCTATTCTGCTAAGCTACTGGCCAAAACAGCTTTATTCATTAACCAATAAAGCAACACATAGACAGAAGGACTTCCCACACCACTAAGACAGGAGTGAGAGTAGAGGAAGGACTCAGTTGATTTATATCCCAACAGAGTCTGGGGTGTTCTCATTTGGTAGAGTGCCTCCCTAGCATGCATGGAGCCTTGGGTTCCATTCTAAACACCACATATTTGTAATCCCAGCACAAAGGAGGTGGAGGCAAGAAGTTCAAAGTCATCTTCAATTGCATGTGATTTTGAGGCCTGCTTAGGATATATGAGACGCTATCTCAAAAGTATTTTACCAAAATATAAATAAGGAAATAAAACATATCCACTTAGACTCACACTCTGGCTACTTTGTGAAAAATGAACTGGGGGGCAAGAATGAAAGAAGAGAAAGAAGTGGTTGAAGAAAACTGGAGGAAGGCAAGCTACTGCCACCCAGTTAGGGAAAGGTCTGCTGGACAGTACCCTCTGTTGTCCTCAGAATGTGTCATGGACCAGAGGAGCCCCACTGGCTGTGGAGACTCGCTCCGTTCCTGCTTGATCAGTACAGTGATGCTCGCAGAGGTCAGGAGGGCACCAGCCAGGGGCTCCAAGTTGCTGGCAGCAGTCCTGAACTGTCACTAGACTTTTGTTTCCCTTGGGGAGCATGCTGACTTCTCCGAGAGAAGACATGATTCTTCAGAGTTTCTACTTCAGAAGAGTCTCTACTTCAGAAGACCCTATACTTCAGAAGCCGGTGACCAGAAGAGGCCAGTGTGTGGGGCTCCTCTGCAAGAAAGGGCATAACACCTATGTCTGCGTCTCCAACTCCACAGTGCCCTAATGCCAGCAAAGGGATTAATTGTGATTTTGTCAGACATAAGCTGAAACACAACCTCAGTTAATTTTGTTGGCCCCTCTACATAGTATACTGCTGTGCGTGAGATCTTATGACGATATACTGACAGTTTTAAACAAAACCTGAGGCAGAACATCCTAGGACTGCCGGTTTGGCTGAAGGTACTGGTGGAGTGCGAAAGGCAGCTTTCAGTGGCCACCGCAGTCCACACTCAGAGCCTCCTTGGTGCATGGCTGTCCCTTTAACTATGGAGGGGATGGTTTGGGACCCCACAGGGAAGTTCTGAACACTCTTGCTTATCTCACTGGTGGAGCAGTGAGCAGTCAGAGTGAGGACAGAAAGAACTGATTATGTGGGGGTGAAGACCAAGGGCATCCTTTTCCCATGGCTGTGGGAACAAAGGACCACAACTGACTGCCTTAAAGCAGAAATGTTTTCTGTCATGGTTTTGGAGGGCAGACGTCCAAACTCCAGGTGTTGGCAGGGCTGGCCTACCCCCGAAGCTCTGAAGGAGAAACCTTGCTTGATTCTTCCAGCACATGGTGGCCCCAGGTGATCCTCAGCTTGTGGCCACATCACTCTGGTCTCTGCCTCCATTTTCAATGGCCTTCATGATTTCAGAGATCCTTAATTGTATCTGCAAAAATTCTTTTTGCAAATAAAGTCATGTTCACAGGTACCAGGGTCAGAGCAGACATGTATTTTTGGAGGCCTTTTGAGCCCCTAACCCCAGGCCAGCTCAGGAGTTCATCATGGAAACATCTTTATTTAAATGTATTCACAGCTCAGTTTGGGGCAGAGCCACAGTCACCAAGGGTGCAGGCACATTCCTCGTGCTTCCATCATTCATAAAATCACCCTTAGCTGCTTTTCTTCACCCAGACAGCCTGCAGCCTGTGCATTCTGGGCCAGGAGTCTTAAAAGCGAGGTCTTGTCTTGCCCTTTGCACTCATGGTGCATAAAAGGATGTCACATCTCACAACTGCAGGTGCCAAATGAGGGAAACTCAACTGTACTAGTGACTTTTACTGTGACCAAGCAGCTGACAGAGCAGCTCAAGGGGGTGAAGGTTTTTTTTGGCTCACAGTTCAGGGGATACGATCCATCTTGGCATGAGGGGGAATGTCTGGTAGCCACTGCGACATGGTCCATGGCAGCAGGAACTTGTGACATGGCTCATTCCTGCTGTTCTGTCAGGAAGCAGAGGGCTAGACTAGAAGCAGAACCCAGCTTCAAGGCCTGCCCTGGCCCTGGCTAGCGTGCATCAGCCAACTGGTAGCCATGAGGCTGTGGGGACATCTCACTGACCAAGGGTCACTGGCATTTCTCTGGAAAGGGTTAATGTCTGGAAGTCATGGCTTGGGGCTTTCAGCAGGACCTAGCAGGCTGAGTCTGAAGATATTTGGTTTTGAACACTTCCTCAGAAAACTAGATTCATAGCCTTAGTCTTGAAGACCATTTTCCCGACCTAGCAGAATGGAGATGAAGGTCAAGGCGCCACAGTTGCCTTCATGGAATTTACAAAAGAAGACACGGAGCAGCTAGAACTTCTCCTGATGGAGATCCACACAGAAGAAGATACCGAGCAGGTGAACTGCTCCTGATGGAAATCCACACAGAAGACGACACCGAGCAGCTAGAACTGCTCCTGATGGAGAGCCACACAGAAGAAGACACCGAGCAGGTGAACTGCTCCTGATGGAGAGCCACACAGAAGAAGACACCGAGCAGGAGATCCACACAGAAGAAGATACCGAGAAGGTGAACTGCTCCTGATAGAGATCCACACAGAAGAAGACACCGAGCAGGTGAACTGCTCCTGATAGAGATCCACACAGAAGCTATAGAGCACAGAATTCCCTGAGACCTGCCTGAAGTCTCCGGCATGTCTGGAACTACTACTGATTTTTAAAACCAGCCCAGGTACTTAGGGTGGGGGAAAGACAAGGTACAACTGGGACACCTTGCCAAGATGTCCAGACCTGGAAGGGAGTTGTCTCCAGGTACCTGCTCTGCTGAGCCGTGATGCTTCCCCTAGCTCCAGAGAGCTGTGTATCAGAACTCACAGCCTCTGCACCAAAGAGCCAGTCCATGCCAAATGCTGGGTAGGAGAGTGAGTTAGTCTTCCAAGCTTACAAGAGAATGGCAATGGTCACATCCAGCATGGTTTTTGCCCATTCTGGTTAAGCAAAAGAATTCTGTACAAACATACCTTGTGTCTTAATTACTGTTCTGTTGCTATAAAGAGACACTCTGGCCAAAGATACTTACAAAAGAAAGCTTGCTTATGGTGTCAGGTTAGTCCATGATTCCTGTGGCAGGGAGCACGGTGACAGGCATGCAGGCATGGTGCTGGGGCAGCATCTGAGAGCTACATCCTGACCTGAACACAGGAGACAGAGGGAGGAAGGGAGCCTCCTCAAAGCCCCCCTCTAGTGACCTTTACTTCCTCTGAACAGCTACTTACCACCAACCTCTGTGTCTCAGCTGACATCCTCTTGACTACTCAGTGAAACTTGGAGTGTGTGGCTTAGCACAGCTCTCTAGTCTCCAGGAAGGGACCCTAAAGCCAAGAATGCGGTAGAGACGGTATCTGATTCCCATAGGAAAGACCTCATCCATGATAAAGATAGTGTCTGAAGCCAATAGAAAAGCCCTTTCTGCCACGCCTTGTTAGTCTTCCTCCCTATCTTTTGGTAGGCGCGCTCTCTCTCTCGCTCTTTCTCTCTCTTTCTCTCCCTCTCCCTCCCTCCCTTCCTCTCTCTCCTTTGAATCATGGCTTTATTCTCTGTTGGTGTGAAAGCTCATGTCCCCCTTTCAGGCTGGCTTGGATTTGTGCTCCTGAGCCATGGTTATTAATATTTGGCACAGAATAAATTATTCCCTTTACAGCAGAGTTGTTATTTTATATTCACAAAATATAATTTTTAAAATATGCATTAGGGTGTGTTTGTAATGTTTTCTACTGAGAGATAAAAGCTGACAAGAAATATTTTTACAAGGTGTGTTTAGACAGAATTCTCTTAGCCCTTGACGTCCCAACCAGGAATGTGTCTTCTCCTGATACAGGAAAGTCATCTCTCACATGAAGTTTTTATCTCTTATTTCTATGGAGAATAGCAGGGAAGTCAGAGACCATTCTTATATCTGCTCTGTTTCAAGTGTCTTTAGCTTGTAATAACCTGTCTGCCAAAGTGGCCTGTTCTGGAATGATACTCTGCCACCCTTCAGCCGTGAGACAGACATTCCATGTTTCTTTGCACACTGAAGCCTGAGAATACTCTGGCCACATAGTAAATCCCTACACTAGAAGAGCTAAGTGTTTGGCCTTGTGTGACCGTGAATCATAAAATTTTCCTACTAAGCTCAAATTAATTAAATGCAACCTCTGCTCAGCCCAGTGTGTCTTTGGCAAACTGAAAAATTACTTGGTGATTCCAGCATCAAGTGACATAAGGGGAGGAGACAAGGGAGCCAAAATAGACAAATGACAGGTGGCAGCAGTAACTGATTGTTGTCAAGTGTTTCTACTCTTGCAGGTATATGCACACATCACCGGGAAGGCTGGGTCTCATCGGCTCTATGCCTCTGTCTCAGTGTTGTCAATTACATGTCGGTTGTCTCTTGTTCATGAGATGGCTGACAGCTACTGTCATAAACTGTAAAGTCAAGAAGGGGACCCCGAGCTGCAAGAGAGTCTGAGAAGATGAATTCTTTTTAACTAGACATGGTACTGTGTCATCAATAATAAGTGAGGGAGTGGATAGTAGTCAGCTAAGAGTCTGCTGTTCCACGTTGTTTTTATGTGTGCTGAGATGGATGGATGGATGGATGGATGGATGGATGGATGGATGGATGGATGGATGGATACATACATACAAGATAGATAGATAGATAGATAGATAGATAGATAGATAGATAGATAGATGATAGATAGATTGATAGAGATAGATAGTCAGTCTTAGGGTTTCTAGTGCTGTGAAGAGACACCATGACCATTGCAACTCTTATAAAGGAAAACATTTTGTTAGAGCTGACTTGCTTTTCAGAGGTTTAGCCCATTATCAGCATGGCAGAAAGTATGACGGCATGCAATCAGACATGGTGCTGGAGGGGAGTTGAGAGTTCAGTGTCTTGATCCACAGGCAGCAGAAGAGAGACTGACACACATTGGCCAGGCTTGAGCATCTGAGACCTCAAAGCCCACCCCTGTGACAGACTTCCTTCATCAAGGCCACACCTCCTAATAGTGCCTCTCCTATGAGCCTATGGGGGCATTTTCTTTCAAACCACCACAGACAGACAGACAGATTCTGTAATTTCTCTTCTTTTGTTTGTCGTGTATGTGTGTTTGAGATAGGGTTTCTCTGTGTAACAGCTCTGGCCATCCTATAACTCGCTTTGTAGACCAGGCTGGCCTTGAACTCACAAAGATCCACCTGTCTCTGCCTCCTGAGTGCTAGGATTAAAGATGTGCACCATCACTTCCCAGCTTGTTCAGTTTTTTTGTTTTGTTTTGTTTTGTTGTTGTTGTTGTTAATTTTTTGAGGCAGGCTCTTACTATACACCCCAGTCTGGCCTGGCACTTGAGATGCCCCAGCCTTGGCCTCCCAGCACACCTGGCCTGGCCAACCTTTACCACTGGGTAGACTGTGTAAGTCATATGCTACATCGCTTTTATCATGGTAAAAAAACACATTTTGCCCTGTGAGAACCTTCCTTCAAGCAGAGCCTCCATCTGTAATCCAGATGGAGCTGTTCTTGGTCTAGAGGTACAGCCACACCCTTTGCCAATTTCTGAAGCTCCTCAGGCATTTCCTTGGGATCCAGCTTGAAGAGTGCGTCCTCATCAACAGATGCAGGGCAGGCAGGGCCACTGAGAAGTCCCTGGGTGTCCTTGTGCGGGCCCAGCAGACAGGAGGGCAGCTCTGACCTCAGGAACGGCTAGTGAATGGTCCCTGCACTGCGTGCCAGATGCATTGCCGGGTCCTGTTTTCAAGCATCCAAAAAACAAATAAGTGATTTATTTTCTGACCCCATGGGAGGCTCTGGGAGGGGTGGTCTCCCACGAAACTGCGAGCCAGCAGGAGCCTCAGACTCGGCTGGAAAACCTCTTTGTGGCACTGGCCCCTTATCTAGTAGCTTAACTACTGGTTTTGTTTCAGTCTCACTAAGTAGCCCAGGCTAACCTTAAACTGGATATGTTTCTCAGCTCCTTGGGATGGCCCAAATTCTAGCTAGCATAGCAGAGAGGATGTAGATCAGGCCGTCCCTTAGCC
Organism: Microtus pennsylvanicus; assembly: GCF_037038515.1. Lineage (NCBI taxonomy): Eukaryota > Metazoa > Chordata > Mammalia > Rodentia > Cricetidae > Microtus > Microtus pennsylvanicus. Next base: position 34,330,642 of record NC_134595.1, on the reverse strand, counting down.
TACAGAGATACACTGTCTCTGCCTCCCTCCCGGGTGCTGGCTTTATGCAGGTTTATACCACTACACCTGGTTAAAATGTTGATTTTTTTTTTAAATCGAATCTGCCTGGTTTTCCTCCCCTTCTCACCTTTAAAAATTCAGTTCTCTTCAAAGCCTACAGTAACTACTGTTCTTACCTGTTTTTTTCTTCCTGTGCCTTTTTAAGTTTTATGCTGCTACATGTGATTGTATGCATAGCTAGAAAGGCTCCTCTCCCCTCATAACGTGTGTGCTCCCACAGAGCCTGCAGCGCAGACCCTTTCATGTAGCCCCTTTTGTTTATTTGGTTTTCTTTTTTTTTTTTCTTTTGGTTTTTCGAGACAGGGTTTCTTTGTGGCTTTGGAGCCTGTCCTAGAACTAGCTCTTGTAGACCAGGCTGGCCTCAAACTAACAGAGATCCGCCTGCCTCTGCCTCCGAGTGCTGGGATTAAAGGCGTGCACCACCACCACTTGGCTCTTATTTGGTTTTCATTATTGTTTCTAGGTTTTCCTTTTTCTTTTTTGGCACATGGTGTGTGTGCATGTGGAGGTCACAAGTTGACACTGAATGTCACATGTCTTCCTTTTTTACTCTCCACCTATTGAGAGAGGAAATTGAGGCAGGATCTCTCACCAAACCCAGAGCTCTGGGATCTGGCTGCTCTCCTTAGCCTGTTTACCCCGGCATCCCTGGTCTGTATTTCTCAGCTAGGACTTCAAGCTAGGCACTGTGTCTGCCCAGCTTTTTTTTTTTTTTTTTTTTTTTTTTTTTTGGTTTTTCGAGACAGGGTTTCTCTGTGGTTTTGGAGCCTGTCCTGGAACTAGCTCTGTAGACCAGGCTGGTCTCGAACTCACAGAGATCTGCCTGCCTCTGCCTCCCTAGTGCTGGGATTAAAGGCGTGCGCCACCACCGTCCTGCCGTCTGCCCAGCTTTTATGTAGGTGCTGGGATCTGAACTCTGATCTTACACCATCTCCCACACCCCAACCCCACTTATTTTTAAGACAGAATTTCATGTAGCCCAGGCTAACCTCAAACTTGCTACGTAACTGAATTCTGATCTTCCTGCATCCTAAGTGCCAGGAATACAGGTGCCTGGAAGTTCATGTCCCTGGAAACCTCTCCCCTTTCATCCGCTCAGCTTCTGGGTAGCTGGGACACACTGTTTCAAACCTGTTTCTTAATTCCACCAGATCATGACCAACACTGGGAAGGCGCGGCGGAAAGGCCTAGCCAGCGTGCAGTGGAGTGGGGATGAGCCCCTGCGGCGGCCCGTCACTCCTGGCGGCCACAGAACGGGGTGCCCAGTGTAAGTTCGGGATACAGGAAACGGGAGTCTATTTTCTTACGCTCTGCTTTGGTTAACCGCTGTGTAATATATATTAAAGTACACAATAAAGTGTTCTTTCTGGAAAGCCTTTCTCCTTGTTTATCTCTTGAGGGGTTTGGAGGAAAATCAAGTGAGGTCCTATATCCCCGTACACACTTAGGCTTCTTCCAGGAGAAGTATGTGACTTTATAAAACCCTAGGGCCACCTCCAAAGACCACTGCTGGCCAGGGTCATTTCAGAAGGAAGCTGCTGAGCCATGGCGGATTCAGCCTGTTTGAACTCCTGCCCTGGCGTTCATTCCTCTGGTGTTCATTCAGCACCAGGCCCAGTGCTGGGACTGGAGTGTCGCAGCTCTGCTTTAGACAAGAGCAGCTATATGGCCCGCGGCATGCACGAACCCTGGGTTCTACCCCTAGCACAGGAAAAACAGATAGGGAAAGCGTTTTCTAGCTGCCAGGCACTGCATTCTCTGTAGCCTGGTCTCTACCTCTTGACAGAAAAATAGAACTTCAGTCAGGTCACCTGGGCCTCTGGGCCTCCTGAAAGGCTTGGGGCTGAGCTGCCAGTCCCTGCCTGCCCTGTCTTTTCCTGGACCGGGAAAACTATAACCAGGTGTGCAGGAACAGTCCTAGCATGCTGGCTAGGAGCCTCCAGTTCCCCACTTGGCCAGTAGTGGCCTTCTCCTGACAGCCACACCGTGTTTTCCTTAGCCCCTATTGCTGGACAGTTTGACATTTCCAGTTGTTCTGTGCGGCAACCTTATGATAAACCAGAAGGCACCGAGCAGCCAAGCGGGTGGAAATACCTGTCTGTGTGAGCTCTGCGCCACAGCTCCGGAACTCAGTGTCCACACCTGCTCTTGCCCGGCTTTATTGCCCGTCTGAAATTTGCTGGGTGACACTTCCCACGCCATAGGTCAGCACTCTGAGGGCTGCTTGGCTAGCTTCCTTGTGCTTCTGTTTTTCGGTTTTTAATTTTTGATGCACAGGTAAGTATATTGTGTCCTTTTCTCTCGTGCGCACAGCCTGCAGTAGAGCTGAGAGAACACCCCACTAAAGGGATTCGGGCGTTCACGTCGCCTTTTCTCTCGCTCTCTTGCTCTCTGTGTGTCCAGCACAGCCTTTACGAATACCCTTGTCCTGTTTTTAAGAGATTCACTTCTTCTGTGTAGGTGGGGGTGCTCACGGAGACTAGAAAAGAGCAGCGGATCCTCTGGTTTTTGGGGTTTTGAGGGATTGCAACCACCCGACATGGGCGCTAATCCTGATCCTCTGATAGAGCAGCCAGCACTAACTACTGAGCCATCTCGCCCGACCCTTGTTTGTTTTGTTTTCTCAAGACAGGGTCTCACTGTGTCGCTCCAGATGCCCTGGAACTCACTATGTAGCCCAGGTTGGCCTCAGACTCACAGGGTGCTGGGATTAAAGGCTTGTGCCACTATACCCGGCCTTCCAGACCCTTGTTTTATATTTTGTTTGTTGAGACAAGGTCTCACTATGAATCACTGACTGACACAGAACTTATTATGTAAAGCAGGCTAGCCAGAGATTCATCTGCTTCTGCCCCTCTAGGGCTGGGATCGAAGGTGTGCTCCGCCAACCTGGCCTTTCTTTTGTATCACATGGTCCAGGCTGGCCTTGAACTTGCTGTGTGGCCGAGGGACAGCCTCACAGTCCGGTACCACCATACCTGGCTTATACAGCTTTTTGTTTCTTCATTTTTTTTTCTTACTGAACTGTTTAAAAGAAGGTTCCAGACCCTCAGCATAAACCTCCTAAGAATAAGAACACCCTCTTAGATGTGCCGGTTGCCCTGGTGTGATGGTGTATCGTCTGTGTATTGAAATGTCACACTGTACCCATACGTATGTGCACACGCTGTGATGACTAGGTAGGAACAACCACTTGACCACACCTCCAAGCTTCCAGTAGTGTGAACTGTGTCGCCATGCCTTCCTTGTCCTCCGGTGCGTCACTCACAGTTGAGGGGTTTCTGCCTTGGTCTGGAATATAGCAAGAGATGACACTGGTCAGCCTAGTTTAAAATGGTCCCTTGGGACAGAAGAGCAAGAGGAACTGATGAAATGCCTGTTGGGCATGGGAAAGAAAACAGTCTTCAACTTTTAGACAATAACTAAAACCCTGGCTTCACAGCAAGGCAGCCATGATGTAAGGACATTTCAGTCAGAGGTGACCGTGGATCTAACAAATTTAACACTGACCAGGGGGCACTGTTCATTCTTGGGCCAGGTGACCTGTCCTTGGGCGTGCTTTTCCAGCACCCCTGGATCTGCCGTCCCCCCCCCTCCATGAATTAGTGGCTACCCCCAAGTCCTTCTGCCAGAATGAAGTGAGTCAGGGTCTCATTTTTAGCCCAGGCCGGCCTCAAACTCACTATCCACTGCCTCAACCCCTTGAGTGCTGGGAATACAGGTGTGTACCACCCCACCACCTCCAAGTTCAACGTTGTTTTCATTTCTATGACTGATGGGGTGTAAACTCAGTCCTAGGGACCCAAAAATAAGCGAGCTATGACGCCTACCCTCAGAAGCACTCAGAACAAATCCTGTAACAAGAAAAGACAAGGAGAGATCGGCTCGGTGTGACCTAAGGCTGTGACAGTGTTCAGAAAACCTGCAGCCCCCTGAGGGCCCTGAGGGACGGTAGGTCACTAGACTTCCTACCTCTGCTTCTTGAATTCACACTCAAGGAATCTGACTCTGCTCACAACCATGACCCCTTGGTAACCTTGCATTGCTTCCAGACAAATCCAGAATCTTAGGCCTCCTGGGGACACTTAGTTCATGTGTGTTTCACAGATTTAAGAGGCTGGGGCTTTCTGGGTCACTGGCTCTACCCTGTAATTTCCAGACCCGCACAGGGTACTTGTTACCGTAGTGATTATGATGAAATATCGACATGCCCAGTAGAGAAGGCTGGCTACCAAGCTATGGTCATGAACAGTATTGGAAATACGTAGGAGCATTAAGAATAGTTGATGACACGTAGCTCCTCACGATGTGATAATATGGTGTTGAATACAAAAGCAAACTGTAAAGTGGGATGACAGGCCAACTGTAAAGAGCCAGACTGGCCCGTTGGTCCAGGTTCTTTGAAGTTTATATTTGCCTTTTGTTTTTTTCTCCCCTTTCGAAAAAAAACAAACGAAACAGGTGTGGTGGTGCGTGCCCTGTTTTTTAAGACAGGTTCTCACTATACGGCCCTGGCTGGCTTGGAACTTACTGTGTAGAGTACGCTGGCCTCGAATTTGCAGAGATCCTCCTGTCTCTGCCTCCCTAGGACTGGGCTTAAAGATATACACCACAGTGAGACGGGGTCTCAGGTAGCTTGTATTTAACTGAGGCCTGGAGCTTGTATTTAACTGAGGACGACCGTCACGTGTCTGTTCTCTTGCCTCCCCCTCCCAAGTGCCAGGTCAGAGGCCTGTGCCAGCATGCCTGGTTAATGCAGTGCTGGCGATCGATCCCAGGGCCCCCTGTCTGCCAGGCAGGCTGCGTACCAACCGAGCCACGTTCCCAGCCAGTTTTATAAACACTGATTTAACCATGAAGTGGTCACTGTGGATATTGTGATAGGGGCTGTTCTACAAATCCTTTGTATTACCTAATTTTCTTCTTGATAAGCACTATCAAGTTTTATCAAGAACGGAAAGGCTGAGGTAAACACAGGCACACGACTCCACCCTCTCTCAGCCTTGTGTTGGCTGTGCCTCGCAGAGAGGGCTCCTCTCCACGTCGGCCTACCGAACCTTCCTGGATTCTGGAGGCCCTCTGCTCCATCTCGACACTTACTGCCCCTTTCTGTCCCTCCCCAGCTTCTCCTTCCTTTAGTCTCCCGTACACTTAGGTGCTCTCTGGTTACTTGCACCAGTCTGGACTTCCTCCTGAATGTTCAGTGACGTCAAGCATCACAGGTGATTTTACAGTTCCCAACTCTTGGCTCCCTCAGGGCCCTCTGCACAGTTACTAACTCCCTCCCAGTGACTGTCCCACCCCTGTCCCCCGACACAGTGGGCTGGCCTTCTGCCATAACCCAGCTTCCTCCTGTGTGCTGCATTCTGGATAGGGTCTAGAGCCCCAGTCTGGGGTCTTCACCCCCTCCTACTCACTGATAGCACCCCAGCCCAACTTGGACTTAGAGATAGACGTGCCTCAGAGCACCCCAGCCAGTGTCTACAGGGGCAGCATAACAGCCTCAGCCGGTACCTCAGGGACTGACATGGACCCCTGCAACAGCCCAGCCAGAACTCACCCTTCACTCTTTGCCTCTGCCCTCTGCCCTCTGGGCCTTCACCCGAGCCACCTTTCCCTCCTGACCTTCCACCCTTCTCTCCTGCTAGCTCATACCCACCAGGACCACAGAGGGCCTCTGTAGCACGAAGAATAAAAACCCAGAGACAGATATTGGGGTTCAGGCTGAAGATCAGAAAAGCAAAACAGCCAAGCCACTAGAGAAGTCTTACCTCTACCAAGGCTGGGCGGCTGCAGACTGAGCCCCGAGTCCCTGTCTCCTCCTGTCTTATATCCCCTTTAGTGCTGGGATTAAAGGCATGACTCCCTAGTACTGGGATGAAAGGTGCGAACCACCACCACCTGGATCTGTTTCTGCACTGATCTTGTGTAGCCCAAGGTGACCTGGAACCCACAGAGACCCATCTGACTTTGTCCCCCCAAATCCTGGGATTGAGGGTGTGTGACACCACTGCCTGGCCTCTAGTGGCTTAGTTTTACCCTCCAATCTTCAGGCAAGCTTTATTTATTAAAACATAAATAAAGATCACTATAGAGGAATCCTAACGCAGAATGTCATTTTTTTGTTTTTTATTTGGCTCCTCGTCTCCCTCAGGATTCAAATCTAAACATCTTTCTTGTTCCTCTTTACCTTGCCCCCTTCTTTCCCTCCCTGACCCCCAAGAAAACTGCAGCTCCGAGCTAGAGGCTGAGTGGCCCACTTCTAACTCACTGCAGGCCCAGCACCATGTTGAGAAGTCTCTCCAGCATGGTTCCGCGTCTCCTTGGCTCTGTTCAACCGGAGAAGCTGATACTGATCGGCAGTCATTTTCCCTTATGTGACCCTAGGCAGGCGTCGTTGTCATCGAGCTGTGACTCACTAAAGCCCCTGCTGAGTCCATGGCCCGTGTCTGCTTGCTGAGTGAATGCTCTGTCACACACACAGCTAGAGTGTCTGTCCAGGCTGACCCACAGAGCCCCGGAGTGCTTGCCTGTCTCTCAGGGTCGGCTGGACCGGTGTCACACACACACAACTAGAGACCCGTCTGTCCAGGCTGACGCACAGAGCCCCCAGAGTGCTTGCCTGTCTCTCAGGGTCAGCTGGACCAGAAACTGCCATCCATCTCCTCAACATGGGGCCAGTACAGCAACAGGCATCGCTTGTCTCAGCTGTGAGCTTGCCTGCCTCTCTTCAGAGCTGACGTGACAGGATGTCACAGTTAGCCTCTCCTTTGAGAAGTGCTCTGTGCCTTGTTTGGTGGAAACACGAGGGGCCTTGAGCAACCCGCAGCTCTTGAGATGGAGTGCTGTGAAGTCACAAGGGGATTAGCAGGCGTGAAGTCCAGCTGCCACCTTACAGGTCCTGCTGGCCTCTGTCGCTACACTTTAAAAAGGTTCTGCAGAGCCAGTCAGTGGTGGCACAGGTTTTAATCCCAGCACTCTGGTGGCAGAGGCAGGAGGATCTCAGTAAGTTTGAGGCCACCGTGGTCTACAGAGTGAGTTCCAGGACAGCCAGAGCTACACAGAGAAGCCTTGTTTCAAAAACAAAACAAAACAAACAAGCAAGGTGGTTTATCCAGGCTCTGCTTCTCACCCCAGCACTTAGGGGAGGGAGGTAGGAAGGTCAGAAGTTCAAGGCAGTTCTCAGCCAAGTGATGAGTTCAAGGCCAGCCTGGGCTACTTGAGAGCCTATCTTTTAAAAAAAAAAAAAAAGCTGGCGGGTAAGCTGGTCCCGCGAGTAAAGGTTCTCGCTCACCACCAAGCCTGATGATCTGAGTTCCGTCAGCAGGTTCTCAGATGATGCAGAGAATCAACTGCTCCAAGCAACCTTCTGACCTCCGTGCATGTGCCGTGGGGCGAGCACACAGGACAGGCAGACACTAAATAAATGTAACAATTGTTTAACTTCAAAAGGCAAAACTAACAAAAGTATGTTTTAAAATGTCCGTTTCCCAAAAGAATCCCAGGCACAGCCACCTCCTGCATCTCTTTTTGATACCACCAAGCCAGCCAGCCTAGCTGAATCAGTGGGCTCCAGGTCAGTGAGAGACCCTGCCTCAGCTGCCTCCCTGCTATCTGTATTTATTGTTTGTTTTGTTTCATGTTTTTCTGCAGGCTGGGCGACCACCTCATTTCTCCCCAGAATGCCCAACAGGCCAGACATAGCTGCCTGCAGGCCCTACCAGCCACTCAGCCAGACATCCGCCAAGAGGGCAAACCTGGTGCTGCCGGGCGTGGCCCACCCTCTCCATGTAAGAACCCTGTGGGTGCAGAGCCGGGCCTGAGCTCCCGGTTCAAGAATCCAAGTGAAGTAACAGCTGGTGCATGCCCGCTCCTAGGAAGCAGCCTGGCTTCAGCCACGGTTCTGGATCACAGAAGTCCACACTGACAGAGGGGTGCCGGGCTTGTCTCCCAGATCCTGCTGAAGCAGTGTGTCTACCGCTCACATCTAGCAGCTCCTGGAAATTGGTTTAATGGGAGACTTCAGCGTAGCCAGCTCAGTTTGCTATCTGGCCTAGTCCACTTTCCATGGCTATAACAAAATGCCTACGACTGGATATTTCATCTTATGTGTGCCAGGGGTCAACATTGGGTGTCTTTCTCTGTCTCTCTCTACCTTGTTTTTTTGTTGTTGTTGTTTTGTTTTTAAAGATTTATTTATTTATTATGTATACAACATTTTGCCTCCATGTATGTCCCCACACCAGAGGAGGGTACCAGATCTCATTACAGATGGCTGTGAGCCACCATGTGGTTGCTGGGAATTGAACTCAGGACCTCTGGAAGAACAGCCAATGCTCTTAACCACTGAGCCATCTCTCCAGCCCTCTACCTTGTTTTTTTGAGGCAGGGTCTCTCCCTGATTCCGGAGCCCACTGATTCAGCTAGGCTGGCTGACCAGTGAGCCCCAAAGGTCGTTGTTTCTCCCTCCTGATACTGGGATCATATGTGCACACTACCGTGCCCTGGTGTGTCTGTGGGTGCTGGGCACTGAACTCAGTCTTCGTGTTTTCAGAACAAATGCTTTACCAACTGAACTCTTTCTGCAGCCCCTGGGGCTGGGTACTTTAGGATAAGTTAACTTAGTTCACAGTTTAGGAAACTGGAGATTTAAGACCCGGTGTTTCCATTGCTTCAGCCTCTCACGAGGGCCTCATTGGTTGTCATAGCATGGTCAACAGCACTGTGATGGGTGTGCATACAAAAGACCCAGAGCTTTTGTTTTCATGGCAGTCATTCTTGAGGGGACCAATGAGATTCCCAGCAGGATTGCCTCAGCACCATCCCCTAGGAGGTGAGACGGCCATGACCTAATCACCATGCCCTAGACCTGATATCTACAGATGTCACCACCTCTGCACTGCCAAATGAACCTCAGGGGACATTCCCAAACCTATCTAAACCATCCCAATACAGCATGACCAGGTTCCAGCAGCCCCGAGTCTCATGCTGAGGGTACATACAGCCATGTGTCTGCGGGCTCCATGGCATCAGAATGTGCAGCTAGACACACAAACAGCCCTGGGGCCGGGATGTAGTTTAAAGGACCCAGTCAGTGGAGTTAAACTGAAACCGGTGAGGCTTGAAAGTGTATTTTAGATGCCAGAGGGGAGAAAAAAGCATTTGGATCGGAAGTATACAGAGTATTTCTTTTTTTAATTTTCAGAAGGAAATTGCAAGGATTGCGATTGCCAGATGAGACTCTAACCTCCATTCCAGTAGGGAAAGCCACAGAATAGCAAATGCCATCTCAGGAGGACCTGATCTGTCAAAGGTTCCTGTGCCCAGACACTGAGGAACCCGCTAGTGACTGAGCCCAAGGGAGGTCCCTATGGCTCGCGGTGAGGGGGACACTCAAGGGTCCTTTTGGTTATGGGCAGCTTCAGAGGTTTTTGCCAAGTCACTGGCCAGTGGTTATCTGGTTTATTTGGCCTGCGTTTGCAGTTAGTCGTAAATCTCACTAAGTGTGACGTCACCGTGAGGGATGGGCTGGGCCATCCAGGGCGTCTGCTGGTCCTGCTGATGCAGAGGATGAGGTCTCTCACACATGCCAGGAAGGTGCTTTACCACTGAGCCACACCACACCACCAGCACCCCTTCCTGTCTTTCAGATAGAGTCATGGTGCTGTTAGGGTCCAGGGTACTTGAGCTTGTGCGTAGAAATGACGAGGTGGCACCGGTGGCAGCTGCCACAATCAATATTGATATTGACTAAGGGTGTAGTGGCACTCATGTGTCATCCCAGGACACTCCACAGGCGAAGGCAGGAGGACTACACAGATCCTGTCCAGGAAGGTGAGGCAGCAGGAGAGAGACAGGGAGGAGAGAGAGGGGGCCAGAGACAGATGGAGAAAGAAAGAAAGCGAATGTGAATTCGTTTCAGCCCTAACAGATTCCAGTTTCTTCCATGAATTCCATCGGGGCACTCCGCGTTGGTAGTCAGGAGAAGTTTCCAGGGCCTCCGCCTAGTATGGCAGCAGCTGCACCCCAGACCCTGGGGTAGCCATTTCTTCCGGATGAGCACACCCTGCTAGCCTGCTCCAAGTGCTGGGATGGTCTTCCAAGTGTCAGCTCCTTAACCCACCTGATTACTTGGCCAGTCTGGGTCCCCGGCTCTCCAATGCCTTTCACTTCCATGTTTGTCTCCTTACACTGAGCCTCAGCCCATCTCTGTCACCATCTGCTAGCCAAGCCTCTGATACTGAGGCATTTGGTTTGCATTTGTTCTACGCCTGGTGTAGACTTCACCTCTCCTCTACCGTTCTTGCATCCTGGCCCATCCACAGCCACCTGGCCCCTGGGTACACTAACGTCAATTAATCCACTGACTGCCGCCCCTTCTTATGGGGGTCTAAGGAGAATCTAGCTCTCATCAGCCCTGGCCTGAGGGAATGATGGTTTGAGCTCTCCCTGCCCCATCTTGTCCACTGTTTTATTTCTTCCTGTTGGATACTAGTCAGTCGGCCTGAGGAAAGTTCTTCCCCAGTCACCAGCACATAACTTGCGTTTCAACCGTACACCAGTTAGGCCCTGTATTACCAGTACTCAGAAGCAGAGGTAGGAGGGTTGCAGCAAGTTCAAGGCCAGACTGGCCTACAGAGCAAGTGGATTTCAGGTCCAGCTGGGGCTGTGTCCTGAGATCTCACCTTTGAAAAAAAAATCACACTGAGTGAGCAGATGCGGGGTTCAGGTGCCCAGCACTGTCTGAAATAGACTCACTGCGGACGAGGCACCTCGTCCAGTGTGTCTCCCCAGTAGCTGTTTGTGTGTGCTGGTGATGCCCTTTCCTCCAGATCCTGGCTCTGTCCATGGGCCCATTTTTCTTAGGTGGGGCCCCAGAATCTATAGTGTGCCCTGTGCCGGGAGAAGGACAAGAGAAGCGGGCAGCCTTGGCTGCCACAATAAAATACCTGGGCAAAAGCAACTTAAGGGAAAGGGGCCTATTTGGCTCACAGTTTCTGATTACAAACCATCGTTGTGGGGAACTCAAGGCAGCAGGAACCAGAAGCAACCAGTCACATCACACCCACGCGCAAGAGCAGAGGGCAGTCAGTATGCATGGATGCCAGTGTTAACTTCTTTTCTGCATCCTTATACCAACCAAGATAGCCTGCCCAGGGAATGGTTCCACCCACAGGCTTCCTATTAATCAAGGGTCCCCGCCCACAGGCCCACCTGATCTAGACATGGCCCGCACTGGGACTCCCTTCCTACGGGATTCTAGACTTGTCAGGTTGGTAATAAAACTCACCATCAGAGCTAGGCAGTGGCGATCCCAGCACTCGGGAGGCAGAGGCAGGCATATCTCCAAGTTCAAGGCCAGCCTGGTCTGTGGAGCCAGTTCCAGTACAGCCAGGGCTACACAGAGAGACTTTGTCTCTGTATTGATCCTGAGAGAGAAATTTATCAAAGATTGGGAATGAAAAGAGGTGAAGAAATTTCCTCCTCAGGACAGAGCCCCCACATAAAGTCCAACATGCTTTTGGGAAGCCTTCAGAGCCTGTGGCGGGCAGTAGCTGGCCCACTTTTTGATTTCCAAGGAGACCCCGCTCAGCAAGGCAGAACCTTCATTTTAGGCCCAGGTAACGGCATCCACTTTGTGCACCGAGACAGGAACAGGTTGGATCACAGCCCTTACACTCTGCTTTGCAGCTTGTGGGAGTTCAGCCTGTGAACTTCATGAGCAGACCTACAGTTATCCACATGGGACTTTCCACTTGTGAGCAGGCCCTGGAAATGTGAACCAAAATGCCAGGCATCATGGCTTTATGAAATTACGAAAACACAAAACTCATGTGCCTATAGAACTATATTCTGAGAGGCATTGGTTGTCAAAAATGGGGAAAACATTTTAAATTTTATAGCCTCTATAACTATCCATTCAACAAAAGACTTTTAGCAACTAAAATATAAGAACTGGGGCTGGAAAGATCCCTCAGTGGTTAAGAGCACTTGCTTCTCTTGCAGAGGACCTAGGTTTGGCTCACAGTTGTCTGTAGCTCCAGTTCTAAGGTGTCCAACACCTTCTTCTGGCCTTGGGGACCAGGTGCACGTGTGGTAAACATGCATAAATGTAGGCAAACACTCATGCACATAAAGCAAGAATAAATACATCTTATGAAACTACAAAAAATAAACAAAAGAAAAAACTAACCATCAGCTTGGTGTGGAGGACACATCTTTAATATCAGCCCTAGAGAGGCAGAGGCAGGTCACAGTTGCCTGGTCTACATAGTGAGTTCCAGGCCTGGGAGAACCAGTCTCAAAAACACAAAACAAAACTGGACTGGACTGGACTGGCTTAAATGGCTTGGATTCCCAGCATCCACATGGCGGTTCACAACCCCCTGTAAACTCCAGTTCCAGGGGTCTGGATGCCTCTTTCTGGCCTCTGAAGGCTCCTGCGTTCACATGTTGCGCACACATACACCCATAAAAGAATAAACGACAACAACGAAGATTAACCATCACAGGAAGGATGGAACAAAAGCCTCAGCAGGGGCTCCAGGGAGCTCACCATTGTTCCTCTCTCCTGCTGTCCCTGGACCCCGACCTCAGGAAATCCAGGGCCTAGAGGTCTTTCCTGGCCTGGTGGTAACCTTGGAAAGCTGTGAGTGGAGGTTTTCCCCGTGTAGAGCCAGTGCCTGGTGTGCGTCCGCTCAGATCGTATGCAGTAGGCTGAGCCTTTGTCCCCTGGTCCTAGTTCCAGCACACTGCTGAGCGACTGCAGACAAGTCCTGCCCTCGCCCCTCAGAGAAGAGAGTCAGAAGCCCCAAATTGTAAGCTCAGACAGACTGGCAATAAAACTACCCTTTAGGTTCCGTATTGGAAATGGATTTCTTGTTTGGGTCAATAAAAACTTTACGGTCTGGATTTGAAAGGTTCCTTTATACTTAGTGTAGAACTAAGAAGAGAAAATGAAAAAGACTGACTAGGTGGTGGTGCACACCTTTAATCCCAGCACTGGGAGGCAAAGGCAGGTGGATCTGTGAGTTCAAGGCCAGCCTGGTCTACAGGGTGAGTTCTAAGACAGCCAAAGGTACACAGAGAAACTCTGGAGAGAGAGAGAGAGAGAGAGAGAGAGAGAGAGAGAGAGAGAGAGAGAGAGAGAAGAAAGATTGAATAGTCACACCTTAGAGGGGACAGAGGTGGAGACGAGAAAGAAGCTTGGATCAAGGGAGCGGCAAGCCGGGACCCTGTCATACGGCCACCCTAACAGTGACTGGGCAGAAGATGGGCATAGGACTGAAACGGAGACAACATGGGCCTGTCTCCAAGCCTCCACAGAAGCTCAGCATAATGTCCAGGTGTCCTGACAGCCTGACCCTGCCAGTGACCACTTGCTTGCCCTCCTGTGAGCACACTGAGGGTCCAACTGAGTGCCAGCTCCATTTCTATCTTAAATACAAAGCTGCCAGACTTAGCGATTCCAAGGACAGGAGACTTGATTATATTTGTTTGTAATAAACAAGCAAGCTGCTGGACAGTGGTGGCGCACGCCTTTTAATCCCAGCACTCGGGAAGCAGAGGCAGGCAGATCTCTGTGAGTTCGAGGCCAGCCTGGTCTACAAGACCTACTTCCAGGACAGTTAGGGCTGTTACACAGAGAAACCCTGTCTCAAAAAAAAACAAACAAAAACTATGCCTCCCAGCTTTGTGTGGAGATGTGAACAGGCCAGGGAGACAGTCCCGTGACTATTGGCTGGCTTCCCCAGAGGCAGAGAGGAGACTGGAGGCTGCACAGGAAGGGGCAGCCCTCCCATACTGTGCCCCTTGCCCATGAGATCCCAAACTGCAGGGCTAATAAGCCCAGGTCTGTGAATATCAGGGCCTGGGAGCCAGCACATGTTAGGCCTGGGGTCGGTTCTTCTATGGTTGTGTAGCCCAGCCCAGGAAAGAACATCCTAGGGGGCTCCAGGGCAGGTGTGTGCTGGGCCCTGTTGTCTCCTAGGGGGCTCCAGGGCAGGTGTGTACTGGGCCCTGTTGTCTCCTAGGGGACTCCAGGGCAGGTGTGTACTGGGCCCTGTTGTCTCCTAGGGGGCTCCAGGGCAGGTGTGTACCGGGCCCTGTCCTCTCCTAGGGGGCTCCAGGGCAGGTGTGTACTGGGCCCTGTCTTCTCTCCAGCAGTTATGGATCCCAAGCCAAGAGATTGGTTACCAGCTGGACATCAAGAAGAGCCTCGGTTGATTCCCAGCTGGCCAAAGGACGTGGTCCAGGACCCAGACAGTGGACATACCACCAGGTAGGCTGTTGGATGTTGTGAGTCCTGGTATCCCACTTAGACATCAGGTGCTCGGGATCAGCCCCACAGGCTAGATAGACAGAATCCTTTCTGAAGCAGGGTTTCCCTATGTAGCCTTGGCTATCCTGCTACTCAACCAGGCTGGCCTCGAACCCAAGAGATCCACCTGCTTCTGCCTCCCAAGTGCTGGGACTAAAAATATGTGCCAACTCTGCCTGGCTGATATACAGTGTTTTACAGGACTCCTGTGTCCCAAGAAAAGTGAAAGAGACTTCTCTGGGCCCCGAAACATGGTGAATATACCTAGTGGAAGTACCTGTGGCCCATGAGTGTGTCAGAGCCGAGAGACGGTGGGGACATGCTGCCTGAGAGCCTTTGTTGTCAACATATGGTCATATGTTTACTATGTTGGTTTTGGGTTTTTTAATTTATTTATATTTTATATATGAGTGTTCTGCATGTTTACCTGCATGACAGAAGGGGGCATCAGGTCCCACAACAGGCGATTCTGAACCACCATGTGGGTCCTGGGAACAAACCCCAAGACCTCTGGAAGAGCAAGTCAGTGCTCTTAACTGCTGAGCCATCTCTCCAGCCCCTTGGTTTGCTTTTGAGACAGGGCTTCACCGTGTAGCCTTGGCTGGCCTGGATATCACTCAGACCCCCTCAAACTCAGATCCACCAGCCTCTAAGGGCATGTTTTGAGGAATTGCCAAGAAGGCAAACCTAATGAAGGACACCCATGATCCTAGCACTTCTGAAGCTAAAACAGGGCAATCGGGAGTTTGAAGCCAGCCTGGGCTGCATGGGAAGACTTTATCACAAAAAGGGGAGGGGAGGGAGAGAGGGAGAGAGAGAGGGAAAGATGGAGGGGGGAATGAGGGAAGGAGGGAAGGAAACCCGCTGGGAGTGCTTAGGAGGAGTGATGTGGGCAGCAGGCTCTTAGCTTTCACAGAGGGTGGCGTGGAGGGAGACAGATAGTGACAGGAAGTGCTCGGGCAGAGGTCCCTGGAACAAGACAGACGTTTCTTCCTTTCTCTACCCCAGATGAGCACAGACAGGTCCTCAGTGGATCGCTGTCTTTCACAGTCTAAAAGCACCTGTCTGAGGGTCTCAGCAGCCCTTTCAGAAACCTCCCTCAGGAAGGGGCCTCCCTTGTCCTCTCTGGGCCCTCCAACCCTCTGGTCAGCCCTGCAGGCAGAGCAGCCTCAAGAGGGAGGATCCAGTCTGTAGCACTGAAATGGAACTCGAGGGTGCTGAAGGGGCGAGCGCTCTTGGACATGGGAGGAATGCGGCAGTGGCCACACGGGCCCTCCGTGACCAGCCTTCCTAACAGACTGGGAGGTGCTGCCATCAGCATCTTCAGTGAGCACACCCCCAGTAGTACCTTCAGGAACCCCTACACACACGCGCGCACACACACACACACACGCGCGCGCACGCACACACGCACACACTCACACACGCACCCACGCACACACTCATACACACACACGCACATACACACACTCACACACACGCACGCACTCACACACACACGCACGCACTCACACACACACACGCACTCACACACACACGCACATACACACACGCACTCACACACGCACCCACGCACACACTCATACACACACACGTACGCACTCACATACACGCACACGCGCACACACACACACATGCACGCACTCACACACACACGCACACACAGGCACTCACACACACGCACCCACGCACACACAAACACGCACGCACGCACGCACTCACACACACACGCACACACAGGCACTCACACACACGCACCCACGCACACACAAACACGCACGCACGCACTCACACACGCACGCACTCACACACACACACACACAAACACACACGCACGCACTCACGCACACACAGGCACTCACACACACGCACCCACGCACACACAAACACGCACGCACGCACTCACACACGCACGCACTCACACACACACACACACAAACACACACGCACGCACTCACACACACACGCACGCACTCACACACGCACTCACACACACACCCATCAGTGGCATCTAGAGTCAACAGAAGCCCCTTCCACCTCCCTAGCCAGTCTGCCGTGGCCCTCCTCGCCTTTCTTGGAGGGGAGCTTGTCTACCAGCTCGGGCTCCTTGGCCCTGGGATTCCTACAGTGAGGGTAAGGATCAAAGTCAGCCACAGCCTCCTCATGTTGCCTGCTTGCTCCCCCACCACAGGGGCCTCTCCCGCTCTTCAGCGCTGCCAAGTCTGCCCTTCCTGTGCTGGGGCCTCTTTCTTCCTGTAAATGCTGAGCTCATTTCCGAAGCTCACCACTCAAGACGCCCTTTCCCTAAAAATAGCCATTCTCACAGTGGCAGGGCACCTCCACAAAGCTCTCCTGGGAACACCCCCACTACACCCAGCTGGGCCCAGATGCCCCTCGAAGCTGAACTCTTAGGTGGCTTCATCCTGGTGTCAGTCACAGAACTGAGCTCTCTCGAAGTGTAGGGGTTCCACATGAGGAAGAATAGGGTGGAAAGAGGGAAGTGGACACACTGCCCCACCCCCACCCCACCCTGACCATGCAGGGAATACTGTTTGCCGGCTCCCAACCTCTTGTTTGCTGGGCTGACCTCAGCTCAGTCCCCTTGTGGATCTCAGCCAGGCACTCTTCCCTCCTACCTGACCACAAAGACAGGTCACACCCCTGACCACAGGCTCCGGGCAGCCACAGCCCTCTCCCACAGTCAAGGAGCCAAGGGTGCTGTCCGATGGCCATCTGATTCCCACCATCCTCAGAGACAGCGCGGATGGGTGGCTGCCGCCGTGTCCCCATTCCTGGCTGTCAGAAAGCATGTTAGATGGACATTGGAGACAAGGCTATCTGCACAGCCTTTGCAGGGAAAGTTTGCCTCTGGGATAGGGACAGTGCCTCATCCCGGAAGAGTGGGGTGTCTGGGCAGCCACAGCCCTGGACACACGGATGACAGTGCTGCCCCGTTGGCCCAGCTCCTGGGGCTTTGGGACACAGTTGCCACGCAGGCTCCTTTCCAGGACTTTGCAGCACCCTCCTTGCTTTGTAAAATGGCTTTTGGGGAACCAGAAATAAAGTTCCAGCCTCACTGTTCCCTCTTCCTCTCCCGGATAAAAACTTAGTCCTTTTCTTTCTTAAAAACCCATAATCAGTTTGTCTATGCGCACAGTGTGGGGCTGGAAGGTGGACCGGGGTATGTGTATGTCAGAGGACAACCGCTGTGTATTTTCTGGGGTTTGAACTCAGGTCCCCAAGCTTGAGCAGCAAGCATCTGACTTTCCTGCCAGCTCCTTCAAACCCGGCACTAAGTCACTGGGAAACACTGATGACCAGACTTTTATTTCATTATTTTCTTTTTATTTTTGTTAAAAACCAACAAACAACCCTGATAAAATCAGGAATAGGTTTAGAAGTGGTGGTGACGCAGAGGGAAGCCTGGATAAGATAGGGTGGGGGCTGGCAGGGGAGGGGACAGTGGAGTCTCCACTCTGATCCCTGGTATCCTCTTCTAACTCGACAAACTGCTACACTCCAGAGTAGGTGATTCCTCTGCCGTGTCTGTTCAATATAGGAGGAGCTGTTCATCTTATCAGGGAGCTCACTGGATGACCAGGCTTCTAAAATACATTTATCGATGGGATTAAAGATGTGCGCCATCACCCCCCCCCAAAAAAAAACAGTTATTGCACCAGACTGTGAGTTCAAGGCCAGCCTGGGCTACATAGCAAGCTTCACAAAACAAAACAGAGCCGGCAGGTTGGATCTGTGAGTATAAGCCCCTGCTACCATGCCTGACAACCTGATCTCCAAAATCCACATGGCAGGAGTGAACTGACGCCCACACAGTGTCATTGACCCCCACACATGGGCCACAGTACGATCACACCTACACACATGCACACAAAATTAGTAAATACCATGTTTTAAAAGACAGGGTAAGCAAGGAGAATACATTTGGCCAAGGCTTTGCCCCAGTTAGCACTCAGTCCAGCTACACAGGGCGCCTGCTTGTTCCTTGCATTGAACACTGGCTGGTTTTCAGACGTCAGCCTCCAGGAAGGAGATCACCGTGAATGCAGCTTGCCTTTCCACCATCTTCAGGGCCGCCACCACGGTGCTGGCACACGGTCTGTAGGCGGCCCTGTGAGACCCAGAAAGCACCATGGCTGAGTGAAAGGGAGGCATCCCACCGATGGAGCGCACGTGTCTAATCCCAGACCCAGGACCTTTCTTATGTAGACAGGAAATGATAATTTAATAAATAGATTCTAAACCCCCTAATCTGAAAGTCTGAAACCCAAATGCTCCCAAATCTGAAACTTTTGAACGCTGACTTTATAGTAAGTAGAACTTGTTCTTCGTTGGGCAGTGAGGGGTGGGGTGGGGACACACTCGGGTGTATATGCAGGTTCTTATTTGTGCGTTTGCCTCTGTGGGCATGAAGCTGACATCGGCTGGCTTCCTTGATTGGTTTCTAGGGTCTCGCAGAATCCAGAGCTCTGTGATTCAGGTAGTCTGGCTGGCCCATTTCCACCTGCCTCCTGTGTACAGGGATCTTAGTGGTTCACCATGACTACCCAGTGGCATTTATGTTTATAAATGGGTCTAGGGATTCCAGCTCCCATCACACTTGCATGACAGGTACTTTACTTGATAAGCTGTCCCTCCAGCCCACTCCGTAGCCCACACTGACTTTGATGTTGACAATATTGATGCTTCAGCCTCCCAAATGCTGGGATTAGAAATGCGTGCCACCAACCACATCTGGCTTATTTTTTTAATGTTATTTATTTATATTTTATGTATGTGTGCCCTGCATATACATATACCTGCAGGCCAGAAGAGGGCTTCAGATCTCATTACAGATGTTTGTGAGCCACCATGTGAGTGCTGGGAATTGAATTCAAGATCTCTGGAAGAGCAACCGGTGCCATCTCTCAGCCCAACATGGCTTTTTTTTTTTTTTAAAAAAAGAAGAGTTTCAAATGCTTTTGAAGCAGTGTGTTGTAGCACAGTATGTAATCCAAGCACGTAGGAGGCAGAGACAGGAAGACCAAGAATGCTGTGCGTGGGACTGGAGAAAGAGAACATATATACAACCATGGGGACCCTAGTTGGGGTCCCTGGCACCCACGCACAAGGCAGGCGTGACAGTGTGTACTGCTATTCTGGTGCTGGAGAGGCAGGGAGGAGAAGACAGGATTGCTGGGGCTTGCTAGCCAGCCGGTGCAGCCAAAAAAAACAAAAAAAAAAAAAACAAATAAACAAACAAAACACGTGTGAGCTCCGGGTTCAGTGAGAGACCTGTGTCCAGGGGATACGGTGGAAGGGATAGAACAGAGACCAGCTCTCGCCCTCTGGCCTCCGAGCGGTCACATGCCTGCATGCATCCCTAATCATACACACGTACACCGTGTGCGTGCACACACCAAAAGAAAAGTTACAGGCTAGCTTGAACTACATAGCTACACTCAGGACTTGTTTTTTGATTTTGTTGGTGGTGGTGGTGGTTGTCTGTTTCTTGGTTTTGAGACCAAGTCTCACTGTATATCCCAGGCCGGCCTCAAGATCATTGCAACCCTCCCATCCTGAGTGCTGGAATTATAGGCATGTGTCGCTAAGCCTGGCAAGAGCCTGTCTCTAAGAGCTGTAAAATTATATTCAAGTTATATTGTGCAGATTCATATAATGCACGTGTGAAACGTAAATGATTTCTTGTTGTTCTTTGAGACAGGGCCTACCTGTGTGGCTTTGGCTAACCTAAAACTCACTATGAAGACCAGGCTGACCTTGAACCCATAGAGAACCACCTGTCTCTGC